>NC_056685.1:139098795-139408795 GCF_018350215.1 Panthera leo | reverse complement strand
CTAACTCACCCCGGGAGAGGTGTCCTCGTTGTCTGGGACACCTATTCCCTTCCCAGGGGGACACGACTGGGGGCCATCACAAGACCCTGAGCCTGGAAAGTCCCTCACCGCACATCAGAATGGAGGTTCAGGCTCTGTGTGGCTGGTTAGGTGACGAAAGCCGGGGTCCAAATCCCCGGGCTTTCAGCTCCCTTAGTAAAGGGTCCGGGGGAATCTCGGAGGACTGGGGTCCACAGCTTACCAGGCAGCACGCCAGGGGCGTATCAGACCCCCAGGGGCCGCCAGAAGCCAGTGGCCGGGTCTGCCCGCCCTGGTGCCCACCGGCTTCAAGGGGCAGTTTCCGGGTCAGCTGAAAAACACACGGACCAGTGTGCAGCCTGGGGCCGGGCTCCTGAGCTGGCCTGGAGGTCCCGGAGGTGCTGCCTGTTTGCGGGCATTCTCTCCCCAGCCTGGTCCCTGGGGAGACACCTGAGCGGACATTCTCAGCAGGGGGGCGGCGAGGGGCAGCTGTGGACGCGCACCACTCAGAGCCGCTTCTGGAAGGGCTTTCTGTGTGTCCCCAGGGAGGGAGGTCTGCTTCCAGTGTCCTGTGGCAGCTTCGTCGGGGTCTGCCTCAGCCTGGAGCCGGGCTGCGCTCGGCCAGTGCCCAGCACGGGGGCCAGAGCCTGGCCGTCTACCCAGGCTGAACCCCCAGGGCGGCCCTTCCCCGCCCCCCACCCCCCGGGGGTGACCCGGGGCTGCCAGATCTGTGTCTGAGCCCCAGGACTCTCGCCCTCAGATCTGTTTCCCGCAGCTCTTGTCTCACCACCACCAGCCCCCCTCCACCTGTGGCACTGCCCACTCTGCCTCAGTGTCCCCTCTTCGGAGCCCTGCCAGCCATGGCGCCTCGGGCAGAGTCCAGGGTCCCCACCTCGCCCGACACCGGAAGTGGTGCTCGAGAGGAGACCCCGGTGGAGATGTCCCCATTCGGTGGCTCTGAAGTCTGCCCGCCCGGTGGGCACAGAGTAGCCAACAGAGACAAAAGCTGCGGCCTCAGGGGTGCAGCCGGAGGGGGGAAACCATAACTGACCAAATCCAAATGCAGGATGTCGGGTGGCATGAATACGCATGCGGAAAAGTGCATGTGGTGAAGAGCAGAAGGAGGAGGCTGGGGGGGGGGGTCCTCCTGCTGTGTGGGGGATGGTGGGGAGGGGTTCTCGGTGGATCCTCGGAGCGACTAGTTTTATCTTAATGCTTTGTTCACCAAATGTTGGTGGGAAGGGAATGTCAGGATCTTGGTTGTCTGGGTGGAGAGAGTGACCTGAGCCTGAGGACGGCCCCAGGCCATAGGGGACGCAGTGCCTGTGTGACAGGGCCATTAAGAGCACAGACCAGCCCAGAGGAAGTTTTGGCCGAGCTGGCCTGGCAACCACAGGCCAAAGAGAGAATTCAAGGGAAGACAGTTTCCCTAGAGGTGGGCAGGGGAATGGAGAGGCATCCCTCCCTGCCTGAGGAGGAGGGGGGAAGAGCAGGGAGGAGGAGGAAGAGGGAGGAGGAGGGAGGAGGAGGAAGGAGGAGGAGGAAGAAGGAGGGAGGAGGAGGGAGGAAGAAGGAAGGGGAGGAGGGAGGAGGAGGAAGAGGGAGGAGGAGGGGGTAGGAGGAGGGAGGAGGAAGAGGGAGAAGGAGGGAGGAGGAGGAGAAAGGAGGAGGGAGGAGGGAGGAGGTGTGGAGGAGCGTGTGGGGTCCCTGCAGAGGACCTGGATCGGCAGCCCCGTGGACCCGGAGGGCCAAGGACGGTCCTTCAGATCTGCCCCATAGAAGGCCTTCGTGAGGCACGTATTTAATGATGTCTCGGGAAAACACACCCAGGAACAAAATGAGCAAGCAGTGGAGGGTCTGTCCGGGAGGGAAGGCTGAGGGCGTGGAGGAAAACGAGCCGTGCAGAGACCCGGCAGATAAATGAGAAGTGACAAGGCTGCGGTGAATCTGGCTTCGCTGGAATTAGCGGCATAAGGAGGGAGCTCGGGAGCATCGCAGCAACACACAGGGAAGATACAGACAGGATAATGAGGCGGTCGGTGATGCCCGCGGAGGACACACGGTGAATCGTCGCCCCTGTAATAGAAGCCAAGGCGGGTGGGCGGGGCGCTTGAAGGCGGCACCAGGGAAGACAAAACCTCCCAGCACTGAATGAGCTGAAGATGTTATCCGAAAATCTGACACAGAAATAGCTGCAGACGAATCTTGATTAGGTTATTGGACTTCAGAGATAACAAAATAATTCTCAGGACGTGGAGGCAGAAACGGAAAACCGCAGTCACTCACGAGACACATGCATCAGGCCGCCCGGCTTCCTGGAATCCCAGGTTCCAGCACGCGGTGCGTGAAGCCCGGAACTCAGGCACAGAATTCACGGTGGCAGATGTCGGGATCTGTGTCCCACCTGAGCCCAAGCAGGAAGACCTTGTCTGCAGGGTTTTCAGGGGACTCACTGTGACCTGAGAGTTTTGTCATTTAAATATGGAATTTTGTATTTATTTTTTTGTTGTTGAGATATAAAAATGAGAGCCAGACATTCTCAAGCAGGAAAGAACATACAGAACAGGTCAGCAGGGAGGGCTTCTTGAGAAAAACACAGGATCTGGGCAAATTAAAATACAAAAAACGAAGGCGCCCAATTCAGCACAGTATCAATTCAGAAGAATAAATATGGGTTACATGACGTAAAATGAACAAACCTTTCAGAATTCCTAATAAAAGGGGAGGAGAGTTTTAGTTGAGGCCAAGGCAGGACAGCCGCCTGGATGCACAATCTTCAGAAAGAAGAGTGTTCTCTGGGAAGGGAACGTTTGGTGTAGATTATACACAGTTTTTACGTAAAAAGTTGTAGATTATTAGACAGGAAGTTTCATACCTTATTTTAAGTGTCTAGGATATGCAGGGCTGTGTGGCTTTAATCTCATAAGAACTAAAGTAGTAGTTCCTTTTACATATCCTGTGGCCAGAATGCTTCCTTGCGGTTACTTTCTTTGACAAGGCAGATGCGCATGTGTGCCAGGGACAGAAATGGTGCCCCTGCCTGATGGCTTGGAGCCCGGAGCTGCTTGGGATTCTGTGTCCCCCTCTCTCTCTGCCCCTCCCCTGCTCGTGCTGTCTCTCTCTCTCTTTCTCTGAAAAATAAATAAAACCTTAAAAAAATTAAAAAAAAAAGAAAGAAATGGTGCCTATGCTTTGAGGTTTCACTGAGTCGTTTTGACCTCGGTAAAAGTTAAAGTGTAGCTTCCCTGAGAGCCCAGGAGCAGGGCCCACAAACATTAAAAGTTGGAAATTTCCTTTATCCACTATATTTGGGGAAAGATGCATCGAGCAGAAATTTTATATCCAGCTAAATTGCCTCTCAGTGTCCAATCAACCCACAGACCTTCCCCAGCACAGGAGCCTGAGGACACAGCCCTGGAACAAGCCACGCAGACAAAACACCTGCTAGGCAATCAAGACAAACAACTTGGTTTTGGAGGTGCAGGGGGGGCAGGGGCAGGCAGTGAACATGGAGCCTTTTAAAAACTAAGACACAATGAAAGACACTACATGAACTATTGTCTTAGAACAAGCTTGACCTCTGTAAACCTTGACAGTGTAAGACTGACAGACAGGATTGAAAACACACCAGGGAAGCTGGAGGTGAGGGCAGGGCGGCAAGGACCGTCTCCCCTTCCCCTGTGAGCCGCCACGGGTCCAACATAAAATGGGAGTGTGCTGAGGAAAGAGTAATGATGTCAACCTGAGGGTTTAATGCAATTACGTTCCTTCTTCTTGGAGGTAACGGAGAATAATAATGCCAGTGGTGGAGGGACAGCTAAGTACAGAATTCTTCCCGTGTCTCTTCCCTCCCTTTTTGTCCTTTTAACGGGGGTAAAATTAGATCCAAATCTCGCTGCAAATACGACCAGCACCATTATCTCACTTTGTACGGTTGTTTCTATCCTTCATCTGCCTGTCTACTCACCTCTGTCTCTGCCCGTCTCTGTATCTTTCTGTCTCTCTAGCGAAAGCCATCTGGAATCCTTTTCCCATCCTGCCGACGTTTCTGGGCGGTGGGATTGGGGGTCATTGGTTGTTTTCTTCTTTGTGCTTTTGGAATTGCTTTTTTTCTTCATGAGAAAGGAGCATTACATTTGCAAAACCGGGGTCGTCACTCTAAGTAGAAACAGAAGAGCTGGATTTGCTCCCCCACAGCGCGTCTGGGGCAGGGGGGCTGGTGGCTGGGCGTGGGGCCCGCTGGACACGTGGTACGTGCCCGATGAGCCGCCGTGCTCCGTGTCCGGGATGCTGGGACTCGGGGTGAAAGGCAACCTCTGTCTTCATCTCGGAGCGTTGCAGGGATGAGGGGGACCGCGTCCCAGCCAGGTCCTCTGCCCCCCCCACGCACCTGTGCGCACCTGGGGGGAGGCGGTCGAGAGGACCTCCAGCTGAGCGTGAGGGAGGGGCAGAGTGCCGGGGCGCCCCCGTCCCCACTGTGGCACCTCGCACACCCCTTTAATGCGGTGTTTACCCCCCAGCCACCGCCGCCCTGGACCGTCACCGCCCTGAGGCCGGGAGCCGCCCCTGCCCCTCCGCGTGGGATGCCTTGTGCAGGGCGGGCGTTCAGCGTGAGGCCCGGCAGGAACGGATGGGTTTAATTTGCCTGCGCCCTCCAGGTGCGGGGCCCCCACTTCTCATCTCCAAAACGCAATCCTCCCGAGTCCCGGGTTCCTGCGGAAACCTCAGCCCCTCGCAATTAAATTGCTTTCAGTTCCCTTTATGAACTGTCGCGTGTTTGAATGACCTGAATTTCCACGTGCTCTGGAGGCGGCTCTTGTGGGGGGCCACCGGCCCCCCCCCCCCCGGGGGGGCCACCTTCCCCCCACCCCCACCCCCGCCTCTTCCGGTTAAAGGAAACATCAGGAGAATGACAAGCAGAACGGTATTTACTACTTGGAAGAGCTCGGTTTGCTCCTGGAAAAGGGGGGGACGGGAGCTCCTAGAGCTTTTGCTCCCAATAAAACCGCTGAAGCAAGGTCAAACATTCCCACGAGGAGATAAAATGTTAATAAATGACGGCCATTGTCCCACATTTCTGAATTTATGCAGTGCATCTATATGGCACCGCTCTCTCCTTGGTTAAATCCAGCGCGTAATTTCTGACTGTATTCATTGCCGGAGGATGTATTTCTTTGGAGTTAAATATCACTAGCTGTGCATTTTGATACGAGGAATGCAGGCTGCAATTTATAACCGACAAGACCGTCAGAGGATCCGGGCTGCGCGGGGAAGCAGGGCGCACCAAGTGTTCACAGGCCCCAGTGTTTATTTTAGAATTCATTGGTGAGGAAACATCATTTCAAATTCCACTGTCAAGTTCTCATCCGGGATTGCTCATTCCTTCAGCAGACGCCCAGGGGCGGGCAGATGTCCGGCCCCGGGGTCTCTGACGCCCTGTCACCCGCCTCCGCTCTCCCGCGGGCTCACCGGGCCCCAGGGGCGGCGGCACAGCGTCCCGGCCGGGGTGAGGCAGGACGCCCGAAATCCCCACAGAGTGGACAGGTGAGGAAAGACGCGACGCTGGGCTGGGGGTGCCCGCACCGTCCTGCTGGGGGCTCGGGGGGCCCTGCGCCTGCCTGGAGAGGCAGGGGCTGAGGACCAGGGCTCCAGGAGGGGCGTGGGGACCTAGACCCACAGGCTTTGCTCCTCTGCAACCAGCCTTCCCCTCCTCCCCTCCCTTCTCCCTCCTCCCCTCCTCCCCCTGCCTCCCTCCTCCCTTCCCTTCTCCCTCCTCCTCTCTCCCTTCCTCTCCCTCCCCATCTCTCCTCCCCTCTCTCCTTCCTCCTCCCCTCCTTCTCCCCTCCCTCCCCACTCCTCCCTTCCTTTCCCTCCCTCCTCCCACACTCCTCCCCCCTCCCTCCTCCCCCCTCCCCTTCCTCTCCAGGCCTCCTCCTGGACTGGGGGAGGGGGACACAGCAGCCCCTCTTGTCTGGTCACAGTCCTTGGGAACCCAGTAGCACACTGGGTGGCCTTCTTCTGGCCTGCATCCCTCTGCTGAGCATCCGTGCCCGTGAGTGCTACCCTCTGTAGAAGCCTGTGAGATACAAGCCCGCCCTGTTAGGAGGCAGGAGCATGCGGGCCAGCAGGGAATCCAGCAGGCCGGGCAATCAGGCTGGCCTGCTGGCATGCGGAGGCTTTGGAACCACACTGCCACCTGCCTGCTGTGTGACCCCGGGCAGGTGTCCCAACCTTTCTGAGTTCCTCAGATCACACGCAGCATGGGGATGATATTCCCAAGCTCAGAGGTTTGCTGTGGGAGTCAGGCTGATGGTCTGGGGCAGAACAGGCAACCGGTCCGCACCCTCTCTGTGCATGTGGTGATGGTGGGGAGCCGCCCGGGGCTCCAGTGACCTCCGCCCGGGGCTCCGGCGACCTCCGGCAGCGATCCGGTCTGGGTCCGTCCCCTGACTGTGGGGGACACTCCCAGCTGCTGCCGCCCTCGCGGGGCTTGTCCAGCCAGAAAGGTCACGAGACGCACCTGTTGCCCGAACCAGTGCCGGGCACGTATTTAACAGTCAGGGCGTGATATCGCGTTATTTAATTGTCCCTGTCATCGCGAGCAGCGGGTCGCCACCCCAGGCACAGTGGACTGGGCGGTCAACAACTGACCGTCAGTCCCTCTCAGGTGGCGCTCGCCCGGCCGAGGGAGGGGCTGCGGGCTGCCCGCCGTCCCGGCCCTCAGATACCATATGGCTCCAAGCACGCCCCAATGTGTACTCTTTGAAAATAGCACAATTCTGAAGCCTCCTGACAAATTTTATGGGTTTTTCTCTTGTGCTAATTTATGGAAAACTAGCTCTTAACCATTTATCCACAAAAGGGCTGCCTGAGCCTTGGCTGTAAAAAATCCATCGGCAGGACCGTCTCTCAGTTTCTTGGGAAACGACTGTCTGTTAGTTGCAGACGGCCCGGGAAGAGGGTTTTTCTCTACGGAAATGCACCTGGGAGCCCCCCTCTCTTTTCTGGTGCCATCTTGGAACGCGTGGGCAGAGACCACACCGTGCACGGGTCAGGGGGTTCCCGCCTCTGGCTCACCTTGGGCGGGCACTGGCTGCGGTCTGTCTGTCTGTGACATCTCCCCACTGGCCTCCATCAAAGGGCCCCCGCCGGGCACCGGGAGACACAGGGAGAACATGCGGGCGGCTGCACGGAGGACGAAGAGGGAGGGGCTCAGGGGGCGAGCTGGCCCCGCCATGGGCTCAGCCTCTCCCTTCCATGCAGCTCTGTTCAGTGTCTCTAGGGGACCCGTGGCTAACAGGACAGGTCCCGCTCCTTGCCGAGGGGACGGCCTGGCTGGGGTAAGAGCACAGGGAATTGGGATTCCTGGAAGTCCTCGACAGGATCGGACAGCTGTGTTCTGGGCCCTTCTGTGTTTTCTTGGGACAGAAGGCCGATGGGATTGTGCTGCCTAATTCCCTCATCTTACAGGAGGGCGCCCGGAGCCCAGAGCGACCAACTGGCTGGTGGAGGCAGGGCCTACCTGCGTCCTACGCTGGCCCTTCTTCCTTCTTCTGGAGCCAAACTGGCTGAGCTATCTGTGCACGGGGAGAAAGAGCCGGGGAAGCTCTGCCTCTCCGGGCCTCTGCTTCCCCCCCTGCAGCCGGGATGCAGCTAGAATGACAGGGGTGAGGTCCCAGACACGGGCCCCACTCGGGGCTCCCAGATGCAGCTGAGGACATCAGCCCTTCCCCCCGTGCCAGCCCCAGGTGAGTGCCGACCAGCTGGCAGGTTTCTGTAGACAGACAGCAGGGCTGACCTAGGGGGATCGTCCCCTCGCCACTTGTCCCTCACACCCCTCAACGCTGCACCCCCGTGCTACCTTCTGACCCACGACAGGGCATCCTGGACAGACCACTCAGGAGGGAAGAAAAACTCAGAAGCCCCCCAAGGACAATTCTGCCCACCTCAGTCTCCTCCAGGTCCTTTCTGGACCCCGACATCTGTCCCTTCTCCCTGCCACCTGCAGCCAGCTCCTTGTTCCGGCTTTTCCAGGCGTGTGGCCTCCCCAAAGAGGGCCGTCGGGCCAGCACGTGCCCAGGACCTTCTCTGGTCCTCCAGGCGAGGAGGACGTGGCAGGGCCCAGAGGCGCTGAGAGCGTGGGGCATGGGCCTGCCTGACGAGGGTGCGGGCTCGGCGGGGCAAGGTCACAGGGACAGAGCGCCTGGGTCTCTGCCTCGCTCCCTGGCCGGCCCCCCCCCCCGACCCCCCTGTCCCTCTGCCACACCGGCTGCTGGACAGCTGGTCAGGGATGTCCTGCTCCCACATCCTGGGTCAGCAGGTCAGGCCAGGGGTCCCTGGGCACACATGGCCCCTTTCTTCCTCTCCCTCTGACACCTGCCTCCCCTCCCCCGCTGCGGAGCCACACGCACTGGGACTGTCAGAGAGCCGTGGGCCAGGAGAGACGCCGGCCGAGAGCCAGCACCTTCCTCGTGAGGCAGCTGTGCCTCGTGAGAAGGCCCCACAGTCCCAGACACGTCCCCGTCTGCCGCCCGAGGCCACCTTCCTCGCCGTCCAGCCCCCGCGTCGCAGACTTTAGGCTCACCTGCTCTGTGCTCTGCGCCCGCCTCGCCCACGCCCGGCCCCTGTGCCCTGCCTTGGGGTCCCGGGAGCCTCAAGAAACAGCCTTCCGGACCTTTCTCGTCAGGGGCTTAAGAAACGCACAGTGGTGATTAAGAAGCCACCCGGCGTCACTCAGGGCGCTTAATGTGGTGTGCTTTTTGCTGTTCCTGCTTCAGATCCTTGTTCTGAAAAACACAAGCACACAGTTACCACCGGGGAATCTGGGCCCGGGCCCTGCACTGCCCTCCCCCCGCCCCAGGCGCTGGGCGAGGGGCGGTCTGCAGCTCGGCCCCACTGGGTCCCACGTCCTGTGCGTCAGTCTCTGCCGACCTCTGACTTAATACTACACCTGGGCCGTGAGCCCCCCGCCCGATGGCGCTCCTCCCCCTCTGCCGACCCCTCTCCTGAGCTCAGCAGGGCCCCACGGGTGGCGGCGGGGGTATGCGCTCGGCTGCGGGTCTGGGGGCATCCAGGCGTGGAGGGGTGATGGCAGGGGCTCCGCTGGTTCTCAGGTGAGTCTGCTCCAAGAGTCCAGGACCTGTCGCCTCCAGAAGTCCCTCCCTGAATCCAGGGGGGACAAGGGGATGGCCTGTGGGCTCGGAGTGGGGGGGGGCGGCAGGGGATTGGAGGAGGCCAGCCCCGCTGGTGCTGTAACCACCCACCTCCCGGGATGCCCTCCCCGCCTTGTCCAGCCCGCCATGCTCCAGCCCCCCTCTCCGAAGCCCGAGCTAAGTCCCACCTCTGCTCTGACCCCCTGCTTGCTGGCTGGCGGCCCTCCCCCCATCTCTGGAGCAGACAGAGAAAGTGGTTCGCGTCAGGGCCCCCCAGTCCCTAACTCTGGGGCCTCACGGGGTGATGGGCCAAACGCTCAGCCGGCAGGGCGGGGATCCCCGTAACCTGCCATGCACGGAGTGTGGCCGCGGACGAGCACCGAGCGAGTGCTCCCAGGCCGAGGGGTGGGGTCTGGCTCCAGGCCTCCCAGACCTCGAGGGCGGAGGAACCTCTGGGGGCCCGTGGGACTCTCGTCGTATCGGGCAAGGACGCCTTGCCACACTCACGCTCGGCACTGTCGACCACCAGCAGCTCCTCGAAGGAAGGGCCCCGTCTTGCACATTTAAAAATAGCCCACGGTGTCTTTCTCTGAGGCTGGCACCTAGGAGGGGCGCCGGACCGCGTGTGATTCTGTCCCAGTTGCACCCGAAGGCACAGGCACTGCAAACACCTGCTCAGCAGGCCGCCCGTGTCCAGGATGCCCCCGGCGCACCTGCAGCCGTGCCCGGGCCTCCCGGTCGCCCCTTCCTCAGACCGGAGAGGCCGGCAGGGTCCCATTGGCGCTTCCGGGGGAGGTGCCGGGCGGACACCTGTGACCCTGACGAGGGAATCACTGGCTGGGCGCGGGTCTCAAGGAGCGCGATCAGAACACCGTCCGGGGAAGGCGATCTTTCTTGGCTTAAGCTACCAGAGGAATGCAGAGCGTGTGAGGCTGCGAACCAGCCGCTTCCCCGTGGTCCCCAGGCTGCCGAGCGGGCGGCGTGTTCCGGAAAGGTGTTGGAGAATCTGGCGAGGCTGGTGTCGGCTACAACCCGCTCTAGACGGGGAGGGAGTGGCTCCAAGTGGATCGATCCGGAGAGGAGGGATGTGGGCTCTCCTGGCCGCCGGCCCACCCGTCTGTCCTCGCTCCCGGAGCTCTCTGGGCCCGGCCGCCAGCTCTGGGGCACTTCCACTTGAAGGGGGTTCGTGCCTCCGAGAGCATCTCGTGCACACGCTATAGGAAAGAGAGAAGAGTTAAGAGAAAATAATCCTAATCCGGTCACTCGAACTAAAACCATTATTATCTTTTTCTTTTCTTCTTTTTCAGTATTTTTTTTTTTTTTCTGTGTGATTCCTTCCGGACCTTTCCTTCATGCCTGAAAACTTAGCGGGAAGAGCCGACCGGGCCGCGGGCCAGGCCTATCCCGAGCGCCGCACAGACCGCGTGCCCCCCGCTGCCACCACAGGGCAGACATGGAGGGCGGAGGGTCTGCCCAGCTGCCCCGCGGAGGGAGGGCTGAGCGGGACCAGAGCACGGGCTGCGGAGACGGACCCTCCTCGCCCAGCACTGTCCCACGACGGAAACACAGGCACCTGTCGGTCCGGTGCCGTGGCTCACGCAGCCTCTGTCTTGTTTCCTCACGGACCAGACGTGGGCTCCACTCCTCACGAACGTGTTTACAACACACACGCACCGCCACGTAGCTACCCGTCCCTCCGCGGGGGGTACTCAGGGCCTTGGCAAACGCTCACGGTCACGGTCACAGAGTCTCTGCCGTGAGGCCTCGGGGCTTACTTGCTCCCAGCATGTCAGGTGACTTGCCAGAGGAATTCTTTCAGCAGGTGGTGACGTGTGCCTGTGGGCTGGACAGAGGGGACCGGCCCACCATGGCGGGGTCCGCGGGGTGGTGAGATGGGCAGGCGTCTCCCCCCACCCCCCCGCCCTGCACACCGATGTCAGATCACGGTATTGTCCCTGTCAGGGCGGCTGCTAAGTTATGGAGCCAGGATCGGACCCAGGTCCAGCTTCCACCTGACAGGGGTGACCCCCACCTCACGCACACACTCACAGAGTCATTCAGCCGTGCCCGCCCAGGGCCGCCTTGTCCTGGGCTGAGCTCTGTACGGAGTGAGCAGCTCTACGTCAGCGTGCAACGTGAGCAAAAGTCCCCGCATGCATGAGCTTACACTCACGAGGGTGGGGTGTGTCTGCGGCAGGTGGGGTGTGTGGTATGGGGTGTGCACGTGTGCTGTATGTAGTGGGGTGTGTGAGTGTGTGTGTGTGTGTGTGTGTGTGTGTCTAACCACAGACAAGCTGGTAGGTAAGTGTGTACACAGGACCAGCCTGCAGAGGAAGCACAGAAGCGGGCCCCTGTGGGGGCCGGAGGGGAATGCGGGGGGGACTGTGCTGGGCGCCCAGGAAGACCCCTCCCAGTAGGTGCCGTTGGAGTTGAAGACCTTTTGTTCTAGGGAACGTGCAAATGGTGTAGACACTTTGGAGGCCGCTGGCTGCACATCCCAGGTGCAGGGACAGGGGACAGGTGCGGGCAGGTGCACGGGGATGACGGGGACAGGCCACCCGGGGCTCTGCTGACTCTGGCCTGAGCCGAGCGGGTTGCAGAGGGCCCTGCGTGGGCCCCAGTGCAGCCTGGGCACTTCCGGGGAGCCCCTCCATGCAGGGGTGCAGACGCTCCTGCCGACACCTGTGGTGATCGCCAGAGCCAGGCCTGTCCTCGGCGACGCGTCCCCCAGGCTGCTGCTCCAACAGGGTCCCCGGTGAACCCACGCGGGGCGGGCTGTCCGCTGCTGCGTCAGTCGGGCTGCAGAGGGAGGTCCGGAGGGCAGACCTACTTGTGCTGTGCACTGAGGGCGTCCTGGCTGGAGCAGGGCCGCGCTGGGTCCTTGTCCTGGGAGAGGAGGGGAGGGAGGGGACAGACACCCCTTGAGGCATGACCTGTTCCCCGCAGGTTCCTCCCTGAAAGTCAGCGTGAGCTTCCGCGACACAGCATTGGCCTCTGTGATGGCGGGTCCCCGAGGGGAGAGTGCCCCAGCCCCCAGACGCGTGTGCCCAGCGTGCTGAGTGACCAGCCGGGGGCTCTGGGGCAAGTACGTCCTCAACCCCCAACCACACTGTCACCTCCACACAAAGGCCACGTGCAGGCCTGCCACGTGAGCCTCCACGGTGCCCCATTAGGGCCACTGTCTTTTCCCAGTGGGGACCCCGGTCAGGTGCTTCTTTGGCTCTTCCCGGCTGTCCCCTCAGCCGCTCCCGTGGAGCTCAGGCCTGGTGCTGCCCGGGCCCCCAGTCCGGCTCCCCACCAGCCAGATGGGGGCTCACACGGCACCACCAGGCCGTCCCCCCACCGTCGTCTTGTCTCACTGAGACCGCCACGCCCCAGACCTGCAGCTCGCTTACCGTGTCCTGAGTTCCCCCCGTCCCAGCCGTGAATCTTGGCGGTTCTCTTGACATGTCCCTCTCTCGCCTGCTCCCAAGGATCCAAGGGACGTCCACAGCCTGCTGATTTCCCAAATGGACCTAAAATCCTTCAATTCTCTTCATCCTCTCGTTGACAGCTCCAGTCAAGACGCTGCGTCTGTCTGGCACCCCTGTGGATGAAAACTGAACATGTTTTGTTGTTGATCGATTTCCTTCCTTTCCTTCTCCCTTCTGTCAGCCTGTTGGGCCACTGGAAGGAAGACCACAGACTGGGCAGCTAGCTGACATCATTTCTCGCAGTTCTGGGGCTGAGGTCCCAGGGCCCCCCTCCACTTTCCAGCCTCTCTGACCTTCCTTCACTTCCGAAGCACTGTGCTCTGGTCTGCCCCAGGGCCTTGGCACAGCTGCTTCCTCTGAAACCTCATACTATGCATCTCCTGTCCAATGTGCAGACCTCGAGGTAACTTAATGCTCCCTCCCCAGGGACCCTCTCTGATCTCTCCTCAATTCCCTCTAATCTAAATGCAGTCAACTCAAATCAATTCACTTGACTTAAAAACATGCAGTTAGTGTAACACGAATTCAAGCCTTTCTCAAGCAGACTCGCTTCCATGGAGCTCCATCCCAACCGTCTCAACTTGGGACAAAACGTGTGGCTCAGCACCAGCTAGATGGAATTGGAAGGACAATGACCCACATTTCTTAAGGGATTCTTGTTCTTAAGGGATACAAGCCATTCAGATGATCTATTTCTCCTAATACATGTTTTTGGTAGTTTGTGTCTTTCAAGGAACTGGTCCACTGAATTTAAGTTATCAAATTTGTGGGCATAAAGCTGTTCATGGAAATTCCTTTGTTTTCCTTTTAATGTCCATGAGGTCAAGTATGATGGACCCCCTTTCATTTCTGATATTGGTAATTTACGTCTTCTCCCTTATTTTCTTGGTTAGACTAGCTAGAGGTTTTCAATTCTATTGATTTTTTTAAAAGAAACTATTTTTGGTTTCATTGATTTTCTCTGTTGGTTTCTACTTCTCAACTTAATTGATCTGCTCTAATTTTATTACTTTTTTCCTGTTTAATTTTTAACTGGCTCTTCTTTCTCTAGTTTCCTAAGGTTGAAAGTAGATTATTGATTTTAGATATTTCTTCTTTTCTAATACATACATTAAATACTATAAATTTTCCTCTAAACACTGTATTCACTGCATCCCACAAATTTAGATGTTATATTTGTATTAAATAAGCTTTTAAAATCTTAGAGAAGTTTTGCATTTATAGGAAAGTCACAAAGATACAAAGAGTTCCCATATATCCCACACCCCATTTCCTTTCTTTTTAACATACATAAATGTCGCCCATTTATTAGTATTAACGAACCAATGTTGATACATTATTGTTACCGAAAATCCACACTTTATTCAGATTATCTTAGTTGTTAACCAATGTCCTTTTTCTGTTCTAGGATCCCACATTACAGTCATCATTATGTCCCCTTAAGCATCTCTAGGCTGTGGTGGCTTTTCAGACATTCCTTGTTTTTGATGCTGTTGGCAGCTTTGGAGAATACTGGTCAGGCCTTTTATACAATGTCCTTTAATTTGTCGCATTATCATTTTCATTTAATTTGCTTTAACTTTTCTTGAGTCTTCTTCTTTAAACCATGTGTTATTTAGAAGTGTGCTATTGAATCTGAAAATAATTTGGGATTTTCCAGCTACTTTTCTGCTTTTTATTTTCATTTTATTGTGGTCTGGAAACATACTCTGATTTCTATTTTTAAAAATTTGTTAAGGTGGGTTTAATGGTCCAAAATGTGGTCTCACTAGGTGAATGTCCCGTGAAAACTTGAGGGGAATGTGTATCGGGCTATCATTGGATGAAATATTCTAGAAGTATCAATTAAATCAAGTTGTTCATTGGTGCTGCTCAGTTCAACGATGTCCTCACCAATATTCTGGGTCTATTATTAGCAGAAGAATGCTGAAGTCTCCAAAAATCACAGTGGATTTGTCTATTTCTCCTTGTGGTTCTAACAGTTTTTGCCTTGTTTATTTTGACATTCTATTGGTAGGTGCATACATGTTTAGGATTGTTATGTATCTGTGGAGAATTGGCTCTTCATCATTATGTAATCTGTACTTTATCCGTGATGATTTCCTTTGTTCTGAAGTTGCCTCTGTCTGAAATTACATAGTTATTCCAGCTTTCTTTTTATTAAAGTTAGTTTGATATATCTTTCTTTATCCCTTTAATTTTAACCCCTTTGCGTCTTTATATTTAAAATGGGTTTCTAGGAGACTACTTGCAGACTTCTCTTTGAATCGGTGTATTTAGACCATTCCCATTAAAAGTGATTACCGATGTAGTTGGATTTCCATTATCTACCACATTTGTAATTATTTTCTCCTTGTTGCATTCCTTCTTATTTTTTCTCCCTCTTTTTCTCCTCCTTTTTGTGGTTTTAACTAGGCATTTTATATGATTGAATTCTATCTCATTTCTTAGCAAAGCAATTATATTCTTTTCAGTGGTTGTCTTGGAGCTTTTAATATAAAGTTAAATATTTGAAGTCCATCTATGTACTACTTTTCATGCAGTCTGCTTATAATCCCACTTTCTCCTTCCCATCACTACAGCATGGCTGTCACTTACTTTAACTCTCCGTATGCTATTATCATCCAATATATTGTTATGATTTCAAGCAACTCTCTTTTAGATCTATTAAGAAAAAGAAGATTTTTACCTTCACTTAATTCTTCTCTGCTACTCTTCTTTTTTTTTTTTTTTTTGGCAGATCCAAGTTTATGACCTGTATCATTTACCTTCTCCTTGAAAAACATTTTCTTAAACCTTTCCTGCGGAGCAGGCCTGCTGGTGATGAATTCCCTCAGTTTTGTTTGCCCGAGAAAGTAAATGAAATGCCATAAGAATAATAACAACCACCATAATAATAACAGATTTATATTTTTATAGCACTTTATAGCTTGCAGAAGTCTTTCACTGACCTCCTTTCCCCCACTGAGCTAATTGTTTTATCCTTGGTACCCTCACCTCCTATACTTCCTGTTTTGCATCTGTCCACACTCCATAATTGCTGACTTATGTTGCTGTCTCTTCCACCAGACAGTGAGTCGTTAAAGGCAGTGGCTGTGTCTGCTTAATTGTTTCATCTTCATAAACCTGACAGTTTCTCAGTATACACATTTTTTAATTAATAGACTTAATTTTTAGAACAGTCTTAGATTTACAGAAAAAATGGAACAGGTAGCACATAGAGTTCCCATATGGCTCCATCCCAATACACTTTCCTCTATTATTAACATCTTGCATGAGTGTGGGACATTTGTTACAACTAATGAACCAATATTGATATATTATTATTAACCAAAGTCCATAGTTTACATTTCGGTGCACTCTTCGGGTTGAAAAGTTCTCGGAGTTTTAGCAAACGCGTAATGTCACGCACCCACCATTCCACTTTTCGTCAGAATGCTTTCTCCACCCCGCAAATCCCGTGTGCCTCACCGAGACAACACTCCCTCTACCCCTGCAATGTTAGGCAACTACTGAACTTTTACTGCCTCCATAGCTTTGCCTTTCCCAGAATGCCGTGCAACTGAAGCCGTATGTATGGAGGGCTTCTTTTACTTAGAAATGCACACTTTTAGTTCTCCCCTGTCTTTTCGTGGCATGATTGCTCCATTTGTTTTTAACGCCAAATAGTATTCCAACGTACAGCTGTATTACAGTTTGTTTCTCCCTTTGCCTATCGAAGAAAGCCTTAGTTGCTTCTATTTTTTTGGCAATTGGAAATTGTGAATATGCTACTGTATACTACTACTATGTACTGTGAGTTTTGTTGTTGCTGTTGTTATGGACACAAGTTTTTGACTCTGTTGGGTATCACTAACATCTAGTGTCAACGTTCTGGATTGTGGCCATTCTAATAGGCGTCTGGTGGTACCTTGTGCTAGCTTGTAATTTTTCTGACATGCAATGTTGAAAACACTCTTAAATGCTTTTCTGCCATCTGTACCTCTTCTTTGGTGACAATTCTGTTCAGATCTTTTGCCTATATTTAAAAACCGGGTTGTTTATTTTCTTGTCGTTTTAATAAGTTTGAGAAATTGAGCGTTAACAACTTCTTTGTGTATTTTAGATACGAGCACTTCATCACATATGTGTTTTACAACAACTGTCCCCCAGTCCGTGGCTTGTCTCCATTCTTTTAGCACTATCTGTGGCAGAGTAGAAGTTTTTAATTTCGATGAAATCCGACCCATCAATTCTTTCATGCCTCATGCTTTTGGTGTGGTATCTAAATAGTCATCTCCAAACTCAGGTCACCCAGATTTTCTCTGACATTATCTTCTAGAAATTTTGTAGTCTTGTGTTTTAAAATTAGATCCATGATTGACTTTGAGTTAGGGGTGTGTGTGTGTGTGTGTGTGTGTGAATGAAGTAAGGTCTGTGGCTAAATTTATTTTACTTATTTTGTATGGATGTGCAATTGTTAAACACTATTTGTTGAAGAAACTATTCTCCTTTGAATTACCTTTGCTCATTTGAAAAGATCAATTGCTTATGTTTGTGTAGGTCTGTTTCCAGGCTTTCTATTCTGTTCCATTGGTCTATTTTTTAAATTCTTTCTCAAATACCATGATCTCTTGATTACTGCAGTTTTGCAGTTAAGTTTTGAAGTCAGATAATATCAGTTCTCCCACTTTATTCTTCTTTAATATTATGTTGGCTATTCTGGGTCTTTGCTTTCCCATACAAAATTAGAATCAGTTTGTCCATATCTGCAAAATAACATACTAGAATTTTTATTGGGATTGCCTTGATTTTATAGATCAACTTGAAAGGAATTGACATCTTAACAATATTGGGTCCTCCTATCCCTGAAGATGAAATATGTCTCCATTTATTGATCTTTGATTCTTCTTTTCATCATTATTGTTGGTATCCTCATGTAAATCCTGTACAGATTTTGTTAGGTTTGTACGTAAGTATTTAATTTTTTGTTATTAATGGAAATGATATTGTGTTTTTAATTTCAAATTTTTAAATTTTTTAAAAAGCTTACTTATTTTGAGAGAGAGAGAGAGAGAGAGAGAGAGAGAGAGAGATGGAGAGAGAGGGAATCTGAAGTAGGTTCCCTGCTGTCAGCACAGAGCCCTATGTAGGGTTAGAACTCACAAACTGGGAGATCATGACCCGAGCTGAAATCCAGAGGCAGACACTTAACCAATTAAGCCACCCAGGAGTCCCTTTAATTTCAAGTTCTTATTGCTCATAGGTAGGAAAGCAATTGACTTTTGTACACTGACCTTGTATCCTGCAACCTTGTTTTATGACTTGTTACTTCCAAGAAGTGTGTGTGTGTGTGTGTGTGTGTGTGTGTGTGTGTATCTATTTAGGATTTTCTGCATAGACAAATATATTATCTGTAAACAAGTACAATTTTACTTCTTCTTTCCCTATCTGTACAGCTTTCTTTTTCTTGTCTTATTGCATTAGCTAGGACTTCCAGGATAATGTTGAATAGAAGTGGTGAGCAGATTAGATCTGATAACTAGTGGTGGGTTGAACTGTTCACAAGTCCTTTTATTATCTTTTTAATACCCATGGAACTAGTAGTGATCATGTTTTCATTTCTGATATCAGTAATTCATGTCTACACTTATGTCTTTCTTAGCCATCCCAGAAGTTTATCACATTCATTGATCTTTTCAAAGAACCAGCTTTTAGTGTCATTGATCTCTATTGATTTCCTATTTTCACTTCTGCTCTAATTTTTATTATTTATCCCCTTCTTATTTAATTTGATTTCCTTTTTTCTTAAGAGATTTTCCACCTTTCTTCTTTTCTAATAGGTGCACTCAATGCTATAAATTTCCCCTCTAAGAATTGTTCTTGATATATCCCACAAATTTTGATAGATTGGGCTTTCATTTTCATTTAGTTAAATATATTTTAAAAGTTCTCTTGAGACTTTTTTGGACCCATGTATTATTTAGCAGTGTGTCGTTTACTCCAAATAGTTTGAGATTTCCCAACTAGCCTTCTATTATTGATTTTTCATTTAATTCCATTGTAGTATGCAAGAATACTTTCTATGATTTATATTCTTTTAAATTTATTAAGGTGTGTTTTATGGCCGAGAATGTCTGTTTTGGTTAATGTCCCCTGTGAGCTTGAGAAGAATATGTATTCTGCTGTTGTTGAATGAAGTATTCTATAAATGTCAATTATATCCAGTTGATGGATAGTGCTGTTCCGTTCAACTATGTCCTTAATGATCTTGTGTCTGTTGGATCCGTCAATTACTGATGGGGGGTGACATCTTCAACCCCTATAGTGGATTTGTCTGTTTCTCCTTGTGGTTCCCTCAGTTTTTTTTTTCCCCACATAGTTTGACACTTTTATTAGGTGCGAGCATGCACATTAAAGATTCCCATATATTTGTGGATAATTGATCCCTTTATCATGATGTAATGCTTCCCTTTATTCCTGATAATTTCCCCTATTCTCAAATCTGCTTTGTCTGAAGCTAATAAAACTGCTAAGCTTTCTTTTGATCAGTAGTGCATGGTTTATTTTTCTCCATCCCTTGACTCAATTTATCTGTATCTTTGTCTTGAAAATGGGTTTCTTATATATAATACACAGTTGGGTCCAGTTTCTTTCTTATCCCCTCTAATGGGAACCGCCTTTCATTTGGTGTATTGAGACTGTTCACCTTTAAAGTAATTATAGGTATGGCTGGCTTACTATTAGCCATATTTGTAACTGTGTTCTATTCATTGCACTTGCCAGTTATTTCCATTAAAAAATATTCCTCTCCTTTTCTGCCTTCTCCAGTTTTTTTTAATGTTTTCTTTATTTTTGAGAGAGATAGCATGAGTAGGGAAGGGGCAAAGAGAGAGAGGGGGACAGAGGACCTAAAGTGGACTCCACGCTGACAGCAGCGAGCCCGATGTCGAGCTCAAACTCATGAACTGTGAGATTACGACCCAAGCTAAAGTGGGACACTCAACCAGCTGAGCCACCCAGACTCCCCTGCCTTCTCTGGTTTTAATTGAGCATCTTATTGTCACATTTCCTGTCCTCTATTAGCATTTCAATTTTAGATGTAGTGGTTTCTCTAGACTTTGCAAGATGCAAAGTCCACCTTCAAACAACACTATGTAATCAGGTCGCAGGTGGTGTAGTTACAGAATATTATTCTGGATCTCTTCTTCCCATTCCTTATAACAGTGCAGCCATTCTGTTCATATATTCATATGTTATGGGGCATCTGGGTGGCTCAGTCAGTTAAGCTTCCCACTCTTGATTTTGGCTCAGGTCATGATCGCATAACTGGTGAGGTCAAGCCCCATGCTTGGGATTCTTTCTTTCGCTCTCTCTGTACCCCTCTCCTGCTCACACATTCTCTCTCTCTCTCTCAAAATAAGTAAAAAAAAAAAAAAACTTAAAAAAATCCACGTTATAACTACCTGATACGTTATTGTTATTGTTACTTTGAACAGTTATCTATTACACAAATTAAGAATAAGGAAAATAAAATATTTTATTTAACCTTTGTTCTTTCTCTGATACTCTTCATTTCTTTCTGTAGATCTGAAATTTTGATCTATTTAATTTTCCTTCTCTCTTAAGAATGTCTTTTATCATTTCTTGAAGGGCAGATCTTCTGTTGGAAAATTCCTGGTTTTTTTTGGTTGTTGTTGTTTGCTTGTTTGTTTTTTGTCTGAAAAAGTATTTCTCCTTCACTTTTAAAGAATAACTATGCTGAATACAGACATCTAGATTGGTGCATTTTGCTTCCAATACTTTAAATATTTGACTGCAATCTCTTATTTTCATGGTTTCTGGTGAGGAGTCTAATGTAATTCTTATCCTAGTTTCTTGGAAGGATAATTTAGGTTTTTCCTCTGGTTTCTTTCAAGGTTTTCTCCTTGTCTTTGGTTTCCTGCAGTCTGAATATAATAAGTCTATTTGTAGATTTTTGGTACTTATGCTTGTTGTCCTTTGAGCCTCCCAGAGCTGTAGTTGGGTTTCTGTGATTAATTTTGGGAAATCTTAGTCATAATTACCTCAAATACTGCAAATTCTCTAACCTTTCTATCTCTTATCTCTCTGGTATACCATTACATACACGCAATCCTTCTGTAATTATTCTGCAGTTCTTGGATATTCTGTTCCATGCTTTTCATACTGTTTTTTCCTCTTTTTATCTCATTTTGCAAGTTTTTAGCAAATGCATCAAGATCGGCAATTCTTTCTTCGGCCATGTCTGGTCTCCTTTGATAGCCTATCAGAGGCATCTCTTTGTTTCTGTTCACTTTGATTTCTGTAACTTCCCCTTGATTCTTTCTTAGCGTTTTCATCTCTGTCATTAAACTACCCATCTGTTCTAGAACGTTGTCTTCTTTCCCATTGAGCCCTCAGCACACCCATCGTGGGTGCATCACATTCCCGGGCGGACAGCTCTAGCATCTGTAGCACGTCTGGCGTCTGGGTCTGCTTTGTCTCTTCAGACCGTGGTTCTGTTGCCTGTTGGCATGCCTTCTAGCAGTTTTCTTGGAAGCTGGAAATGATACATCTGGTAACAGGAACTGAGGAAATCCAGCTTTTCGTGTGACTGTTACTTAGCTCTGCCTGGAGCTGGGCTGCGTTCAGTGGCTGCCCCCGTGCCTGGGGTCCGGTTCCCTTGTTGGTTTGCTGTTTCCCTTCCAGACGTCTTTGGGTTCCCTACAACCTCCTTCTTAAATAGAGTCTGCATTTTGCAGCTCTTTCATTTGTAACCTTCCGCCATCACACCAGAGCCTGGTTGGCGCTAAGGTGCTGGGGAGGGCAAGGGTTTCAGGGCCTTATGACTACATTTAATTTTTTTTAGCTGGCCTGAGTTCTTGAGCTGTGACTTTCAGAAGTGGTTTTGACCTTTTTATCCCCCCTCATCGAGACAAGAGGGCTGGAGGCCGGGAAGGCAGTGGGAACTCAGCTTCCTTGGAGGGTGGGCTTTCTTACTGAGAACAGAAGCCTCGGGGATATCTGATTATTCCCCTGCCCCCTGTCCTTCCCTGATGTATCATTTTCCTCCCAGTCTCGGCCTCCATCTTCATCCTGAGACCCAGCTGGGAGAAAGGCTACAAAAGCCTGGGCCCCCCGGGGAGATGTTTCATCTCTGAAAGCAGCCCCCAGACGGCCACCTGCTGCCGTGTGGGTCCCACCAGCTCCTGGCCCGCAGCCCCCGCTCCCCGTGAGCTGATCCCGGCTGTGATTCTCTGCACCTCCCGTCGTCTCCCCAGGTGTCAGGGTGGCCGTTTGCCTCGGGACCTCGATTCTCCACTAGACCCAAGTTGTTGATTTTCAGTTTGCTCATTTTATTTTCATACGGTGAGGACGGGAGTGATGACCTTCAAGCTCTTTTTATGCTGGAGAAGGTGAAGCTGGGAGTCTCAGTGTATTCTGACACCTGGTGCCACGCCAGCCTGGCAGGTGCTTCCCCTGTGGGAGGAGAGGGATCCTCACCACTGGCCCCAGTTCCTTGCTGGTGACGTGCCTTGCGCCGCCCTTCCTTTCTGTCCCGACGGAGTGGTGGTCTTGCACAGGCTGGTTACCGCGTGGCCTTGCCGTGAAACCTTCTGTAGGCATAACTCCACCTCTGTGCGTCCCCAGCTGAGCCAAGCGCCAGCCCTAATCCAAAGGCCGTGGGATCTGTCCTGGCTGTGTCTGTGTGTGACCCGAGGTGTGTGACGTGAAGTGCGAGAGTCAGGATGGTCACCAAGGTCAAGCAGCTGGTTCGGTGGGCGGGCTGTGCTTGGGTGTGAGCGGAGGATGCGGAGTGGCTGAGAGTTGTGACTTTGATCTGAATGTCGATGGTGCCATCAGGGGGACCTCACGCAGGCTCCTGTCCCCAGCTTCCCGTGGCTCCTGCTTGGCGCCCACACGTCCTGGGCAGCACAGTCCCCAAGCTACAGGGCCTGAGGGCATCCGCCCAGCTCCCTGCCCCCACCCCAGCCCCCTCCCAACTGCGTCCTGCCCTGTGGCCGGCGCGATCTGTGAAAGAAAAGACCAGCTGGTGCCGTTCACCCCGCTCCACACCTCCGAGCTTCCCCTAAGCTAAAACCGAGGCGCCGGCCCCTGGTGGACGAGGCCTGGGCCGCTGTGGTCCTTCCTCCTGGGCCCCCGGGTGCTCACCTGCTGGGTGGCCCCGTTCCGGCCGTGTGGCCTTCCTGCTTCTCAGCCTGCGCAAGCTCTTCCTGGGTGCTCGTAGGCCTACCCTCTCCCCGGGCCGGCGGCTCGTCGCACGACCCCCTTCAGCACCGCCCCCCCCCCCCCCCATGCTCTTCCCCCTGCCAGGCCTCGTGCAAGCGGAGAGCGCGCTCCCACTCGTGAGTCGTCTCGGGAGGGCCCTCGGAGCGGGAAGCCCAGCGCGGGGCTCTTGGGAGCCACACCTGCTCGCTGTGTATGCGTTTGCTCCTTTTCTTACCGTCCCTACTTTCCTGCAGGAAATCGAGGTCTGCTTTGCTCCCGTCTGTGTGCTGAGCACGTGGCCTTCAAAGTGCCTTCACCTGTGGAGGAAAGAATGAAGCTGGAAGAAGCCGGCGTCACGGGGGGGGGGAGGGGCCAGAGTCACGGAGGGGGAGGGGCCAGCGTCACGGGGAGGGGGGCCGACGCCACCAGGGGGTGGTGTCAGGGGGTCTGGAGTCACGGGGGGGGGGGGGGCGGCGTCACACGGGGGCCGGCGTCACGGGGGGCCTGCATCACGTGGGGACCGGCATCACGCGGGGACAGGCGTCACGTGGGGGGGCGGCATCACGGGGGGGGGGGTGGCACGGAGAAAGGACAGGACCACAGGGGCCCGGGCGCGATTCCCGGAGTGGCCCCCCCACTCCCTGCAGGTGAAGTTTCCACGCGTCCCGGGGGGCCCAGCGGCAGCTGTCTGAAGACCCCCCACTCGTGGGAGGCAGGAGACAAAAGGCGAGGTTCCGGGTGGGGGCAGGAGAGGAGGGGAGAACGTTAAGCCAGTAAAAACCCCTTTTACATGTGCGGCTGTGAAACTTTTATACAGAGATTTCTCAACACAAGACATGAATAGTAACCGTGCTTTCTTTTCAGTAACTGCCAAAGCCTCAGCCCCCGTGACGCCCTCTGCAAGCTGGGCGATCCCCGGGCGCCCGGCCCCGGGCAGGAGGCCCCCGGGGAAGGAGGTCGGTGTCCAGGCCAGCCTGGGACTCCGGCAGCCGCTTCAGAGGGTGCCATCCGGGGTCTGCCCACCTGTCTCTCCCTGGCCAGGGGAGAGGCCGCCTCCCAGATGCAGAGCCTGGTCCACAGCAACCTCCAGCGGCCCGTTCCAGAACCTTCTCCCCTCCCAGGACCGACCTCGGGGTGGATCCCAGATGATCTCATGCTCCATTTGGGGCTCGATTCTGCCACCCTTTGGCCGCGGGACGTTGGCGATCCCCCCCTACCCCGTGTTGGGCCTCAGCTGTCCAAGGGGACAGAGGCCCGGTCAGTCAGCCCTTGTGACTCTGGCTACGTTGATGGAGCGTGAGCCCGGCCGGGAGGGACGCAGGCCCTGGCTGAGCAGGACCCTGGAGTCCCGGGGTCCAGGTGGGGGGCCGGGGGGGGGGGTGGAGGCCAGAACCAGGGGAAAAGATGCACCCCTCCTTCTCTTCCTCCTCCCCCAGCTCACCCCTCCCTCTCACCCCATGAATCAGACGACTTCCTTAGCGGTTCTGGGAGGTGGGGCTCACTGTTAAAAGCGAGCAGGCTGTAGTGTCTGCTTCCGCTCCTACACCCGCTGGCATTTTGAGCCCTCGAGGTCACAGGCTGGCTGTGCCCCGGGAGCCCGTCACACAGGTAATGATGTACGCGGGGACACTCAGGTGCGGGCTCTTGAGCCCTGACTGCGGGCCGCAGGGCGGGCACACCTGTCCCTCCCCTGCGTGGATCCCTCCGCCCCCACCACCGCTCCCTGAGGGCATGGTCTTCAACCACAGCTGACGAAGCAGGGCGCCAGGGACGGGACAGATGTGGGCAGGGTTCACGGGCCTCCTGACTCCAGGCCCTGGGCTGCTTCTCCTTGTCGGCCTGCGGTTCAGTGTGTGCACGTGTGTGCAAGTATACGTAAGTGCTTGTGTATGAGAGTGCCCGTGTGCATATTTTTGAGTGTGTGTGAAGGTACACGTGTGAGCGCACATGCACGTATACATGTGTGTGTGCGCACCCACGTTAGAGCAGACGTGTGCACGTGCACACATGTGTTTGTGCACACATGCATTTGTGAGGCTGTGTGTGTTTGTATATGTGTGCACACACGTGGACTCGTGTGTGCAGGTGTGTGCGTGTGACTGTATGTGTACATGTGTACGTTTATGTGGGTGTATACGTACACACGAGTGCATGGGTGTGTGTGTGTCTACGTGTTGGTATGTGTGTGCCCGTGTGCATGTTGGAGTGTGTACATATGTATGTGAGTGTGTGCACGTGTGTGCATGTTGGAGTGTGTACACATATGTGTGTGTGCGTGTTTGAGTGTGTAAATATAGACGGGAGTGTGTGCACGTGTGTGCATGTTGGAGTGTGTACACATATGTGTGTGCGTGTTTGAGTGTGTAAATATAGACGGGAGTGTGTGCACGTGTGTGCATGTTGGAGTGTGTACACATATGTGTGTGTGCGTGTTTGAGTGTGTAAATATAGACGGGAGTGTGTGCACGTGTGTGCATGTTGGAGTGTGTACATATGTGTGTGTGAGGGCAAGCCCACACCTCACTGCACATCTCAGTGGAGAAATGGAGGTAGTTTCCTCACACGCAGGCCTCCCTCACCGAGGACCTGCCCCCCTAACGCGACCCTGTCCGTGTCCTCAGTCTCCCCCACCCCTGCACGGCGTCCTCCAGCGCCAGGGAACTGTGACCTCCCTCCCCAGGGCAGGCCCTCCTTCCTAGGTCCTCCAAGCGGGCCCTTCACGCACCTGCATCATCTCTCTGCTGATGAAGGTCTCTTGAAATTGCAAGTCAAGTGGCATTTCTCCGAGGTCTCCCTGGAGGGGCCCCGCCCGAGTCCACAGCACGGGGGTCTGTGCTCGTCAACACAGAGGGGCAGGCTTGGCCGCCGTCCTCCTCGACATCTTAATTAGGCTGTAAGTCTGTTGGTGACAGGGGCCTGTCTCTTGATCCTGAGTCCCCAGCCCCGCCCCATCCATGGCAAAGGCTCTCCGGAGACAAGGAATGGTCAGCTCGGCTGAAGAACCAGACAGAGCCGGAGGCACATCCTCTCTCCCTTGCTTCGCCTTATTTCTATTCCGCGCAGCCCCCAATTGCAGCAGGGTCGTCTGTGCAGGCCCCTGGGGAGCAGCGGCACCGGGTGCGTGGAGACCCATCGGCTCCATGGCTGGTCCTTCCAGAACACACGGCCCTCTCGGCAGACAGGACCGTGAGCGGGACCGGTCCATTAGGAAGACACTGAGGGCTACAGAGTAGGAACCTTGAATGATCGGCACCTTCCTATCAGCCTTCCCTACCTCACGCGGCAGACCTGGGCCTGCACGGAGCCCCAGCCCAGCCCCAGCCGTTACCTGCTGAGTTTGCAAATGGCGGCAGGTCCCCGTGTGCTTTGACCAACTGGGTTATCTTTGGGGAAAACCTGAGTTCTTCTCCGGCTCAAGAAGCCACTCCGTGCCCAGGTTTCCTCAGCGTCTTCAAGATGCCGACTGTGTGAGGCTGCTCCTGGCCCCTGAACGTGGACATGGGCCCCCTGCCCTCCGGACTTGGTCTCACTTGCTGGCGTCCAGCGTAAAGGACCCCCGGCTCCTTCCACAAGCAGATGCGCACCTCACGCAGCCACCTACTGCACACGCTCAGTTTGGGAACTTACGTTTGCATTCAGCGTTAGGTGAAAAGCACTTTTGTTTTGTTACACAGAACTTTTCACAGTGGTTTTAAATGCTGAATAACGGCCCATCGAGTGGATTTGCCATAGTTTACTTACTAGCTGCTCTCCCCACTGCCCCCACAAAAACACCATTGATGTGCTCTTGCCTGTGGGCTCATGTTCTGCAAAGAACCTCGTGGACCCTCCACTGGACAGGACGGTTCGGGAGGGCCCAACTGAAGTCAGGGAGGCCAGTGGGAGGCTGCTGCAATGCCCATGGTCTTGGGCAGAGCATGCCTACATGCGTTCATTGTATGTTACGTTGAAGATCTTTTTCCCCCTGCTGAGACTCCGAACAACTCAAAATCTAGTTCTTGGTCTCACTCAGCTTCGTACAGTGAGCACTTCACACAGAGTCTGGTCCCAGGAAGTATCCAGTGAACGCGGACTGAACACCGAGTGAGTGGTGAGCCGTCAGGAAAAGCAGAGGCTGTGAACCTCATGCAGGTCAGAGAAGGCTCATCGAGGACCTGATCAGACTCCGGGATACCTGGCATGGGGGAGAGGAGCATCTCAGAGACCAAAGTTAGCACCAAGGGGCAAAAGCTAGAGAATGTTGATTGAGGTTCCAATAAGGAAGACTTTCAGTGAAGAGGGGTTTCCATTGGGAATGGCTGATCAAAAGGGGGAGTTACCTCATCACTTTCTGGTTCCTACCAGTGCTTAGTTTTCTTCACAGTCTGGATACCTTTAACATATTACACAAGTGCTTGTCTATTTTTACCTATCTTCCCTCGTAGAGGGAAAGAATTTTTTTCACTACTGGAACCCCAATTACTCTAACTGTGTAGCATACATTGTAGACCCTCAAATAGCATGTTCTGAATGAACAGAGGATAAGTGGGTAGATGGATGCAGGTGTGGGTGGATCATTGGATGAGTGGATGGGTGGATGGATGGATGGATAAGTAAGTGGGTGGATGGATGGATGGACAGATGGACAGATGATAGATGGATGATAAATGGATGGATGGATGGATGGATGGACAGATGGACAGATGATAGATGGATGATAAATGGATGGATGGATGGATGGATGGATGGACAGATGGAGAGATGATAGATGGATGGATGATAAATGGATGGATGGATGGATGGATGGACGGATGGATGGAAAACTAAGTGGATGGATGGATGGACAGGTATATGGAAGAATAAGTGGATGGATGGATGAACGAGTGGGGGGTGGGTGGATGGATGAGTGGATGGATATGGTTGGACTAGACAATCTTCAAGGTGCCATCCAATTATGGAATTTACCTGCTAAGATCTGCCTCCTTTACTGCATTATCTCCCCAGCCTTTTGACCTTGAATAACTTGAAGTGGCTCCCTGGGTGTGCTTTGTCTCCATCTTCTCCGCATCCACCTCCTGGTTGAATGCCTGCTCCTTTCTACTTGTTGTCACCTTGGACTGGAAGTCTGTCCTCTCCTACCACAGTGCAGTTGAGCAAAAGAGGTGACTGAGCCCAGTGTTTGCCAAGTTCCTATCACGTGGTAACAGGTGGCCCGAAAAACAACATTACTTTTATGAATGCGTTTGGGAAAACAGTGCCTTAGGTCCTTCCCCTGGAGATTCAAAATGCTCACTCCCATTTCTAAGGCTCTAAAATGCCCTGTCAACCAGGTTAACCTGTGTAATGAAAGGTTCTCCAAATTAGTTCACCACGAAGCCCTTCCATTGTCAGGAATGAAAGACATCACTGAGTGAGTAGCACTGTGGACCTGAGCTTGCGCAGAACTAGGCTAGAATCTGGGGTCCGTGTTCCACCAGCGACAGCCTCACCTCCTCGTGTCTTTCCTTATGAAACAGGATCTCAGCAGGGGACATAAAAAGTAAGAGAAAACATGAGATCATTTTGCTCGGCACCTGGTGTGTATAAACTCAAAAATGCCATATGTTTATTAGTTATCATTCTTATTATTTATTTTTATTGAGGTGCAATTCATGTTGAACGTTATATTAGTTTCAGGTGTACGATGTGATGATTCCATATTTGCACACACCACGAAGTGAGCACCACAATAAATGTGACGAACACCTGTGACCATACGTACTTCCAAGTTTTATCATGTGCTGAGAACTCTTAAGGTCTGTCCTCTTAGCAACTTTCAAATACGCAACCCAGTGTTGTTCACGATCGTCCCCGTGCCGCACATCACGTCTCTGTGAGTTCGTTATTTTATAGCTGGAAGTTGGTCCCTTGGCAACCCCTTCACGCATTTCACCCACCCCCGTCCCAGCTCCAGTAATGCTAGTCTGCTCTGTGTGTGCGAGCTGGGGTCATACAGGGTCGTCCTTCCCTGTGTGACTTACTTCACGTAGCACGATGCCCTCAAGGTCCATCCGTGTTGTAAATGGTAAGATCTCATTCTGTTTCACGCTGACCAACATCCCACTGTCTATATACACCACCTCTTTATCCATCCATCCATCCATGGACACGGAGGCAGAGTTATCGTTTTCGTTGTGGTAAAACACACACCACTGGACACGTACAAGCAGTGACACGAAAGACATTCGCGGTGTCACACAGCTGTCACCATCATCTGCTTCCACACTTCATCGCCCCAGATGGACACCCGTACGAACGTGCTAGCAATCATTCTCTGCTCCTCCAGCCTCTGGCGGACATGCGCCCACTTTCTGTGTCCGTGGGTTTGCCCACCGTGAACACCGCGCGTCCGTGGAATCATATGATATGTGGTCTTTGGTGACTGGTCCTTTCGCCGAGCGCCATGTTTTCAAGGTTAAGCCCGTGGCAGCCCGTGTGGGTGCTGTGGCGTTCGGCGCCCGAGGAACACACAGGCTGCTTTCCCATTCGTCATCTGATGGCCTTCTGGGTGGTGTCCACCTCGTGGATGTTGAGAAAAGGGTGCCAGGAACACGCACGTGCGTGTTCGTGTTTGGTTATCACCGTAGAGAGATCACGAGAGTTCATGGGCCTAGGGAAGAGCGCTTGGGTTCTCATGGGCCCCTTGCTCTGTCCTCTGCAGCTGGAGATCCGCGAAATCTGGCACCGTGTCCACGGCTTCCCACACACACAGTGGACGAGGACCCCGACCCCAGAGCTGCAGCCCGGGGCTGCCGCTGGGATGGACCCCCCGGCACCGCCCATCCCCCACGCTGTCACTTCTGTTCGTATTTGTTCTTGCCTCGCGCTGTGACAGACTGGGGTTCAAAGACGCCCGATGGGGGACTTCCCAGAGACTGGGAGAGGCTCTCCATCATCAGCCCGTGGCAGGCGGGACCAGCTCATTTCCTGCCCGGTTCTGATACCGCTACCCGGCTCACGGCGTCTCCTGCTCGTCAGAGGAGAACAATGAGGCCGAGGGTCACCCCCTTCCCTCGGGATCTGGTCCACGTCGTCCGAGTCCGTGAGGGCCTCGTTTTCCCGACTCATGCACACGTCCCGGTAGAATGCCCACGCGGCACGACCGCCCCGGCTGGCGTGGAGCACAAGAGGGGCACTGCCAGATGCACGCCCGCCCGCGGTTACGGCGTAAACAGGGAACCACCGAGACGCAGAAAAGCAAGACCCGGGTTTGTCCTTCACTCTGCCGGAAGGCACAAGCCTCGAACCCGTCTCGGAAAAGGCTATGCACCAGCCGTCTCAGCGAGCAAGGCGGACGGTCGGCGCTCTGGGGAGCCGGGAGGAGAGCCACGCTGACACGCGGCCTCAGGCACACGGGGCTGATTCCTCCCGGACAGAGGTCCCGAGGGGTAATGAGGCCGTTGGCTTGGGGATCTGGAGGGCCTCCCAAATGTCCCTTCCTTCCTTGTTCCATTGCCCCGGAGGGACTCTGGGGTGAGCCTCCATTAGGTCGGAGCCTTGTCACTCCGTCTGTTCCTCTGTCCTCTGTCCGTGGCGGGCCTCACTAATCGGTCTCTGCACTCAGTGCCTCCGAGCCCAGACTCTTCCCCGCCACGCTTTGCCAGGTCGGGTGCCAAGCAGGCCCCTTCATTGAACAGGTGGCGAGCACTCGTGCGTGTCTCCTTGGCTTGGAGGGTATTCTCTGCAGAGGTGTTTGTGAGATCGGAGGACCACACGTTCTTTCACAAGAGCACCTGGGCCCCTGCCGTGGGGAAGGCACTGGGCTTGGCACCCTGGGAACCTGACCACAACCAGACATCGTCCTGATGGTGGAGGAGCGAGTGGTCGGGAGGGAGGGCGTCCGCTGTGCTCGGCATATAATGGGGGATGTGAGAACAGGAAGGCAAGACTCATAAGCTCTGCCGAGAGGAAAAAGGATGCCTCTTCAACGAGGCCATGTCAACTGGGTTTTGAGGGATGAATAGGAGTTCATCAGGTAGAGGCTGTAACATCTTCAGAGGCTCCGGCCCAGAGCGGGATAGGGAGTTCGGGGTTCCACAGGTGCTGCAGGGTGGCTGGAGGGCAGGTGTGTCTACAGGGGGTGAGCAAGAGAGAGGAGATGTGAGAGGCAGGCAGAGTACTGAAAACCGAGGTTTTGTGGGTGATGGCAAATCACTTTAGGTTTCTAAACAGGAAGTGACACAGTCCTATTTATGTGTAGAAATGTTAAATTCAGTAGAGGCCTTGGGCTCTTCCAGGGTCATGCATTGATATAGAATCTCAGAGACGCAGAGAGAGGCTGTGACGCAGAATCAGACTCCTCCCCTCCAGCTGCAGGGACGTCCCGGCAGAATCAGACTCCTCCCGGGCCTCCGCGGCCAGGCTCAGGGCCTCGGCTGTGCTCAGATCCCACACCTGGTCACAGGCCCGCCCTGCAGACGCTTCAGCCTCCAGAGACGGTCGGGAAGGTGCCGCCCGCAAGGGATTCCCCGCCAGTGCATTTGGTGGGTGGCCTGCTAAGGCCCCTCTGTCCCCAACGTGGTTCCTTATAGTTCTGGTGCCTCTACGTGTCAGGGTTCCTTCAGGGGCAGAGAAAACAACAGGAGCCCTACAGACAGACAAATGGACGCACAGCCTCACAACTCTCCCTTCCCTCTGCCGCCCTCCCTCCCCACCCCTGCTCCCGGGGAGGCGGGCCTTCTCCAGGCTGGAGACTGAGGCAGCGAGCAGATGTGAGCTCTCATTTCACAGCTTTGCGACCCGAGAGGGAAGTCCCCAGAGATCTCGGCAGGCTGGTCATCGGGCCCCAGGGGCTGGGAGGTGGGTGCTAGATGGACCTGAGCGGACAATTTTCAGAGGGCGGGCGGAGCGCGGGAGTCTCTTGTTGTCTGTGCTAAAGGTGAGCACCTCGAGGGGATGTGAGGGAACCTCAGGGCTCTGGGCTTTTACAGTGAGTTCACAGGCTTCCCCAACACGGCCTCCTTACGCTTGCCTTCCCCTAGTGGGGGTGGGGGAGGGAGAGAACAGAAAGACCTTTCCTTTATTTTATTTTATTTTACTTTTTCTCCAATTTGTAAAATCACGCCCTCTGAGAGCACAGTGCCTCCGGGCTCGAGTACAAAATTTGAAAACATTCAATTAAAAACCTGGGAGCAGCCTTCGGGGGGCTGGGGTTAGCGCGGCCCAGCAGAGGCTGTCCGGGGCGTGCAGAGACCAGAGCAGGAGGAGCCGGGGGGCCTGCCTGGCCGGGTTCCAGGCCCTGGGCCCCGTCTGCAGGTGCGGCGGGCAGGGCCGCGAGGCTCAGGCTGGTGAGACGGCCGCGCTGGGTCGGCGTTAATTGGAGGCTGGGGACGGCTGGGCCCGCACAGTCACGTCTCACGAGCAGACAGGCAGGTTTGCCGTGAGTGGGGGTGACGGTTCCAGGCGTGTCCCCCGTCCAGCGGGGCCTCCGTGCAGCCTCCTGGCTTGGGTGTCTCAGTTCCTTACCAGAGACGTCTCTCTCAAAACTGAGGGTCCCCCTTCATTCTGGGCCAGTCCTTGTCATGGGTCCCCTGTTTCCCCCCCGGGTTCATGTTGAGTTCTTATCTTTAACCTGACCTTATTTGGAAATGGGATTCGTTAAGAGGAGGTCACTGGGAGGGCCCAAATCCCCTACCACTGGGATCCTCATAAAAAGTGGAAATTTGGGCACGAAGACACATACAGGGAGAAGTTTTTAGCTGAGCAGCGCCCCCCCACCTCGCCCCACAGAATTCAGGGAGCGCCATGAGGGTCACCAGCCTCTGTGGCGGCTTTTCCAAGCACATTGCGAGCCCTTGAACTCAGTACTTGAGGGCCGTGTGGTGGGTCACCGTTCATGAGAGCAGGTGCTTAGCTGGGGACACGGGGGAGAGAAACGTGTCCTTTCAGTCTCGGCAGGTACACTTCGGTGGGTCCAGGTGTGCGGAGTCTGAGCCGCTAGAATAAATCTTCCTGCAGGAAGGTGGCTGTGACATCACAGTTGTCACTCTGTCTGGGGGTGGGGGGAGAGTGCATTTGGGTAAAAATCCGCAACATGACCCCTTCTCGGTCGCCCGCGGAATTACAACCTACAGCTGCTGTTTCTCTGCCCTGCCCAGCCTGCAAATCGAGCCTGCTTGTCCCCCGCTCGCTGGGCTGCAGGGCCCGGACAGCAGAGGTTCAGACCCCGATTCAGACCCACAGTCACCCCGCCCGACCTGGAGGTGGTGGTGGATGGCAGGGCTCCCCTCTGATGGGCTCCTCCCTGCTCCCCGTCCCCCTGCCCCCCGTGCGTGAGCATCCTGGCGAGTCCCCGCCCGCCCCCCCCCCGCCCCCGTGCACGTGGGTCGAGCAGGTGCAGAGAACAGCCGTCACCACAAGCCCCTTCCGCCGTCGGGGGCCCTCACCCCATCGTCTCGATTGTCCCAGCCTCTGAAGGTGGCTCTCCTGTGCCCCCGCTTGGGGACCATCTATCTCCTGGGTGCCGTTCTCGTTAAGGTTCTGCCCTCCTTCTCCATTTCTTGCAACAGAGGAAGAGTATTTCAGTCCTACCTGCGACGAGAGTAAGGTCCCTTTCCCGCCCCAGCTTTAAGAGGAGTTGAGTGGATGTTGGTTCCTGGAACTTTCCCGTAGGATCACAAGTGCAGAGCCTCCCCGGGTGGGGTTGGGGCAGCCGAGCTGTGTCCCTCCCCGCTGGCCTTCAAGGTCTAGGGCTGTTCTCCTAACGCAGGTCCACGGCCGCCACGTGCTGGTCCACACTGAGGGTGCAGACGGGGCCGTCTGGGGTGAGTCTTTGCCAGAACCGCAGCGGGACAGGCTCACCTGCTCCTCTGACCTCTGACCTTGAGCCCGGAACGTGGCCGCGGACACGGTGTGGGTGACAAGCAGAGCTGGGGCCTGGAGAGCCGGCGTCCCGCGCAGACCCCAGCCAGCGCCACGTGCCTTCCCTGCACCCTGGCGACGCCACGGGTCGTGGGGCCCCTTGTGAGTTTGGTTTCTAAATGCCAGTCTATTTGTCACAAGTCCTGACCGAGTTTTCCCCTGAAATGCACAAGCGCGCTGGACTTTGGGGGTTGATAACCCGGCTGCACCACTTTCTCTCGGTGAATTCGAAACCAACGCGGAATCGATGCGGGATGCTTTGCAGAGCCCCCTCCCACCCCCGGTGTGGGGAGAGCCCTGCCACCGGGGGCAGAGCACTCGCCTGGAAAGACGGAGAAACCCTTCCCGCCGCAGACTCTGGATGGCATGGAGGGCTCGCCCCGCACAGCACAGGTCGTGGCCTCACCCCTTGGAGGGCACAGCCCCACGGGGGCCGCGGATGCTGCGTGCAGACTCCCCCACCCGCCATCCCCGGGGGAGGACTGAGAGGCAGGCTTCCTCGTGGAAACAAGGGTCTGCACAACACGGACGTGACCCCCCCCCCCGCCCCGAACCCGCCCTCTCGACTGTTCCTGAAGCCCTGAGAAGCTCCTTGTACCCCAAGACCCCTGGAGTCTAGGAAGGGGACGAGGTCGACGGCTGCCTCGGGCCCTTTCTCTCTCTCTCTCCCCTCGCCCTCCCCTTTCTCCCAGCCCCTCCCACCAGAGCCTGCTGTCCTCGAAGGATGGGAGGATGGAGGCACTTCTTCGGTCAGTGGGGCGGGCCCGGGGTTGAGGGGCTCTGGAGCATCAGCGGCTGTGTGCAGGGGCTCTGTGAGGCGGGGCAGGCGGGCCGGCGGCCCCTGGGTGTCTGCAGGGACTCTGTGTGGACTCTACTCCCCTCCAGCAAGAATGCGGGAAAAACAGCAGTGCGTGTTCTGAGAAGCGCCCCTGATGTGCTGACGTCAGAGCGTTTTCAGCAGAAAGTCCGGGCTGGGCCTGACGCAGTGACGGGCCGGCCACCCGCTCTCGGAGCAAAACTTAACTGAGAGTAACAGGGCCGCCAGGACAATGGTGACAATGGTGACTGTGTCACACTCCGGGCACGAGGTTCCTTCAACCCCTTTGCCCTGAAGACCAGGCCACCACACGTGCAGAAGCACCAGGGGACGCTGCCCGGCCCGGCCACGCAGGGCGGCCTTGGGACACGGCTCCGTGCTGTCCTTTCGTTTATCTGTGAGAGAGAGCGTCAGTGGAGGAGGGGCAGAGAGAGGGGGAGACGCAGAGTCCCAAGCGGGCTCCAGGCTCCGAGCTGTCAGCACACAGCCCGATGTAGGGCTTGAACCCATGAACCGTGAGATCTTGACCTGAGCCAAAGTCGGACGCTCAACCGACTGAGCCACCCAGGCACCCCTATTTATTTTTATTTTAATGTTTATTTATATCTGAGACAGTGAGAGACAGAGCATGAGTGGGGGAGGGGCAGAGAGAGAGGGAGACACAGAGTCCCAAGCGGGCTCCAGGCTCCGAGCGGTCAGCACAGAGCCCGACGCGGGGCTTGAACCCACGAACCGCGAGATCGTGACCTGAGCCGAAGTCGCACGCTCTCCCGACTGAGCCGCCCTGGGGCCCCTCCACGCCGTCCTCACAGACGGGATCCCCCAGCTGGGATCCCTGAGACCCGGAAGGCGGTCGGGCTTCCTCCCCGAGTCCCATCCAGCACTTGCCCGTTTGCCTGTCTGTGAATCGTTTCTAACTGAGCAGTGGGGGGCCTGGTCACAAACACACCCGCCGCATTTGGCTCTGCCCAGGGCTGCAGATGCCCCCTCCCGAGGTGCCTCAAACCAACAATTATCGCCGTCTTTACGGATACTGCGCGGCGGAACTGCTTGTCAGACCTGGGAATATCACCTCTCGCGCGCGCGAAGAGGTCGTTACAGTTTGCGCGGCAGTCGGATTCTGCTCTGGTTTTGTGGCATCGCGAAGATGTGACGAGCTTAGCAACGATTGCTGGAAACACGTGCCGTTGAGTCTTTGGAAGGAAGGACTGCATTTGGGGGACAGAAACGGGATGAAATGCACGTCACAGATTTGCGCTTGGCGTCGGCCGAGGACTGGGGGCTGTGTGGCGGAACCCGCCAGACCCGGGGCACCGGGAGCCTCCCCTCCTCATCCCGGGGGAACGTTCACCCCCTCCTGGCGGAACGTCTCTGTTCCCCAGGGAGCCCGGCCTGGGAGTCGGGGGGCTGAGGAGTGCACGCTTACACAAATCCCACCTCCTTTACTCGCTGAATGTGTGAGCTTGTGCCTCAGTTTCTTGGAATAGGGGGCTGAAACGTGACCCTGGGGGTACTGCAAACGTTTGCCGACACAGCAGACATGGAATACGAGACGTCCCAGCTGTTAAGATGGGGATCCCCTCGTCCGGCTGAGCGCAGACCCCGCCAGCAGCTGGGCCACCTCGGCACCTGTGTCCCCATCTGGAGCAGGCCCCGTGAATCCCAGGCCCGCCGCCCTGGAGGGGTCATCGGGGTCCCAGCAACATGATGTGTCCAAACGACTCTGAGGGCCAATGGAAGGAGGAAAAAAAAAATCCCCGTCCCTCCCAAAAAGATGAATGATTTACTCATCGGGAATGACTTCGTATTCAGAAGACCGAAGCCTGAATCTTGGCTCCGCAACTTTCTCGTCGGCCTGAGGCTACGCGGTGTTTGCGCACGTCCCAGAGCAGCCAAGGATTGGCAAATTCCCATGGTTCGGTGCACCAGCGTGTGGCGTTTGCTAAACCTCCTACCTTCCCTGGGGCCGAGGGCTTCGGGCCGCTCAGGAGATATCCGCGTGGGCGCCCTGGCGCCTGTGGAGCCGGCTCCCCAGCCGACTTACGACAGGTGCATTCCTGTTGAACCCGAGCCTCGCGGTACCACGTGGCCGTGCGTGGGTTTGGCCGCGGTGAAGGGGGTTTTGCACCATGTGCAAGAGTGACTGCATCATCCTGCATTATCCCTCGGGCTGGAAGCGGAAGCGAAAACGCGCTGAGTGTGGTTCCCCCGTGAGACACCAGCAGGCTGCTTGCTTTCTCTCTGGTCACTTTACGCGGAAACGGATGTAAGGCCGCAGCACGGCATCGAAGGAGAACTCGGTCCTCCTTTGGGAGGAGGAGCATGGCAGACCTTGCCCTCGAAGGCAGCAGAAAGATCCTTTCTGGCAGTGGACTTTCCTCCAGCCGGGCTGTCCTCGCAAACAAGGAGAGATCCCTGTGTTCTCTGACCCACGGCCCTGCAGACAGACCCCACGCTTACCTCCAGGCCCCCGTTGTGTGGGCGCGTGTATATGTGTGCGCGTACGTATGTGTGCATGTGCGTGCACGTGTGCACAAATGTGTGTGTAATACACACGTGTGCACGTGGCCAGACTGCTGGTTCCTTTGCACCTACAGTCACTGATGCGACCTGAGCCACTGACACCAGGGCCGCTGAAAGAAGTGATTCCCGTCCCCCGCAGGCAACTTCTAGTCGTGTTCAGAGTCAAGCTTCGACTTTTCGTCCATCCTGTTGACCGTCGGCTTTTCCAAGCCGGCCCCCGGCTGTGGCTCGCTGAGGTCGCCTGGGGTCCTCACCCGGTCATCCTGTGACACCCATTCACTCCCCTTCCTGCACGTCGGACTGGCGTGCTGCACGAATCATCCTCTACACCAGCCGTTGGCTCGCTGTCCGTTTAATTCTCTGCTCGTGCAAGAAAACATTCATCAAGCAAAACCTCCGACAGTATTATTAAGGATCTTTATATGGTAGGTTTGGGCTCAACTTGGACGTCTATGCCTTTGGATACGATTTGCTTAATTGGGTCAGATTCACCCAATTGCCCACTTTCCTCATTTCCACATAGAAAATATTTGTTGGTTGGGTGGTTGATTTTATTTGCCCTAAAATTACTTGTCCCAGAGTGAGAACATTCTAGGATTTAATGAAGAATCAAGCGTTCCTTTATTTTCCTGCATTTTATGACAAGACTCAAACATACTTCAGTGCTCGGCACGTCTGAAGGTCTGTTGCTGTTGAGGGCATTTACTCGGCCCGCTCACTTCACGCCAGTGTGGCAGGCTGCCTGCATTTCTGGCGCCCCTATCGGGTCCCTGATCTGAGATCCCTCTGCGCTGTGTGTGAACCCCTGGCTGCCACATGTCCTCTGCTCCCCAAGTCTCCCCTCTGTTTGAGTCTTGCTCCCGTTTTGAGAGAAGAGCATGACAGATTCTGGTTTCCGTCTGAAAGGCCACATCGGGGCGTCCTTGGGGGAAGGGTACCTGGCGCCGGGGCCCTGAGCCCTTCCGCGCAGAGGTTCAGCATGGGACTTCCCTTCCTCCCTGAGGGTTCACCTTCTCCAGGATCCCCTCTTCCCACCGCCGCTGCCCCCTCAGGCTCGCGCCCCTGCAGGTGCTCGAGGGGGACGTTACCTGCTGTCCAGTACGGAAGCGCTCCCTCTGACGGACATGGGACTGCCTTACCGCTCAAAAAGCCCCATTCCTGAGGTCTTTTTCAAGGGATAAGAAACAGTGGCACCGTCCTTGTTCTCCGTGTTGAACGTGCAGCTCAGCACCGGCCGTCGTTTTCTGTGTGAACAGAGGCGAGTGGGTCCCGGCCCCCGCGGCGGGGGGAGGGGGGACACAGCACACGCAGGACGTGCCGTCTGGTTCCCGCGAGGACACAGTGTGACAGCAGGAAGTCAGGAGGCTGTCCTGGGAAAAGGTGGCCGACCGGGACGCGAGAGCCAAGCACAGGTGCAGCCCATGCCCACGAAGACAAGTAAACGTGGAATGAACCCGAGAAAGAGAAAGGAGCCAAGACGCAGGAAGGTCAAAGGGGAAAGGTCAAATGGTGGAGGTACGGGGAGAGGCCCGGGCCTGACGAGTGGCCCATACCTCTTGTCTCCCATCTCTGTGGGTCAGTCTATGTCTGCGGTTCTCCTGGGTCACACGGCTGTGCCCCAGGTCCCCAGCATCAGGCCCAGGGCCTGGAGAGCACAAGGCCACCGCGTGTCCTGGGGACGTGTCCGGGCTCTGGCTGAGCTGCCCTGACAAGAAGGCAGGGGTGTCCCACTGGCCCAAAGCAGGCCTGCCCCAGACGGTGCAGGAGGGCCCCAGATGGCACGGGAGGGCCCCAGACAGTGGGGAAGGGCCCCAGACGGCACGGGAGGGCCCCAGACAAGTGGGGAAGGGCCCCAGACGGCATGGGAGGGCCCCAGACAGTGGGGAAGGGCCCCAGACGGCACGGGAGGGCCCCAGACAGTGGGGAAGGGCCCCAGATGGCACGGGAGGGCCCCAGACAGCGTGGGAGGGTTACTCCAGCTTGTCAACACTGGTCGTGAGGCACTTGGGTCATGGCCTTGGCGAGAGAAGCAGAACTGAGGACAATAGTCCCGTCCCGGTGGCCGCTGAGTGCACCATGCAGAACGTCACCTGTTCCCTGCAATCAGGGGTGCTATGTGTCCGTCCCTGCTCGGGTAATCCATGTCTGTGTGGGACGCACAGAAAGCACAGGCAGGATGGCCAAAGCCGTGTCCCGGCCTCCCCCATCCGTCTGTCCCACGGTCTGTTGAACTGAGCTCCACTCAGGACGACCATCGTGCAGCTGGGTTTGCCGGGCATGTCCATCCACACTTTCCTCTCCGAACCCTCACCAAAGCCACTTCAGCCTGAGGCCCTGAGTGCCTCCATCCTGGAGGGGGGAACCCGAGGTCTGGGACGTGCAAGTGACCAGGGGCGGGGGGTGAGGGGATAGCACTGGGCCCAGGTCTCGCCGTGCCCGTCCACGCACCGGGCGACTGAGGACAGCACCCCATCAGGACCTCCAGCCTCTCCGGACAGGGCTCCTGCATGGGTGTGGCCAGCGACAGACTGGGGAGCAGCACCATGGTCTGGAAGCTCCCCTTGGGTGGCCGACGGGCACAGCACGTGGGGCTGGGTGTCTGGGCTTCTCCAGGTCAGGGCGGCGGGGGGCGGCTCCCAGAGACCGGGTGCTCGCTGGGCGGAGATTCTGATGGAAACCTTGGGATCCCTAGGTCACTTCCTCTGCATTGATCCATCAGCTGTCATTATGGCAAGCCCGGGGCCAAAGAAGGTCAGATTGTACCCTTGATGGGACCAGGAGCCGGTCAGCAGGGGAGGAACTGAGGGTGGCCAGCATTGGAACCTACCTGAGGAGGAAGGGGAGGAGGGGGGAGAGTGGGAAGGAGAAGGGGGAGGGGGAGGAGGGGGAAAGGGAGAAAGGGAGAAAGGGGAGTGGAGTGGAGTGGAGAGGGAGGAGGGTTAGTGGAGGGAAGGGGAGGAGGGCAAAGGGAGGAGGAAGAGGAGAGGGAAAGGGAGGAAGGGTAGTGGAGGGGAGGGGAGGAGGGCAAAGGGAGGAGGAAGAGGAGAGGGAAAGGGAGGAAGGGTAGTGGAGGGGAGGGGAGGAGGGCAAGGGGGGGGAGGAGAGGGAAAGGGAGGAGGAGAGGGGGGAAGGGGAGGAGGGGAAGTGGAAGGGAGGGGAGGAGGGCAAAGGAAGGAGGGGGAGAAGAGGGAAAGGGAGGAGGGGTAGTGGGGGGAAAGGGAGGAGGGGAAGTGGAAGCAAGGGGAGGAGGGCAAAGGAAGGAGGGGGAGGAGAGGGAAAGGGAGGAGGGGGAGTGGGGGGAAATGGAGGAGGGAAAGTGGAGGGGAGGGGAGGAGGGGAAGGAAGGAGGGGGAGGAGAGGGAAAGGGAGGAGGGGAAGTGGGGGGAAGGGGAGGAAGGGAAGTGGAGGGGAGGGGAGGAGGGCAAAGGAAGGAGGGGGAGGAGAGGGAAAGGGAGGAGGGGTAGTGGGGGGAAAGGGAGGAGGGGAAGTGGAAGCGAGGGGAGGAGGGCAAAGGAAGGAGGGGGGAGAGGGAAAGGGAGGAGAGGGAGTCGGGGGAAGGGGAGGAGGGATAGTGGAGGGGAAGGGAGGAGGGGCAAGGGAGGAGGGGGAGGAGAGGGAGGCAGGCACACAGTAGGGTCCATTCCTGTCAAGCAGATGACACTGGAGAACACCCCCCGCTTCCCGGAGCCAGCCTTCCCGAAAAGGGAGCAGGTGCAAAGGGATGCTTCTTGGAATTGAACATAGAATTAGCAACATGTTACTCCTGCCTTAATGACAAAGGCAGGCAACTCGACCGAGCGATAATTAGCGCTGACTGTCGTGCGCTCGGTAATAGTATCTTAGCCTTGGAAAAATAAGTGAGATGCGGGAGTTGCCCACGTGCATTAAACATGCTTTGGTGGGTCTGGATCCTGTCTTGGAATCTGGTGACAAAAACATGTCAACGTGTTGGTGGCCAGTAACTACGCGGGGGTCTTTTCTCGCCACGGTGCTCGTGGCGCACGAGCTGGCAGCGGCTCCCCCGCGGCAGATGGTCTTCGGTCGCCCCTGAACATTCGCCCGATGCGTTCACCCTGATGGAGCACTTTGGATTGTCACGAGTGCGCTTCCCCCAATCATTTTGAGCTGCCATTTGGCTCCTGAATACTTTGCACAACCCCAAATGGTTGTTTTTCAAGAAACATGCAAATGGGGTATGTTGTCTCTCAGTCGGAGTCTTCCCGGTCCTTTGGGGGGAAGATGTCCCAGAGGCAGGCTCCCTTGGAGAGGGTTCCGCTCTGACAGCAAACCAAGCAACAGACCGGGGCACTGCTGGGACATCCCTCCGCTCCCTCCGTCGGGTTCAGATCTCAGCTCCTCCCCTACTGCCTTTGACCTTGGCAGGCTTCCTCCTTTCCGAACCTCTGCGTCTTAATCTTTTCAATAGGATAACGCCATCTGCCTTGCAGGGTGGTTGGAGAGATCAGACGAGATTACAGATCCGAAATGTCTGATGCCCTCCGTATTCGGAACAGCAAAAAGCGCTAATACGGGAGCCAAGCCGTCCATCTGAGTATCACTAAGAGGCAGCGGCCCACGGGAGCAGCCGTTTGCCCGCTTTCTCGCCCGCAGCGGGGCTCACTTCCGTGGGAAGACGCAAGATGTGATGGAGAGCGGAGTGTGGGTGTGAGCTGTGTGTGTAATTCCCGCGTGCGATGCGAGGACGGCACCACGGGGGTGTCTGCGGTCCCGTGAGCACGTCGGTTCTGCGTGTGGAAGGTAAGCCCTCCAAAGAAGGTTAACTGTCTTTCGTCTAAAAACGCCTTTCCTGCGTCGAGTGCCGTTCGCAAAGTGCCTGTGATGACCCGACGTGCCAGGGCACCGCGAGGACGGGAGCCCGTCACACACGCGCCCTGAGGCCGGAGCGCAGAGCGGCACCTCCGTAGTCACCGACAGACCTTCCTTCTGCACACACCCAGCGTGTGCCGACAGCCAGAGCTGTCCCTTCTCACTCAACAAACAGGAGTTCGTGTGCGTGCACAAGCGTTGACTTTGCTACTTCGTGGGTTCCCGAGCACTGTTTGGGGAGTCAAGTGGGAGACCAGAACAGCCTGTACAAAAGGATCTGGAGCATCGTTCTTAAATTCCACCTGTGGTCCGTTTGCACTCAGTGATCAGACCAGAGAAAGGGCGGGGGGGGGGGGGGGACGACTGAGAGCCCCGAGTCACCGGGCCCAGGTAGGGCCTGCCTTGCAGGACCCCCTTGTCAGCCGTGTGGGGATGGAGACAGGAACGGCCCCGCGCACAGATCTTCGGATCTGAACCCCACGGGGTTGCGTGAAGACCGTGCTCCCGCTCACCTGGACACCATTCAACGCCCCGCTTTAAAAAGCAAGGCTATCAGGGTTTCTTTGCTTGCTATTTCCATGAACAAACACCATCTAACGCTTCATTGTCGGACAGCGTAGCAGAGTCAGCTTTTGTGGCACAAAACACCCCAGACCTCAAAGTCAAAAGAACAGTCATCTATGCAGCTCGTTGTCTTGTGGGTTGGGCTCAGCTGGGCCATTCTCTTGGCCCTGGCTGGTTGATCCCGGGGTCTGTTGAGGGCTGACTGGGCGGCCGCCCCCGGGTACCTCCCCTCCCCGTAGGTTAGCGGGAGCTTCCGCTCCTGGCGGTGAGGGTCGAAGGTTTCCCAAAGTAAGAACTGGGGCATGTGTGGCTTCGTGAGACTAGCTCAAGATGTGCACGATGTGCGCGTCTGTCCCGCTCTGTTCATTGGCCAGAGCACGTCCTAAGGCCCACTCGCCTCTCGGGGCCAAAGGCCGGAAGGAGCCACAGCCTTTGGGCGTCCTACCACACACGGAGGCAGAAAGCGAGTTATGCAAGCAGGACAGAACCTCACTTAAAAAAAACAAACAAAAAACCAAAAAACAAAAAAAAACCCAAACTAATTTTTCCCCTCAGAGATGTCTTAGCACACATGTTAATGAAATACCAAAAACTAAAGCTAAATCAAGCATAATTTGACATTGAAGAAAGTGTCTGATGGGGCTCTACCCCCCCATCTCAGTTTTCTCCCACATTCCGTAACATTATCGGATTTTATTCGTTTCGTGCGCTATGGATTCAAACATAGCTTCTACACCAATTTAATCCAATCTCTATATTTAAATCTGAAAGTGCCTGCCAGCTGAATTGCATGTTTTTACAGAATTAAGCTTAAAACCAGGGAGTGGCAGCGACGGCAGGGTGGGGGAGAAGGTTTCCATGGAAACAGCACACAACATCTCCGATGCGAGTCAGATTTGTGCAACATTGGGTTTGGAACGTGTGGGCGTTAATGGGAGAACCCTAACCAAGCACACGCAGCCCCAAGCCGGTTACTCACATGTTTAATGCAACAATACGTTCAAGGATCCCCACGTTCTATAAGAAGAGAGTAGCGGGGTGCTAAGTGCTGTTGGTAATTATCTCCTCCAGGTCAGTTCTGAAGAAGAACAGGAGGGTCTGAAATGCAGTAATTTTGCGCGAGAAGTGGGGGCGCTGCAGAGGCCGGGAGGAGGAGAGGCCAGGAGGAGGAGGAGGGGCTAGGGGAGGAGGAGGGGCCAGCAGGAGGAGGGGCCATGAGGAGGAGGAGGAGGGACCATGAGGAGGAGGAGGGGCCATGAGGAGGAGGAGGGGCCAGGAGGAGGAGGAGGGGTGAGGAGGAGGGGCCATGAGGAGGAGGAGGGTTCAGGAGGAGGAGGAGGGGCCATAAGGAGGAGGGGCCATGAGGAGGAGGACGGGCCATAAGGAGGAGGAGGGGCCATGAGGAGGAGGAGGGGCCATAAGGAGGAGGGGCCAGGAGGAGGAGGGGCCATAAGGAGGAGGGGCCATGAGGAGGAGGAAGGGCCATGAGGAGGGGCCAGGAGGAGGAGGAGGGTTCAGGAGGAGGAGGAGGGGCCATAAGGAGGAGGGGCCATGAGGAGGAGGACGGGCCATGAGGAGGAGGAGGGGCCATAAGGAGGAGGGGCCATGAGGAGGAGGACGGGCCATAAGGAGGAGGGTCAGGAGGAGGAGGAGGGGCCAGGAGGAGGAGGAGGGGCCAGGAAGAAGAGGAGGACTAGGAGGAGGAGAGGCCAGGAGGAGGAGAAGGGGTCAGGAGGAGGAGGAGGGGTGAAAAGGGGGGCCATGAGGAGGAGGGGCCATGAGGAGGAGGAGGAGGGGCTAGGGGAGGAGGCGGGGCCAGGAGGAGGAGGGGCCATAAGTAGGAAGGGCCAGGAGGAGGAGGAGGGGCCATGAGGAGGAGGAGGAGGGACCATGAGGAGGAGGAGGGGCCAGGAAGAAGAGGAGGAGCAGGAGGAGGAGAGGCCAGGAGGAGGGGCCAGGAGGAGGAGGAGGGATGAGGAGGAGGACGGGCAATAAGGAGGAGGGTCAGGAGGAGGAGGAGGGGCCAGGAGGAGGAGGAGGGGCCAGGAAGAAGAGGAGGAGCAGGAGGAGGAGAGGCCAGGAGGAGGGGCCAGGAGGAGGAGGAGGGATGAGGAGGAGGAGGGGCCATAAGTAGGAAGGGCCAGGAGGAGGAGGAGGGGCCAGGAGGAGGAGGAGGGATGAGGAGGAGGACGGGCCATAAGGAGGAGGGTCAGGAGGAGGAGGAGGGGCCAGGAGGAGGAGGAGGGATGAGGAGGAGGACGGGCCATAAGGAGGAGGGTCAGGAGGAGGAGGAGGGGCCAGGAGGAGGAGGAGGGGCCAGGAGGAGGAGGAGGGGCCAGGAGGAGGAGGAGGGGCCATAAGTGGAAGGGGCCATGAGGAGGAGGACGGGCCATGAGGAGGAGGAGGGGCCATAAGGAGGAGGAGGGGCCAGGAGGAGGAGGAGGAGGGGCCATGAGGAGGAGGAGGGGCCAGGAAGAAGAGGAGGACCGGGAGGAGGGGAGGCCAGGAGGAGGAGGAGGGGTCAGGAGGAGGAGGGGTGAAAAGGGGGGCCATGAGGAGGAGGGGCCATGAGGAGGAGGAGGGGCTAGGGGAGGAGGAGGGGCCAGCAGCAGGAGGGGCCATGAGGAGGAGGAGGGGCCAGGAAGAGGAGGAGGGGCTAGTGGAGGAGGAGGGGCTAGGGGAGGAGGCGGGGCTAGCAGGAGGAGGGGCCATGAGGAGGAGGAGGGACCATGAGGAGGAGGAGGGGCCAGGAAGAAGAGGAGGACCAGGAGGAGGAGAGGCCGGGAGGAGGAGGAGGGGCCAGGAGGAGGAGGAGGGGTGAGGAGGAGGGGCCATGAGGAGGAGGAGGGACCATGAGGAGGAGGAGGGGCCATGAGGAGGAGGAGGGACCATGAGGAGGAGGAGGGGCCAGGAAGAAGAGGAGGACCAGGAGGAGGAGAGGCCAGGAGGAGGAGGAGGGGCCAGGAGGAGGAGGAGGGGTGAGGAGGAGGGGCCATGAGGAGGAGGACGGGCCATGAGGAGGAGGAGGGACCATGAGGAGGAGGAGGGGCCAGGAAGAAGAGGAGGACCAGGAGGAGGAGAGGCCAGGAGGAGGAGGAGGGGCCAGGAGGAGGAGGAGGGGCCATAAGTAGGAAGGGCCAGGAGGAGGAGGGGCCATGAGGAGGAGGAGGGGCCATAAGTAGGAGGGGCCATGAGGAGGAGGACGGGCCATAAGGAGGAGGCGGGGCCATGAGGAGGAGGACGGGCCATGAGGAGGAGGAGGGGCCATGAGGAGGAGGGGCCATAAGTAGGAGGGGCCATGAGGAGGAGGAGGGGCCATAAGTAGGAGGGGCCATGAGAGGGGCCATAAGTAGGAGGGGCCATAAGGAGGAGGAGGGGCCATAAGGAGGAGGGGCCAGGAGGAGGAGGAGGGGCCAGGAGGAGGTGGGGCTCCCCATTTCCACTTCTCTCCAGAGAGAGAGAGCCATCTGTGAGCGTCCAGCTGGGGTGCTGGTGGTCAGCGGTGCCGGGACTTCCCACTCAGCCGCCCCCCACGAGTGTTCAGCGACACCTGCGTTGATCCTCACTGGCCACAGGACCCTGTCCTTCCCTGGAAAATAGTTTGCAAAGTTCACAGCCCCACGGTGTGCATTTGCCCCGCCGTGCTAACGACTTCCCCAAGTCGTGCTGTGCGCTCCAGAGGCCGGCGCCCGTGCTCCTGGGGGCTTCCATACTCCTGAGTCCGTCCACTCGAGAACTTTCTGCCCGAGCGTCCCTGGGGGCCTCTGCACGGGAAGGGGCCTTGCTCCGGGGTCCCCTCTGACCCCCCTGCCGTCCCGGACCGACCTCCACAGCGGCCCCTTCTGCTGAGGGTGCTCTCGCTTTACCTTTGACCCCGGCGGGTCCCGGGACCTGCCCCGAAGAAAACGGGGACTTGCTGAGGGCGCCGGAGGGCCCTCCCTCAGTGACGAGGGCAGCGGCATCTCCAGCCGGCGCCCCAAGGTCCTTACGCGCCGCGTGTTTATGGCCACGCTGTCGGGGTGATTGCAGACGCGGCTGGGCGCTCAGCGTCCTCCCCAGGCCCTGGCGCAGAGCCGGGAAGGACTCCTGAGTTTGGGTGGAACCCACCTCTTCTCCCTGCGTGGACGTCGTGGACTCTGCAGCCGCCAGCGCCTGGGCTCCCCAGGCAGTGACACGCACGGATTCCCAGGGGCGGCCCATGGCAGAGCCACGCCAGGGAGGCCCCGTCCCCGGGTGGAGAAGGGGCTGGAAGGCGTGTGGGCCGCGACAGAGCGCAGCGTCAGCGCCGGGGTCCCCAGTCCGCCGCCGTGGGGCCGCCAGGTGGAGAAGCCCGGCCTTTGTTGACCCAGGCGGCGGGCAGGCCGGGGACAAGGCGCTGGGGCCCCCACGGTCACGGGAAGACACCGCGGGCCCTCAGGCGCCCACGGAAAACCACCGCAGGTGTGCGGCCGGGGAGAAAAGGAGCAGAGCCACGCGGCGAAGCCTGGGGGACGCTTCCTCGTAAATGCAACTTGTCTGGTTTGGGAGTTTCCTTGAGCAAAGCGACCCTGAGGTCCAAGCGCGTCGCCTTTCGGGGCAGAGGGGCCCAGACCTTTGGGCCCTGATTCCGGAGGCCGTGGCCCCGGGCCGGCCGCCCGCAGAGCCCCAGAGGCTTGTCCCCCCCCCCGACCGCGAAGGCGGTGGACGCCCTTCCGGGGACACCCACCTCCCCGCCTGCTCTGTGCGTGCGTCTGCCCCGAGCGCGCGCGGGAACACGGGCGGGGACACCCGCCTGCGGCTGCGGACCAGCCTCTGCCTCTGAATTCCCGGGACCAGGTCGCGGGGCCTCACGGGCCTGCTGCCGCCCCCGCCGCAGGAGCAGCAAGTCCGCGGTTCCGAACCGCCAGCCCAGCTGCACCGCTCGCGGGGCGCCCAGGCCGAGGGACGCACAGATTGCCGAAGCCGGCGCCCGACAGGATGTCAAGTGAGGTGACTTCGGGCGGTGTCCTCAGCTCACCGGCCAAGAGCGTGGGCTTTTCCAAAGGGAGAGAAGTCGCAGAGTTGAAATACACGCCTGCCCAGGACCACGTCCCAGGAAAGGGGCCACGCCTCCGGTTAGATGTGTGGACAGACTTCCAGTGGTGGGTCCACGTGTGGAGTCAGGAGAGTGTGAGGACCCTTGGCAATAGAAGGGACCCTCCCTCTCCCCGCCCTTTCTCCCCCCTTCCTCCCTCCCCCCCTCCCTCCCCCCTTTACCCCTTCCTGCTCCCTTCCCCTCCTCCCTGCCTTCCTTCCTCTTTAGCCCCTCCCTTCTCTTTCCTTCCCTCCCCACTTCCCCCACCACCTCTACCTCCTTCTCCCCTTCCTTTCCCCTCTCTTCCTCCCCCCTCCACCCCTCCCTCCTCTCCTCCCCTTCCCTCCCCCTCCCTTTACCCCTTTGCCCTGCCATCCCCTCCCCTCTGCCTTCCTCCCTCCTTCACCCCTCCCTTCTCTTTCCTTCCCTCCCCCTTCTTTTCTCTCTCCCTCTCTTCCCCCTCCCCCCATTGCCTCCACCTCCTTCTCCCCTTCCCTTACCCTGCCATCCCCTCCCCCTGCCTTCTTCCCCCCACCGCCCCGCCCCTTCTCTCTCCCTCCCTTCCCCTCTTTCCTCCCTTACTTCCTCCCTCAACTGCCTCCTTACCCCTCCCCCTTTCCCTTCTCCCTCTCTTCTTCTCCCTTCCCTTCCCTCTCTCTTCCTCCCTCCCCCCCTTTCCCTTACCCTGTCCCTTCCTCCTCCCCTCCCCCTTCCCTCCATTCTTCTCCCCACCCTTCTCCTTTCCCCCTCCTATCCCTTCCACCTTCCTTCTCTCTCTGTCCCTCCCCCTTGAGTTCTCCCTTTGCCTCCTCTCCCTCCCTTCGTCCTCCCTCCCCCTCCCCTGTTCAGTCCACATCCTCATGACAAGCACCAGGTACATCCTGCTTGCTAACCGCCTGCTGAGGTGCAGGGAGCACAGGGGGAAGGAGACAGTCCCATTGCTGTCCCCACGCCGTCCACATTCTCCTGGGAGCAAATTCTCCATCACTCCCCACATCTAGCCCCTGTATTTGAGCCTCCCCACACCCTTCCCTTCAGACTGTGCACACAGGTCTCCCTGAAACATCTGTGCAACACGTCCCACGGGCCTTCGCTCATTCATTCAACAAACATCTAGTGAGCGACGTGTGGTGGGAGACGAGGCCTGAATGTTAGGGGGTCACGAAATCACGCGTGGCGTTCTGGGTCCTGGTCAGCACATGTTCCAGGAGCACTCTTCTGCACGCGGGGACACAGCCGCAGGGTGGGGGTGGGGGGTGGAGGGGACTGGCCTCAGCCACCACGTGGCTCACGTTCCTGGAGGGGGTCACCTATTATCCTCACGAGAACCAAGATTCCAGGCACATTCTTGAAGGCACCCTGCTCTGGCCCGAGTGGCCCTCCCCCAATGTGGAAGCCCCCGGATGGCGTGGTCTCAGGCCCTGGGCCTTTGGGAGGTCATGAGGTCAGACCACTGGATCCCACCGACTTTGGCCCAAGAAACTGAAAGAACTTCTAATTTGCAGAAGGGGGAGGCCTGCGGAGAGGCGGGCTTTGAGGAGAAGTCAAGAGCACAGAGTCACAGGCAGGGCTGCAGATGTGGGGTGTCGGGGTGTAACTTTGGGGGGATGGGAGGGAAGGAGGGGGCAAGGAAGACGCCTGCAGATGAATCTGGGGTCCGGGATGGGGACGACCGCAGGGAGACTGTCTTGAAACTCAAGCCCAGTGAGGATGCGAGGCTGGAGGTCAAGCTGGCGGGGAGCAGGGTGAGGAGGGAGGAGACAGGGAGACAGCAGGGTGGAGGCTGGGAGGAAGGAGCATTTTCAGAAGGAGCTGGACGGACCTTGTTGTCTGCTGGGAGCTCTGGGAACAAGGTGGCCGTGGGACCCTGTGCAGGTGGGACCCCATGCTGGTGGGGACGCTGTGCAGGCGGGACCCCATGCTGGTGGGGACCCCGTGTTGGAGGGACCCCATCCTGGTGGGGACCCTGTGCAGGCGGGACCCCATGCTGATGGGACCCCGTGCTGGAGGGACCCCATGCTGGTGGGGACCCCGTGCTGGAGTGACCCCATGCTGGTGGGAACCCTGTGCAGGCGGGACCCCGTGCTGATGGGACCCCGTGCTGGAGGGACCCCATGCTGGAGGGACCCTGTGCTGGCGGGACCCCGTGCTGAAGGGACCCCATGCTGGTGGGGACCCTGTGCAGGCAGGACCCCGTGCTGGCAGGGACCACTTGCTTGTGGGAGACCCTCCCGCCCCTACCCCAGTCCAGGGAGGTGGCAGGGACTGCGCCCGATGCGTCCTGCCTCTTTTTATTCTTATTCTTTTTTATTTTTTAATATATTTTCTAATTTTTATTTTTGAGAGAGAGAGAGAAGACTGAGGGCAAGCAGGGAGGGACAGAGAGAGAGGAGGACAGAGGGTCTGAAGTGGGCTGTGCACTGAAAACACAGAGCCCCGTGTGGGGCTGGAACCCACAAATGGTGAGACCACGACCTGAACTGCATTGGGACGCCCAACCTACTGGGCCTCCAGACGCCCCGTGCCCCGCGTCCCGCCTCTTTCCAATGTGGGGTGACGCCAGGCAGGGAACGCACGGCAGAAGCACCTGTCAGCTCCAGAGATGAACGCATTTGGCAGGGGTGTGGGAACTGCCCCCTGCGAGACCCAGGAGCCCGCCGTCGTGTGGTGGGCGGGCCCTCGCTCTGGCGCCCCAGAGAGCGGCAAGCAGCCACGGGGGGCAGGACGGGGAGGCCACCTGTGGGCAGAGGCGCTGGCCACGCTGTGCAAGGCCCTTGCTGCTGTTACCCTGTGGCTCTGAACTTGCGCCGAGGTGTCTCCCGGGAGCAGTCAAACGCTTGTTCTGGAAATGGTGAACAATCACGTTTCCTCAGCCAGCGTCCAAGGTGGGAGCTTTGCGCGGTCGGTCGGCTCAGCGCGCGCACGGCCCCCGGCCCAACGCGCGTCCTAAATGTGCGGCTGCCTGCGCAGCTGGGCCCCAGCTCAGCGGCCCGACGCGTCTCATCTGTCGCCGGCTCCGAGAGGGACAGCGGCTCGAGGAACCTGCGCCTCTTTGCGCCTCGGGAGCCAGGCTGAGGGAGAGCAAAGGAGGAGGCTGTTGAATTGGGAGTCTTTGCTGTAGGCATTTTCTCCCTTTGAAAACTATTCTAAGAGCAGGACTGTGCAAAGTGACTCCAAAATGTAACTCAAGACTCTCAGACTGCAAACCGAAATCCATTTGGTTAAGTCAGAAGCAAGCTTTTGAGTCTCGCTTGTTTAGATGGTTTTATTCTATTTGATGCACGTTGCGAAAAGAAACACATTTCCCGGAAGGGTTGGTGTTGCTGAAAGTCTTAGAGAAGCCAGCTGCCTCCTGCCCCGCAGGGAGCCTCTGTCCTGCGTCCCTCCCCTCACCCTCCGCCAAAGTCACAGTGAGCCTCCTTGCTGGGGTGTCGGCCTCTGAGGATGTGGCCCTGACCTGCAGGGGGGTGACAGCTGCCGGGTCGGGGTCACCGGTGCGTCCCCGCACGTGCCCCAGCCAGCCTGGTGGCCGGGATGTGTCAGCTGCCTCATGTGACTCAGGAGCAGACGGGCATCGGTCACCCCACGACCGCTCGCTCGCTGAGAGCCCCGCGCCAGCTTCACCCCTGTTCTGACCACCCACCTCCTCGCTGAGTAGAGAGAAGGGTTGGGAGGACATACTTGTTCCGTCTTCTTCAGGATTATTGTGACTTCGTTACCTGTTCAGGAAGGCCTTGTAGAAATCCCAGGGGCGCCTGGGTGGCTCAGTCGTTCAGCTCAGGTCATGATCCCAGGGTCATGAGTTCGAGTCCCGAATCTGAGTGTGGAGCCTGCTTGAGACTCTCTCTCCTTCTCCCTTTCTGTCTCTGCCCCTCCTCTGAGCTTGCTCTCTCTTTTCCTCTAAAATAAAGTAAAACAAATACCCCCCCAGCCCTCCTACCTGCCTGGCCCTCCAGTGTGAGCCCCCCCGCACAGCATTTCCCTGCTCGTGGTCCTGGGGGACAGATGTCACCCCTGGTCTCGCTGAGGGCTCCAGTGGGCAGAGCCCACGAGGCCGTGATGACTACAGCAGGTGAACTCTTATTTTCAGTGTCTCTTTTTTTAAGTATATATCTTGAGATAATTTCACTCAAAAATATTGAAAAGACAGCGTAGAAGCCCCTATTGTCCCTTTTTATGCAGATTCACCCGTTTGCAATATTTTGCTGGATGTGCTGTGCACTCTTTTCATTCCTTATTCCTGTTACTGCTGCTGTGTGAGCGCCTTGAGGGTGCCACTTGGGCCAGGACTCTTACTCCTCCTTCCCTGAGTGTGTTTGCCAAGACCGGGGACGTTCTCTTAAATAATCATGGAACTTTGTCGGTGGTTAAGTAATCTCACCTTATGATGTCTCAGCAATGTCTTTCAGGGCCTTGTTTTCTGGATCAGAACCCAATCCGGGGGCCAGTAGCTGTCACACTTCCTCACCCTCCTTGGGTCCGGAACGGTGCTCAGCTCTTATGTTTCATGTCATGGACACGCCTTCCTAAAAGGCCCCAGGGCTCCACGGAGGAGCGCAGACTCCTGTGTGAGCCAGAAGCTCGCGGCGCACTCACAGACCCCACGCGGCAGGCGGGAAGGCAGCCGTGCCAGCCGCGTGGGCCCCCACGGCCAGATCTGGGCACCAAATAGGTACAAGTGATGGGTTAATGCCCAGTAAACAAACAGGTGTCTGCGAGTGCACACTTCCAATAAATACATACATACGTACAAACAAGCCTGTGCGTAAGCTTATAAAGGGGTGGGTGCGGGGGGTGGGAAGCGTGGAATGCCCGCTGAGGGGCCTCGGAGGAACCAGGGACTTGGGAAGCAATCATCCGCAAGAAGAGAAGCAGGGGGCTCTGCTGTGCATCCTCAGTGGTTTGCTCTGGGAAATGCAGCCGGGATGGTCAGGGGACAGGACATTTGCTCATCTCAGGGCCACCCTAGAGATTACTTGCTAATTTCAAAATGGAAACTAGGAGCCATGCGAGTGGTGAACCAAGTTAACCGGGAATAAACACCACCGATTTGGGGCCAACAGACGCATACCTCTGGGCGTGGTTCCCTAAAAAGGCTAAATAAGCATCATTTATGCCGTAATTCAGTGAAAAACACGTGTAAACCAAGTATAATCACTGGGAACTATCAAAGAAAGCAAAACGGAGGGACATCTTAGGAAGTAAGCGATGGGCACCCCTCCAAAGTAGGCGTAAAAGCGTCGCTGAGTCCCGGGATTCACAAACCGGTGTTTTCCACCCAGACCACCTAAGACGGCGGTGCCTTGTGTCCCTCCGAAGGCAGCCCAGACTCCTTATCCAAGGACGTTTCTACAAGTGGCTTCGCCCAATTCCGCGTCTCTCTAAGGACGACGTCTCAGCACTCAAATTAAGAATGAGCCAGCCTCACGAGACCGCCGTCCCCAATTCTGCTGTACCCTGCAGGCGGCAAGAGCTGGCGAGGGGGTTCCCGTTTAGTGGGTGTAGGTGGAAAGTAATGAGGGATGTATCAGCCAGGATCAGTCACGTTTGTTGTTTGTCTTAATGCATCACCGTGGAATAACCGCTGTCTTGTGCACACGCACGCACACAGATGCCTGTTCTGCAGAATGTCACAGGGCTTTGCTCCACAGCATCTCTCGGGGCCCCAGGCTGATGGAGCCCCGTCTTTCCGAGGCTGGACCACGGGGAGCGTAGCCTTCCCGGCCAGCAGGGTGGGAGGGGAATTTAGGGAACGGTGTCTTTGAGGTAAGTACACCTGTTACCTCCACGTGCAGCCCGTCGGTCAAGGGCAGACCCTTCGTGCACTACACTGCCCGGGGGCTGGCCCTCCTGGGTCCGCACAGGGAAACAGACGTGGACATCGGTGGGTGCTCTCACGCCTGCCCCAGGGTTGGGGGAAGGAGGTGAGGAAGTTACTCGTGGCCACGGGGCTTCAGGATCTTGTCTTCGGAAAGACCCTCAGCATCAGCGCACAGGTCAGCAGCTCTGGGCTCCGTGTGGAAAACGAAGTGCGCTGAGCAGAATTAGCTGTGGATGCTGGCATGACCCCCAAGCGAGGAGGAATCCTGCCTTCCCTCAAGACAGGGACTTTGAAAGCCAGCGGTCACTTACACGTGTCTGTCCTGGCTGCCGGCCTCGCTGAATACAGTCATTGCATTTTCTTGGTTTTGCGAATATCTTCCTCACCGCCCGAGGCTGCTGGGGCTCATGGCAGGGGCATGAAACGGCCAGCGTGCCTTGAACCGCATCCCTCACGGTGGGCGGCTCCGTAGCCATCCAGGAGGAAACCGTAGCTGATATTTTGTTGTGTTTGCACGCGGCTCTTGTCGAGTTTAGAAAAGGAAACATGCTGCAGGCAAAGGTTTTTTTCCCCCCATATTTTAAAAAGAAAAAAACGCATCTTCTTCTAATTCCCCTGAAATGTCGTTCCTGGCTTCTGAGACGCCCGCGGGTCTTTATCTTACGCGGGGCAGAAGTGGCCCCACCGGGCGTCTGGGGACGGGTCTTGTTGACTTAGAATTGTTCACTCGTTTCCTACATCACGTTTGCGTTTGGTGGGTTTTCCAGCAGCAGCAGCAGCAACAACAACAAAACACAAGGATTCGGGAAGCGTGACGTGGCCCCAAACCATCGTGTCTGTCCCGCTGGCCCGCTGGGCGGGTTAGAGTCACCGTCAGAGTGCAGCCAGGTTAGCGGGTAGATGACACGACGTTCCCCAGCTCCAGCCCTGGTTAGTGAACGTGCTCCCCCCGGGGTAATTGGGAGGATGTCCAGTCCCCACCGCGGCCCCGAGGCTTTGGTGGAGGACAGAAGTTCAGCACCACAGGGATCCCCGGGCCCGGGATGAGTGCATGGCGGGGTCTGGAGACGGTAGGGAGCCCCGAAGGCTGGCGTTTTCCTCTACGCCAAAGTGCCGCTGTGGATGTCACTCAGGAGCAGAGAAGACCCAACAGTGAGAACCTGGCTCCCTCTCCCTCCCGGGGGGCTGTCTCAGGGGCCTCTTGTCCCCATTCCCCCCCCCCCGTCTCCCCCATTTCCATGTCTGGTCTCATCAGTGAGCATCTTCCGGGCGTGTGGGAGCTGTTTCGTCATGAGATCGTGCCTCACTCAACACTGGCAGGCGGCAGACCTCCCTCCGCCATCGTTGGGGTGTAGACCGACCTGGTCGTGTTCTCCAGAGGAGGGAGGCATCCCCTCCCTGCCCCCCATGGCCACGGGAGGGAGGTAGAGCCATGTGCCCTTCGGAGGGGGGAGGTTTGGGGGACACACGATGTCTGCAGGCAAACAAGAGTGCCTGTGCAAAGTCACCGAGTGCAGGCCGTGCTCCTGGGTCGGAAACCATCGCATCTCAGACAAAATTGCATTTCCCTCCTTGACCACAGCAGATGGTATGAGCTGTTGTCTCCACCGGGAGTCTGACCACCAGCCACATAGGAGGATAACCCGTGCGGGAGAAGAGGCGGGCCTGGGTTCTGAGGCCATCCCCCCTCCGGCTAGAGATAGTGGGGTGACGCGCTGACCAGGTTGGGATTCCTTCTGCCGGCAAAGGGGCACCTTGGACTTCGCCGACCAGGCTGGACTTTGCTCGTGCTTACACTTCGGGCGGTAGATTTGGTGAGCACCAGCGGGCCCCTGGACAGCGTCCCGGTGAGGGAGGCGGGGCTGGCCCAGGGTTCTGTTGCCTCAGTGACTAAGTACTCAGTACCTGCAGTGCCACGGTCCTTGCCTGTTCTCTGACACCCGCTCGAGGACAACTTGTGGAGAAGGGCAGTCTGAAGGATGCACAGAGGAGACACCTAATATGGCCTGGGGGCGGGTCCCAGCTACTGACGTGGGACAGGTGACCTGAGGACCAAATACAGGCCGTCCGGGCAGAGAGGGCAGGGAAGCAGTGACAGCAAGGACAGCCCCATGGAGGCCGAAGTCACGGTCAGGGCCCCGTGTTGAAAGAATTGCTGGTGTGTGTGGGGGGGCAGGTGCGGACCCTGCGCGTCCGAGGGCTTCGCCGTTTCTCGGGGCAGAGCAGGCTGGAGGGTGAGCTGAGCCCATCGGCCCGGCCGCAGCCCGTTCGCCTCCCACCTGGCGGACGTCACCTGGGGGACGGGGGGACCACGACACGCATGGAGGAGGAGGCATCCCGACGCTCACAGCCAGGACATGGCGTCAGCCTCCCAGAACACCGGAGGCCACGACTGAGCGACACCAAAAAGGAGAGAGGGCCCACGTTGTGCGTGAGCAGAGCCGAGGCCACTGGACGCAGCCCGGGAATCAGGCGCCCTTCTCCCCGCCCCCAGAGCGCTGGGTGAGATCTGCAGGTTCCGGCTTCGCCCCCGCTGGCCGGCCCTCCCGAGCCTCGGTGAAAAGAAGACGCCAGTCGTAGCTGTGGACTTTCCACGCGAGGCAACGATTCCTCTCCCTGGGATACGCCGGAGAAGTGAGCACGGAACTGGTCCACGAACTCACAGCCACACGGTTCACAACAGAGTGGGGACAACCCAACACCCACGACACGGCCCGTCCGGGCGACTCTGCTCTCAAAGCCTTTCAACGGATCGGGTCAGGCCCACCCAGGTTATCCATTTCGATTGGAGCTCACCTCCTGTGTTTTCCTTCCCTGTGGGTCACGGCCACAGATGTATAGGGGAGAATACGCCAGACATCCGTTTAACCTCCCGGTCAGTTTAGAATGTTCCCTGGTGTATGGCTGGAGATAGGATTCCACCCACGTTTTGACATCGTTTCCTTTTTGCGGTCTCTGCTTCGACCGCGCTCTGAAATGTGCGGGTACACGTGAATCGTTTCTCCACGACGAACGGGGCCCCGGGGCACCGTGGGACAGCCCGCTGACACCCCAGGTGGGCTGGCGCACGTACAGATGCTGACGGACGGCCGACGCCTCGCTCAGAATGAGGAACCAGGCGGCTCAGGATGGGGGACTCGGCTTCCACCCGGCCAGGTGACGCGGTGCTAGCCCAGGCTGACGGTGCCCTTTGTCGCGGATGCCCGCGGGAGTTTCCGTGTCTCAGCCACCCCCCACAGCCCCTTGCTCACATGGCACATGTTTCCGGAAAGGGGCGGGTTTCGGCAAAGGGCCGTAGCGTGCGGGGGGCGCGCTCATGGAATTCTGCTGCCTGGCTTGTGGTGTTACCTCGGCAGTGGTCCGAGAGGGCAGATCCCATGGTGTGGCCTCCAAAGCCACACACAACTCGTCCACGCCATTGCGCCCCCACCCCCGCCCTCTGGTGCCCGTGGTTCGCCCCCGGCTTCCGCCCCGGGCACCGCGGAGACACGGGGTCCCATCCCCCTCTTTCTGGTCGAAGCTGAAAAGTTAAAACCAGCATTTCTGCCATTTGGTTCCCTCGCCGGGAATTCAGGAAGCAGAGGCATCTTTCTTCCTCTCCCGGGTCAGGCAAGCAAAGCCGCGTGATGCGAACGTTTGAGACAGCGTCCCGTCCAGCCTCATGGGTGTGGTGGGGACATGGGGGTCTCGGTGGTGGCCTCTCAGGGAGCCGTGTTGGAGCATCCTCACTGTGTCACACAGCAACCCCCCCCCCCAACTTCTGCTCCTTCGTCCCAGCCAGCGGACCCCGGATTCAATCCCTCTGTGCCTGGATCCCCTGGAAGGCGCCTGTGTATGTCACTCAGCACAGCACCTGGAGACAGACACAGGTTTGCATCCTGACCGAGAACCCCAGAGCCTCCCTGGAGGGCCGCCTGGGGGCTCAGTCGGTTAAGCGTCTGACTCTTGATTTCAGCTCAGGTCGTGATCTCACAGTTCGTGGGTTCGAGCCCCATGTCGAGCCCCATGTCAGGCTCTGCGTCGGGCTCTGCGCTGACAGCTCGGAGCCTGGAGCTGCTTCGGATTCTGTGTCTCCCTCTCTCTCTGCCCCTTGCTTGCTCACACTCTGTCTCTATATCTCAAGAAGTGAGTAAATATTAAAAATATATGTATTTAAAAAAAAAAGAAATCTTAGTTGAATTCGATAACTGACCATTTAGGTCACTTGTTTTGTTTTGTTTTGTTTCTCCCAAGCTTTCTATTCACCAATAAAGAGTGAGCCCATGGGGCGCCTGGGTGGCTCAGTCGGTTGAGTGTTCGACTCTCGATTTCAGCTCAGGTCATGATCTCACAGTTCGTGAGTTCAAGCCCCGCGTCGGGCTCTACGCTGACAGCCCGGGGCCTGCTTGGGATTCTCTCTCTCCCTCCCTCTCTCTCTCTCTGTCTGCCCCTCCCCCCAAATAAATAAACAAACCATAAAGAAAAGAGCCTCCATGGAAAGCAGTATTTGCCCTTAAGGAAAAGTGTCCGCCCGTGGGCAGAGGGCTGACCCCCTCCCCACGGCCCGAAGCACCAGCGGGCCCGGGTCATATGGACCTGGCTAACCGTCAGGTGTTCCCGGGCCTGCAGACGTACAGGAGGCGGGGGGAATGTGCCCCTGAACCATTCAGTTAGGACACATCGGACGAGGTTCGGATGGCTCTTCAGCCCTCGCCCATCGAGCTGCCCGCTGCCCACCGGTGAGACCCACCCCACAGAGCCCAGAGCAGCGCGGGCAGACGCTGCTGTCCTGCACTCAGCCGGGAACTGGCCGTCTGCGGGAGTGGGGGTGTGGGGAGGTCTCCATTACGGACCGTTATTCCGGAAACGAGGGGGCTCGTCCCCTGGGAGCACACGCTCCACCGGCAGTGAAAAGCCAGCGTGCCATCAGGAGGCCCGCAGGGCCCCTGCCTGGCAGAGAAGAGTGTTCTGTGATGGGTCCTGACAGTCTTTGTTCTAGAAAATGACTCGAAGGCCTTGTTTCTCAGTCAGGGAGCTCTCTTCCTTGCGGTCCTCTGCCCACGGCCGCTCAGCGGCTTTGAAGCTTCCCTTCCCCTCCCGCGCAGGGGGCACACGGCACCATGTGTCTCCACATTATCGCCCGCCTGGAATCTCACAGGCTCAAATGAACACAGTTCGGAGGCACGGCGCCTTCACCCCACAGGCCCTTGGCTTGATTATAGATGTGCTGGGCACACATCTCTGGGAACTGTGAACCCATGAAGATCGCCCGAGGACTGATGGAATATTCCAGGCGAAAGGGCTGAGTGGGTTTGGCCAGCAATGGCATGTAGGAGTGCGGGAGAATAATCAATCCGCGATCAGGGCGCGAGGACATGGCAGGGGCAGCTCCCTCCGGGGGTGGGTGGTAGGTGGGGGGCGGGTTGTGTATTTCCCGTGAATGTCAGCAGGTGCACGGGGCCTGTTGGTGGCCCGGCGGGGCCCCCTGTCCCCAGTGCCCGTGCCAGCCTCCCGGATGATGGGGATGCGGTGAGTGCCTCAGGGTCGCGGGCGCACACAGGCTGGGCCTCCCTCCCTGCTGCCCAGGGAGCCTCGTTCTTGACGGAGGAGCTGTCTTCCCGCAGAGAGTCTGCTAAGCCTCCAGACACATCAGGGCTCCAAACACGTAATAGCATCCGAATAAGGGAGCAGGCCAGTGACCTCGCAGGGCGAAGGCCCCCACCAGGACGCAGAGAGGCCGTGGCCCCCGGCCACACGCTGCCTGTAGGAGTGCTGCTTAACCCCTCGTTTGACGGCCAGCTGGAGTCCAGGGTGCAGGGCCCTGCCTTTCCATCCAGGCGCTGGCAAACAAAAAGGCCCCCCGGGGACCCCTCTGGGGAACGGGTTTTATATTCTAGGAGCAGAACAGTAGAGAAGGGAAAAAGAAGAAAGCACTTAGCAGCCCTCGGCGAGGCTGTCCATGGAAACGACGAGTCACGGCCGCAGGCGCTCAGCAGCCACCCACGCTTGCCCTGCCCGCGGGGGGAGCTGCCCATCTCGGAGACCAGCTTCCTGGCACAGCAGCCTCTCCGCCCACACACCCCTCCGCTGTCCATTGCTCTCTGCCTCACTGCCAAGGCCAGGGGTGCCCAGACCCGCTGGGCCTGAGGCCCGTGGGACGCTTATTCGATACAGATGCACAGGTTGTGTTACAGAAGGGCTTACGTCCTCCCAAAATTCATGTCCTAATCCCCAGGACCTCAAAACACGACCTCACTGCTGATTTAATTAGTTAAGATGGGTCATACTGGACTAGGCTGGGCTCTTGACCCAGTTAGACTTGTATCTTTGTAAAAAGGAGGAATGTGGACAGAGAGATGCCTGGAAAGAAGGTCATGGGAAGAGGCACAGGTCACAGGTAGCAGCCCGCCAGGGAGACAGGCCTGTGGCAAATGCTCCCTCCCAGTCCTCAAAGGACCCAACTCTGCCGGCATCTTGATCTTGGATTGCAGCCCCCAGATCCGTGAGAGGGTTCACTTTGGTTACTTCAGCCCCCGCGACCACGGCACTTTGTTGGCAGCCACAGGACACTGACACAGGCCCCTTCCCAGAACCAGAAGCACCACGAAGGCTCGTCCATTCGCCAAGCCCTGGAGTGATTCTTACGGGCTTCTGGGCACAGTCCCAGGGACAGGGTGCAGATCTCGGGGCGCCGATGGGCAGCCCGGGGATGTTGTCAACATGCGGGTTCTGGTTCGGCAGGTCTGGAGCCTGAGAGGTCGCACGACTACGTGCTTTCACACGGTGCTGCCTCCGTGGGTCCACAGGCCTCACCGTGGATAGCAAGGCACCAGTGCAGCGGGATTCTTGCACAGAGAGTCGCGACCCGAGGCTTTTCCCTCCAGGAGGCAACTTTCTTCCTGCCGGCCCTGAATGCCACGTGGCGTAGTTTTTTATAAATTGTTAACTTCTTTGTCTCCCGTATAGGGTAACACACAAACATGCAGTCTGATTAAGTGATCTCACGTTACAAGGTCATGAGGGACGATGCTGTCACGTACGTGTGTGGCCAGGTTGCCTTGGGTTTTTTTTTTTTTTTTTCTTTCCTTAGGGAGGGGACCCTACCACACCAGTGTTTGTTAGAGACTGCTTCAACAGATATGTGGTTCCCTTGGTGCGCGGTCCCCCCGTTTGCATGGTCCCCCTGGATGCGTGGTCCCCCCGGATGCCTGGTCCCCCCGGATGCGCGGTCCCCCCGTTTGCATGGTCCCCCCGGATGCGCGGTCCCCCCGGTTGCACGGTCCCCCCGGATGCGCTGTCCCCCTGTTTGTGCGGTCCCCCCAGATGCGCGGTCCCCCCGGATGCCTGGTCCCCCCGGATGCGCGGTCCCCCCGGATGCGTGGTCTGCCCAGAGTCGTGATGCATCCAGATGTGTGGTCCTTCATTTTGGAGCTGAGGGAGTCCTGCTGGGTTGTATGCCCACCGCAACCCCTCCACTTTGCAGACCCCAGAAGTGAGGCATAGAAAAGCCTGGGGCTTTCCAGAATCACACCTCCAGCTAGTGGGAGGGCTCAGATCTGGAAATCTTCTCTCCATTTCGGGTTTTCTTGTCTTTAGGTGTATCTGGGGTACCTGCCTCTGGGCTAAAGGAAACCTGGAGTAAAAAAGGGAAATACAACTCTCTCCAGAAGATTCATGATCCAATTAGGAAGACTCATGAACTACCTAAGGAGAAATGATAGAGGCAATTAAGCACCACGCTAAAGCCAGTTATCGTGAAGGTCGTTCATTGGGTCGGCCTTCCCCGGTCTGGCCGGGGCCTCCTTGACTCCCCATGGAGGGACCTATCATGTAGCAGCCGGACCTTCATCCGGGATGGTGGCACAGGAGGGCGTCTGGCACCAGATGGACACCGGGTCAGGAGGAGGTTATACAGCGAGGGGGGAGGGGGCAGTTTGTCGGGTGAACGTTTCACGTGACCCACACCAGCATGTGAGTGAGGCTTTGGGCTCCTGGACCCTGTGTGTTTAGAAGGAAAGGTCTTGTTGGCCTTGCACCCGTGCCTCACGGCGCCCGGGTGTGAGGCTGCCTGCACTTCGCGCTCATGCCCCTCCTCTGGCGGGGCGGCCACTGCTTCTGCCTTTCTCTGGGGGCCTCACCTCCCCACACCCCACCCCGTCCGCAGCCCTAGAACAAAGAAAGGAATGAGCTACCCCAGGGAGGAAGGAGGTCTCATTTTGCACACGTCCCTGCCGCACGCTCCCAAGCGTCCGTGACGGGTCACGTGAGCTCCCGCTGCGGTGACAGCAGAGTCCTGCTCTCCCCAAGAGGTCCCCGTTCTGCCACCGCAGAGGCCCCTGGAAGGGAGGAGGTTGACTGAGAGGCACACCCCTCGGGTTCCGAATTGGGAGAAAGATCTTCAGGGCGGTGCTGCTTCCCTGGTGGGAGGCGGAGTGAGGACCATGCCCCCTCCAGCCGGGGATGCGGGTGCCTAGGATGCTGGAGAAGGCGAGGGGACAGACCCCCCCCCCCGGGGGCCCGCAGGAGCACTGCTCTGTCCAAACCTGGACTTTAGCCCAGTGAGACCATGTCAGCTCTCTGAGGGCAGACTTGGGGTCTCCACCTGCCTGGTTTTTCCCAAGGCACTCCTGGTTTTGCAGGGAAGGAAGGGCTCGCACAGGGCTGGGGGTTTCGCTGCCTGCAGGAGCCGGTCCATCGCCTCTGCCGGTCTCAGCACCATCCAGGCTCCTTCTGGACGGACACAGCAGTGTAGACGTCAAGGCCGTGGCTCTGCAGCGAGCCTCCGTGGTCTCTCCTCATCTATGAAATGGGAAGAGAGCGCTCCTTTCCTCCTCGTGAAGCTTGTGACGGTAAGAGCAGACCTAACACAGAGAAGGTGGTCATAAGCGTCAGCTATCAACGAGTGTCCTTTCCTTTGTTCTGAGTTTGTCCTTTTTTTTTTTTTTTTTTTTTTACAGCAGGTTCCACACCCAGCATGGGGCCCAACGTGGGGCTCGAGCTCATGACCCTGAGATCATGACCCGAGCCAACACCAAGAGTCAGACGCTTAACCGACTGAGCCACCCAGGCGCCCTAAGCCTCTGACTCTTGACTTCGCCTCAGGTCGTCTCACAGTTTGTGGGATCGAGCACAGAGCCTGCTTGGGAGTCTCTCTCTCTGCCCCTCCCCCACTCTCAAGACACATAAATAAACATTTGGAAAAAAGCAAACCACACACCAACGTGACTACCACCAAGGTGAAGACACTGAGCATCACTGTATGACCCTCCTGGTTTGTGTCCCTCTGGACACCTGTCACGGAAACACCACAGGGGGGCGGTTTTCATTACGCTTTGCTCCCTTTGGGGTTATTCCCGAAGGACACGTTGTAAAGTCTTCAGCTGGGGGCTTATTTACGTGGTGCCGTTTCTGTCTATGTTGTCCCATTACTTCTCTTTTCTTTTTTTTTTTTAATTTTTTTTAATGTTCATTTATTTTTGAGACAGAGAGAGAGCATGAACGGGGGAGGGTCAGAGAGAGGAAGACACAGAATCCGAAGTAGCTCCAAGGTTTCGAGCTGTCAGCACAGAGCCCGACGCGGGGCTCGAACTCACGGACCGCGAGATCATGACCTGAGCCGAAGTCGGCCACTTCACCGACTGAGCCACCCAGGCGCCCCCCATTACTTCTCTTTTCACCCAGTTCCAGTTTTGAGACTCATTCACAGCTTTGCTCTTTCTTCCTTCCCACCAGGGTGACCACCACCTTTTGGGGGCCGCGCACCGTGTGGCGATGCGGGGTCGGTCCCCAGCCTGCCCACACCCAGCCCCGTGTCCGCAGACGAGCACGTGTCTCGGGGCCACGCCCGGGGGGGACCACGTCCAGGATCTCAGGGAACACGCATCCGCAGCATAGCTTCCGGTGAAGGGACGTTCTGTTTCCTGCTGTGACTTTGTTAAGTTACAGCATGCTCATTTTCCCCGTCCTCACGAGTACTTGGTCTTGTCTCCTTCTTAACTTTTATCGGTCTGGTGGGTAAACCCAACCTTGATAGAGTTTTAATCTCCATCCCCTCTTTGATAGTGAGTTGGACGATCATTTAAAGTATTTATTAGCTATTAAGGTGTCCCGTTTTATGAAACATGCTTTTATGTACTGTCTCCATGTTTCATTGGTCGGCACGACTTTACTTACAGATTTACGGGACATCGCTATTCTGGACACACGTCTTCCCTACGTTAGACGGATTATAAACGTATTCTCACATTTTGTGGCCTTTCTCTTACTCTTTAAATGGTGTTATTTCATAAACAAAAGTTTTTGCTTCTAAGATGCTTTATGGTTAGTGCTTTCCTGTCTGGTGTGGGCAATTCACTGATTCCTAAAATGCTTTCTTCCCAAATGTGTATAGCTGTGCCTGTTACTTTTAATTTTTTAAACAATCTGTGATGGGTGCCTTCTACATTGTGAAGTAGGGATGCATTTTCTTTTCTTTGCTTTCCCCTCTTTCTCTTTCGTTGTTATCCACGTGTAGAAATACCGTCTGGTCCCACATCCTGAATCGTTCTTCCCTCCGTGCTGGCTGCAGTCTCTCCCCACCCCACAGCCTTCTGTGGCCTCTGCTCTGCTCCAAAGTCTTGTGCCCGGGCAGCGTGCCGCACGGACCATGACTGTGGACTCACAAATCTGGACATTGGTATCAGGAGCATCTCGGTTGCCCCTGGTTGTCTGCTCATCCATAAATGTTAGAATTTCCACAGAAATCGGCCCCAAGATTTCTACTGAATCTCTGACTCAGTGTGGGGAGATTTGACATCTTGAAATAGTGAAGCTTCCTCACCATAAACGTGGAATACCTTCTGGTCTGTCTGTTTTTTTTTTGTTGTTGTTGTTGTTGTTTTTTCTGAAGATATGCCATTTTTCTCGTTTGAGATTTTGCACATATTTTGTTCATTTCTTCCCGTGTATCTTACACTGGAGTCCCAGTATGTGCCTTATGTTTACCTGCCCAGCTTCCTTCATCGGGTGCTCCCTGTGAGCGTGTTTTCCTGTTTCCATCATGTTTCTAGTTTAAAACATGTAATCAGATCATTTATCATACATTTTTAGCAATGTTCATATTCAACACATTTTTAATTTTCTCCATTTACATTTATTGGGATAACTGATGTGCAGAGACCCATTACTACCAACTTGTTTTGTGTTTCCAAGTTACCAAATTTTCTGTTTCTTACTTTCTCTTTTTTCTTATTTTCTCTTAGATGGGCTTAGTTTTCCTCCTTCTGTGATTTCCCATTTACACTGCTGGAATTACACTTAAAATTCTGCCTTGTCTAATCATCATTGTAACTGTTTAAAGTAATTAATAACTGGATGCTCTCTGAATAATGAAGCTGTGGCCCCAACTGTAGCCCCGTCTAAGCGATGTTTTTTTCCAGGTTTTGAGGAGGCCGTGTATTAATATCTTTAATCTCATAGATGATACGCTCTTACTAAATCTCACAAATCTCATGTTGTTATTTGTTCCCGTTCATCTCTGTTACACCAGGGTGATCGGCATTTCTGTTTGCGTCTCGTGTTTTTATTCTGGGATCACTTCCCTTCTTTATAAAGCACATCTTTGGGGAGTTCTCCTGGTGAGGATTGGTTGGCGTTTTTCATCTCAGAGCTTTTCATTTCCCCCTTGTTCTTTTCCTGGTCACGGAATTATAGGCTAACCATGATTTTTTTTTTCCTTAGCACTTTGAAGATATTATTACCCAATTTTTCTGGCTTCTACTGTTGCTATTTAGGGGTCTGCTGTTTACAAGAATGCAGGGTAATTTGCCAAATTAGGCTGAGTGACTAATAGGCACTCAATAAACGTCTGCTGATGCGGCGTGTGCATTAGGGGAGTCACCAGACAAGACAAGAGCGGCTCCCGTGCTGAGGACGCCAATGGGATGTACTGTTCACCGCTCACTTGCCCCCCTCCTGCTCCCTCGCCCCTCTGTTCAGCTGCCGGTGGCTGGTCAGGGGTCCCGTCTGGGCTGTGGCCACGCTGGACTTCTGGTCTAAGGTAAGAAGAGTCCTCGTCTATCCCCAGGGGATGTCACCTCGATAAGGTGGGTGTCGGCTGTCTGCTCCCTCAAGATTTGAACTCTGACCTCAGGTTACAGGCGTCAAAGATAATCCCATTCAGGAAGAGACACAAGCGTGCTGTCTGTACTGACTTTTTCATCGTCTTCAGTGCAGGCTGTATTCATGTGGAGCTTAGAGAAAACGGGTGGATACTAAAGAGCGATCCTGGGGTAATAATTGCCTTAATTTATTTTTCGGGAACCAGAATTAGAGACAGATTTGCCCCTCGTCTCTCTCCGGAGGCAGAGTCTCCTCAACCCACCTATGTTTAATGTTGATTAAAAGCCGTCACGGCTCCCAGGTCCTTGGAGGTTCCTTACGCACCTGAAGTCCTGTGACTTTGATTTATATCTCCTCGGAATTCACTCGGATGCTGGAGACACCTTGCCTTTAAAGTTGGTTTCTGCATAGTGCTTTGTTCACGTGATTTCCACAAAACCCTTTGGGGCAGCCAGGGAGGGGTTGGCGTGGGGTCACATGCCCAGATGGCACAGGGCCAGCCCAAGGTGTCCGGGAGCCCACCCTAGGGGAGGGCCCGTAAGCAGGCCATTGACGAAGGTCCACTGCGACTTGCACATTTCGGAGAGCTATGGGAGCACAGAAAGAGTCGCAGGTAGGACTCACCTGGATGGGCTCCTTCAAGGAAGTAGCGTCACAATTAAGTCACGAGGACGGACAAAAGCGAGCCGCATGAAAGCAGAGGGAGGAGGAGCCCAGGTAGGAGAACCGTCCCGAGAAACTCGCAGGGGCGACAAGATGAACAGTGAAGACAAAATTCTTCCTTCCAACCCAGACGTGTTGAAGATGGAAAGAGACGCCGTGAGTCATGACTGGACCGTGAGTGGGAGTCACGTGGTCTGGGCGCGCTGGGTGTTTGGCCATGGTATGTGGAGGGCGTGCAAGCTGTCCGGTCCCGGCGTCTCGCCGATGGCCTTCCACACGGCCCGGCCGGGTCTCCATACCAACTGGGTAACCGCTGCCGTGCTCTGGGGCCAAGGCTCCCCTTGCCTCTGCCAGCGAGCTCTGTTGGGGCCAGCAGAAGGGCTCCTCAGACCCACTCTGGGACAACACAGGCCGGGCAAAGGCAACTTTGCGTATTTTCACTGCTCTCCCTACTCTTGTCCCCCTCCTGTTGCCAGTCCTTGACGCATTGCACTAATTCTCATGAGGTTTTAACAGGCACGCTTGAGCGTGTCCATTGACTACAATTTCTTTGAACGAGAAACTCATCTAATCCCTGGAGTAGCAGTGGCCATGTGGCTGGAGGCACAGGTGGTCAGAATGGAGCAGGGGACCTGGCGGAGAGTAAGCGGGAACCAACCCTCTTGGAATCCCCCACACGGTCTGTAGGGGGCAGCTCTCTGGTCTCCTAAAGAGCCTTCTGCTTCACTTTCTTTCCAATTTATTTTCACTCTGTGGCAAAGAGACTGAAGACCAGGCCATCAGAGGGACTTAGCGGAAATGCCAGGTGGGATGGAATGATAAAACCCCTCCTGTATCTCAATCTCTTGAAGCTTTAAAATTGCTTTTCCTACTTACGCCCAAGGGATTTCAGGCAACTAACCTCCCTGTAATGTGGGCTAGAACCCGGTGCAAGTACCTCAACCTTCAGGGCGTCTTTTTATTACATTTTACCGATACAAAGGATGTACGGTACACAATTTGCACATAGTAAGAAACAACACTGTGTCCTTTATTACACATTCCACACAGGCGATTGATTCTCAAGGAAGCCTTTCATTGATTTTTGCTGAAGTCTTGAATATGCAGCCAGCCCATAGCTGCAGTTGATGAATGAGGGCAGCTCCAACAGGGACGTTGGCTGATGGTCCGCTCACACCCGTGAGTAACACGCAAGGTAAAGGCGGATCAACAGCCCGCGTGCCGTTGGCTCACCCTTGGCCGATGGCTCCAGCGCCTCCGTTCTGAGTGGGGCAACGGTTTCCAAGCCCTCGATGACTCCGTCTCCGTCCTTGGGTGCCGTGCAGAGGGCCCCAGTGATGGCCACGTCACCACACCCCTGCACGTCCAGTCAGTGCCTCGATCACTCGGCCTCCAGACAACCAGCCACGCGTCGAGCGCTGCCCTGTTGCCCTGGTGCCACCAAGCTCCAAACGTGACCTCGCTGAACGTGGGGTGTGGCAGAGCAGCACCCTGAACGCCCCTGAACGGCGTTGCCACTGCGCAGGACGAGCGGCCTAAATGAAATAACAGGTGTAGTAAAGCAGTCGGAAAGTGCTGAGCTTCAAGTATGATCGTTCTTATTTTTATTTCTTTAATTGTAAAGGGACATAGTATCATTTTTTAATGACGTCTACTGTATTAGTTTCCTGGGGCTGCCACAAATAAAAGACTACAAACTCGGGGCTCACGACAGCAGAATTTTGTTCTCTCGCAGACTGGAGCCCGACGTCTGAAATCAAGGTGTGGGCAAGGCTGCCCCCCCCCCGCCCTCCGTCCCCCGGGGTCCTGGGGAGGTTCCTTCCCGCTCTGCCGGCTCCCGGCAGCTCAGGCTGTTTGTGTCTTGTGGCCGCGTCATCCGGTCTCTGCCTGTCTCCCCGCGGCCTCCACCCTCGCGCGTGTGGGTCTCCCGTCTCCCTCTGTCCGTCTCTCGTAAAGACACCTGTCGATGGACATAGGGCCTCCGTGCAGGATGAGCTCATCTCCCGAGCCCTAATGACAAGACTCCGTTTCCGCCCTGGTGCACCCACACCCACAGCTTCGGGGGAGACGTGTCTATTGGGGAAAGGGGTCCACAGCTCACCCTGCTTCACCGACATTTAAACAACCACCTCACAATATTCCTGAAGAACTAACAGTCTTCCCTCAGCAGCCGGGAAGCGGCCACACCCCTGGGAAGGTTCCCCATTTCATCACGCTTGTGGTGGGGGTCTGGAAGCAGACCCCACGTGTTCATTTCTCCCATCGCATGGTAGCTACAGCACCAGGTGTAAGGTGTGGACATCCTTGCTTCTCCGGGCCCATCGGACCCACACCGAGAGGCAGAGCCCCAGCCCTGCTCGGGGTCGGCCCAGTGGGGTCAGGGTGGGAGCGTGTGGCGGGCCCTGTCCTGCAGGGACCGGCCGGGGAGGACAGGGGCTGCAGCAACTGCTCAGTGCAGGGCCCAACGGGCGCTCTGTGCTCCTGGCCCGGGAAGGGAGGCTCATTCCACCTGCAAACCTGCAAAGCCTCTGTCCCTGGGTGCGTCACTGCCCTGTGATCCCGAGGCCGCATCCCCTAGATGTCCCGGTTGCCAGGCATCGGCCGAACTGGGTGACGTGGGAGCCGCCAGGCAGCCCCACTCCCCAGATGCACACCGTGATGATGATAACGGGCTCCATCGCGAGACCATTGGAGGTAAGAAGTTGTGGGGAAATCAGGGAAATTGTCCGAGCTGGTGACATGTTTCCTCAAGAGGAAGAGCAGTGACCTCGGTGCTTCTGTTGTGTCTGAGTGAGGAAAGCTGGCGGAGAGCCGGAGGGAAGTCAGGGGCCCGCGTGGTGCCCCCAAGGCCTCCTGACGGTGAGTGGAGGCGAGAGGCTGACGGGTCCCACAAGTACAGGGTCAGGGAAATGGGGACCCGCAGGGACAGCAGAGCGAGCGGGGCGGGTTGGGCAGTGCTGGTCCTGGGAGGGCACCTGCTCTCTGGTCAAGATGGTGAGGCTACAGGGAGGATGTTCAAGGACCAGGGTGAGCAAAAATCGTCCTGGCCAAGATGGCCCTGGAAGGCGTTTTCAATGGGAGGGAGGAGCAGAGGTGTGCATGGGGGTCCCGCGGGGAGGAAGCAGTCCAGCTGGCTCTTCGGTCCATGTCTGGGGCCCACGGGTCCCCTGCCCCCCGACACGCACATCAGGGACCCTGCCCTGACCTCTCCCCCTCATCCAAGCTGTGTCCTCCTTTCGAGGTCTGAGGGTGCAGCCTGGACGACCAGTATCTGGGCCCCTGGGCCTCCTGTCTACACCCACTAGACCTACTTATATGCCCCACGTTCCCTGTTTCACAGAATCTCCACATTTTGAGGGATTCCCTCCCACCTCTCTTCCTGGGAAAGCTCTTGGCCCCAATTCTTAATGGAGAGGATGCTGTGGGCACAGGGGGACCCAGGACAGTGAGGGTCCTTCCCCAAACCCTTCCAGGGAGGAGGGCAAGACATCGCAGCCACAAAGAACACTGCTCTCCTCGAGGCTGCTCTCTCCCTGGGTGACCCCGCATCCCGGCAACCTTTCTGAGCCCACCTTTCTCTCCAAGTCAGACCAGATGCCCTGTGTTCTGCCGTCATTTTGGGGTGTGATCAGTGCTCATCAATCACGCTGTTTCCTGAACCCCGCATTTGCAGCTGACTGGTAGGAGCGAGCACCTGTGACAGCAGTGGGCAGGTCAGGCCACTGAGACTCACCGATGGCGAGGAGACACTCTCTGAAGGACCCACGGAGCTGGTGGGCGGCTGGCAGGTGCAGCGGTTGCTCTGGAATCCCCAGAGGTGCGTGCAGACAGCTTCTCTGGGCTCTTAGAAGGCTCACCCACCAGAGGCTTGGTGACCCAAGGCAAGAGAAAGGGGCATGAGTGGCCGTCTCCTCAGGAGGTGTGAACGGTGGTCCCGGTGTAACTTTTGCTCAACACGAGACAGAAGCACAGAGTGACAAGTCAGAATAGCCAGGTCCTGGGAGGAAAGAACGTGGCCGAGATAGTCACCTGTCGCATAGGGGCAGGGAGCATCCAGCCCCAAGGTGTTCTCCCCCGGCTGAGAGAGACCCAGGAGGATGCACGCATGTGCCAAGGGGTCAGAGACCCAATGTGAGGACCCTGGCCTGCAGGGCTGGGGTGTGCGTCCCCGCTCTGAGCTCCAGGTTTGCCGTTCCCGAGGCGAACTGTGAGTCTGCGTGGGAAGAACAAAGGAAAGGACTCCTGCCTGTTTTCCACCCTAGAAAGACTCAGGCTGAGTACGATGTGCAGCGTGGAGATGCCAGCGGCTTTCCTGGAGCTGGACAGTCGTCCGGGGCAGTGACACCCATGAGCCACTCTGCAGGGCTGGGGCGGGGGGAGCACCCAGGTGCCAGAGTGGTTTCCCCGCGAGTGAATCAGTCAACAGTTCTAGCTCCGTGGGCTTACAAGTGAACCGTTCCTTCTGTGTTCCCTGTAGGACTTAGCTATTGTCACATCAGCACTGCCTAGCAAACCCCGCCCCCAAACCCAGAGGCTTGCAGCAGTGGTGTTCAGTCAGGAGTGTTTGCCCCCAGCAAGACTACGAGCAAATGTCCAGAGATATTTTTATTGTCGTGACTCGGGCTGGGCACTATTGGCATTTGCCGGGTGAGGCCAGGAATGCTGTTAAGCATCTTACAATGCACGGGGCGGCCACCCCCTACCAAGACTTGTCCTGTAGAAAGGCAGAGATGGAGAAACACCGTCTTTTTTAAGTTTATTTATTTATTTGGTGCACGAGAGAGGCACAGAGAGGGAGAGACAGAATCCCAAGCAGGCTCCACACTGTCAATGCAGAGCCTGACACGGGCCTTGAAGCCACGAACTGCCAGACTGCACCCTGAGCTGAGATCAAGAGTCGGATGCTCAACCCACTGAGCCACACAGACGCTCCAGAAACACCATCTTAAAGAAACCGTGTCTGATGTTTCTCAGGTTGTCCGTGTTGGCCACGAGGTTGTGCTGGCCTGGGCCTCTTTGGGCTGATGGCGGACCTAAACTTGGGTCGTCTTGTGGCCGGGCAGATGGCTGGGTGTTCCAGGATGCCTCAGTGGGGCCACAGGGCTCCGCTCCGTGCGTCTGTCACCCCAGCAGGTGGCCAGGCTCTTGGTGCTGACAGGACTCTGAGAGAGAGTGGGAAGAGAGCACACCCTTCCCAGCCCCACTTTACCTTTGCTGACACCCACTGGATGTGTGAGTCACGTGGGTGATTTCAGAGTCAGGGTGGGAGGAGCTGAGAAGTTTATAAGTCGGGCCCATGGTGCAGGGGACGCGTGAGCCACCAACCCCACCCGGTCTCTGCACCAGGCAAGAAGGATAATGGGATCACCCGTTCCTAAGATCGTTGCTGGAGGATAAAGACGTTAACACCCACCATTCCCCAGCAAGCACGGTTGACTTTCCAGCGCCATGGTGGGGGCTCCAGCCAAGGTCTCCCACCTCCAAATTCTCTATCCTTTCCACCGAGGGAAAAAAAAATTTGTTCGGACAAAAATGCATTGTGCTGCTACCTGGTGTTGATCTGGAAAACCCAAGGGGCTGAATTTGCAGCCCAGAGCTGCCCACACCGGGTCTTGTTCCACACCCAAGATGTGGGCTGCCCGGCTGGGTTCTGGTGGGGTCTCAGGTCTGGAGATAATGATACAGCAATTTCTCAATACGAATATACATTTCCTGTCTGCTGCTGGTTTTGGATTGAGAATCGCTGAACCGTGATCTCTTGTCTCTCAGCTTTTGAGGGGCCAAACTACCCCTAGTTTGAAGCGCTAAGGGTGTTCTCCCCTAATTTCCATGTACCTGCTTACAATTGACCAAACAGGGGCGCCTGGGTGGCTCAGTCAGTTGAGCGTCCGACTTTGGCTCAGGTCATGATCTCACAGTTCATGGGTTTGAGCCCCGAGTCAGATTCCGTGCCGTCAGCTCAGAGCCTGGAGCCTGCTTCGGATTCTGTGTCTCCCTCTCTCTCTGCCCCTCCCCTGCTCATGCTCCGTCTCTCTCTGTCTCTCAAAAATAAATAAAAATGTTAAAAAAATTAAAAAAAATAATTGATAAAACAAAGTGAGGTTACTTCTCAGTGTGATTCCTTGGCATCTTGTGTTTGTCTGATTGACTGGCTACTGTGTGCGTGTGTGTGTGTGTGTGTGTGTGTGTGGAATTGACAGCTTTTTGCTAGATTACCTTCCTGGAAGTCATTAATTAATAAACATCCCTTAAAGATCTGCTGTGAGCATCTGGAGAATGAGGCCCCAAACAGAGCCGGAGAGGGCCTGCGCCTGTCCTCCCGGAGCCCACGGCTCACGCGTGCCGTGGGAGAGCCTGGTACCCGTGAACCCCACTCTGGCTTACAAAGGCAGCCCCATTAGCTCTGCGGGAACTTGGAATGAACTCAGGATGGTGTTCTCCCAGGACCCCTCTCCTTCCATGACGCAGAGCCGTCTTGTGAAAGTGAAGTCAGCAAGAGGGACGTCCGAAGAGGCCACCTGAGCCAGTTTGCTGAGGGCTTTAGAGGCTGGGCCGCTGCGTGTGGACCTCACGTCGTGGGAAATGGCGGGGGAGGGATTTGAGCCACAGGCAGGACTGACTCTGCTCCTGGACGCCTCACATGGAAGTCTTCTGGGGTCACGGCGATCCATCAGGATTGTGCCTGACCTACGGGCCAGGGGACACAAGTCTGGAGCTCTGAGTGTTTGCTTCCGCCAACGTGGCCGCCGCTGTGAGCTGACAGCATAGTCACGCCTCTGCAAGGCCAGTCCCAGTCCTGGACACCCGTCTCCTCCGAGAATCCACAGGATCTGACCCAGCGCTGAGGCTGAGGGCTGTCCTCGGTGGGCAGGGCTTCCTGGTCTGACTCAGGCTCCCTCCTCACATCCTCCTTAAAGAGGCAAAATACGAATGAATGGACGGTAAAAGTGAAGTGGGACCTAAGGTCTGCACTTCACAAGGTAACAGCTTTAATGCAAGGTCTGTCTCAAGAGCTGCTCCGTGTATTTTCCGTGATTTATCTTTTGATGTTCTGAAAGAAATCACCCACAACAGCGTTAGCACTTTAGAAAAGCCACAGATACAAAAATACAATCTTTATTATAATACATAACAATTTTATTTCCCACCGCATGAGAAAGATTCCAGGAGGAAATTGCTATTGTCTAGTTATCTTTACATTCCGATAAATTGCACATTAGTCTGTCAGGACAACGTGTCCCGTCTTGGAGTATCTAACTCATTCCTCCAGGAGCAAGCCAGCCAGATGTACTTGGGGGCACTGGCAATTGCTCTGTGTCATGTGGGTGCAGGACAGCTTCCCGGGAGATTTCCACCGGTTGCCTCTTACCGGGCTGGCCCCGGGACCAGGAAGCTGGCGGCCGAGGCTGGGATGCTGGGATGGGACAGAAACCCCGAAAGAACTCCTCAGCTCTCCCTCCTTCCCCCACTGCTAGCTCAGGCTTCTCGCCATGAGGGACCATGGAGACCAAGGTCAGGGTGCTTGGGGAGCTCCCTAGACAAACCCGGGTGGGAGGAGCCATCTGGACGCCCTGGAGAGCCTGTGCTTCACCATGGCTTGCAGAAGACTGAGAGACGACTTGGGAGGGGAGGAGGGGTCAACTGACTGAGCGCATTGTAACAGCAACACCATCTACTGCCCACCACACGCTGGACACTGTCCAAGTCTACACTGTCCAAGTCACTGAGTCCCGACACCAACACCAGGTTGGCGCGACTGTTGTCCTGGTTTACTGAAGGGGAACAGTGGCAGCCACGGAATGGCCCAGCACGGTCCCCAGCTGCTAGGAGCAGATCAGGGGCCGGAGACCACGTGGTCTGGCTCCCTACGGTTCCCTACCATAGAGGGGACAGTGGGAACTGGGTAACTTAGCAAAGAGCCCAGCCTCCAATCTCGGGAACGCTCTCCATCATCATCGGCGGGATCACCACCAACACAGATCTCCAAATTGAAAATGTAGGAAACATTCTGAGATCTCCTTCCTCACCGAGCCCCTCCCTTCCCAACCCAAGTAATTACCAGGCTCTGCTGGAAGTACCTAAAGTCCACCTCACATCCCCTGCATCCCCCTTGCCCCATCTCGGCCGCATCCTTGGTGGGATTTGCATTACGATGAAATGGGGGTGACAGGGGCGGTGGGGGCCTTCCATCTCTTGTGAGGACAACATGGACTAGTGCACCAGCAGAGCCTGGCACGGGGCAAGGTCTCACTCAGCATCCGGGGTCACGATGGGCGACGCCACGTGCTCACTGTGTCCTTTCCTGTCGTCCTGTCCCGTGGTTAGCCTGCAGTCCCAGCCTTTCTTGGGATCAAGGATCACGTGGCTGAGTTGTGGCCAACGGAATGGAGGCAGAGGCATCCATGCTGTTTTTAGCCCTGATCCTGAGAACACTCTAGGACCCTATGCTACCTTCTTAGCTCCCCTTTGGCCAGCCAGATGAAGAGAATCGAGCAGACAGCCTCAAGGCCCTGGGATGGAAAGGAGCCTGGACCCTGAATGGCTCCACAGAGCTGACTTCTCTCCACCGCACCCTTGCCAACCCGCAGGGGCTGCAGCACAAAGACATGACATGGGTCAGCCTCACCAGCACACGTGATGCTGTTGCCACCATGCTCTTTATATTTTAAGTGTAAAGATGTATTTAATTAGAAAAAGTAATACATTGACATTAAATACACTTTTGGGAAAATGTTGGGTTTTGTATTAGGTGCCCTGGGATCATATACTCCTCTATAAACACCAAAATTAATTCCAGTTATGTTAGAATTAGTGATTAATATGAAAGTTTACAATACCACCTTTGCCGAGATCCAGCTGACGGAATACATGTGTGTCTGTGCCCGCTCTCTGTTCTGTTCCATTGGTCTATTGGCCTCTACTTGAGATTGTGTCACATGATCTTGATTATTGTAGCTTTACGTTACACTTTGCAACAAGGTGGTATAAATCCTTCAAATTTGTTCTTTTCCAAAATTACCCAGGCTAAACTTACTGCATCTTTCACTTTTACATATATTATGGTTTTAATCTGTCAATTTCTATAAACAAATCCTGAGATTTTGGTTAACTTATAGATCAATTAGAAGAAGTTTTCATCTCAATCATATTTGCTAATTCTGCTAGATAAGTGATCATTACAGACTTGAAGTCAGTTTTCATCAGATAAATGCTCTGTATGATTTATTTATATTCATGTTCATTGTGGCTTGTTTTATGCTCTGCATAAGCTTATCTTGGTGACTGTACTTTGTGCACTTGAAAAGCAAGTTCTGCAGTTATATGTTCTACATATATAGAACATATATATATTTTCTATATATAGAAAGAGATCTTTCTCCCTTTAATCCCATCTATCTTTGCTTCATTTGTTTTGAAACTCTGTCATTAGATGAAGCACCTTAGGTTTTGGTTTGTGTTTTTTTAAGGTCTCGATGAATTTTTCCAGTTTTCACTATGAAATGAGCTCCTTCATCTCTCTGAAGTCTGCAGTGTCTGATATTAATGTAGCCACACACGTCTCATGCTTATTCCTGGCATGTCACCCCTTCCTCCACCCTTTATTTTCACCCTGTGTCTTTCTATCTAGAATGTTCCTCTGTGAACAGTGTAGAGCTGAGGCTTCGGGTTTTTTCCAGTCTGACAACTGTGGTCCAAGATCTCAGTGTTTTATCCATTTACATTTAGTGTAATGATGGGTGTGGGTGGGTTCAGAGACCATCATGCTATCTGTTCTCTACATTTTTTCGTTTCTTCTGGCTCTTTATTTCCTGTTTTATTTTGGTGTAGTTGAGTGCGTTTTAGCATTCCATTCTAGTTCCCCAATATACCTCTTTCTGTTTCCTTTTAGAGCTTGTCTGGTGATTGCAATACTCATCCTTAATTTATGATGGATTATCTTGAATTAAAAATATGCAGGACCCTTCCATTCACCCTTCCTGCTTATTGTGTTCTTATTGTTGTATATTTTCTTGCCTATATGGTCTAAACACCAAAATAGGTTATTATGTTTGCTTTAAATGTTCACTTCTGTAAATAATTTATGAAGAGAAAAAAGTCTTTCATATTTATCCTTAAATGTAGATATCACCCTTTTCTTTCCCTTTTTGTCTGGCATTGACCGTGTCCAACTTCTACCTGCTTTTGGTCGCACTCTCCAGTCTTGAACAGTTGTGCTTATAATTATCTAGTTATTTGCCTTCACAATTGATCCAGAGTTTATAATTTTGTAGATGTAAAGATTAGTCTAGTATAGGCTATTTCACCATTACCAAGAGCCAGAAGCCATACACTCTATTCCAGTATGAATTACCTTAACATATCTGTATATTTTTATGGGGGTCTTTTAATTGCTGTGCATATTTACATTTCTGCTCCTGACAGGCACCTGAGCTTGCTTGAATGATTTAGCCACAGATCTTTTTACACCAGCTTCATGGAGATGTAATTCACATAGCAAAAAAAAAAAAATCCTTGTTTTATAGTGTACAATTCAGTGGATTTTAGTATATTCAGAGTCATGTAACCATCCCCATTAGAACATGTTCATGGGGGAGCCTGGGTGGCTCAGTCAGTTAAACAACTGACTTCGGCTCAGGTCATGATCTTGCAGTTCATGGGTTTGAGCCCCACGTCGGGCTCTGTGCTGACAGCTCAGAGCCTGGAGCCTGCTTCAGATTCTGTGTCTCCCTCTCTCTCTGTTCCTCCCCTGCTTGTTCTCTGTCTCTCTGTGTCTCTCAAAAATAAATAAATGTTAAAAAAATTTAAAAAAAAAGAACATGTTCACGACCTCAGAAAGAAACCTTGTACATTAACTATCACTCTGCCTCCAGACCCCTGGCAACAATTGTCTGTGTGTGTGTGTCTGTCTGTCTGTCTAGGTTTGTACATTCTGGACATTTCACTAACTGGAATCAAATGATATGCAGTCTTTTGTGACTGACTTCTTGCACTTAGTACAATGTGTTCAAGATTCATCCATGTTGTAACAGGTATCAGTACTCTGTTCATTTTTATGACCAAGGGATAGTCCATGGTTTGCATATGCCATAACTGGTCCAGGTGACATTAGCAAACCCGGGCATGTGGTCACCTACTACAGCGATGTCCCCCAGTCCTGATTTTACCGTCATGAAAGCTGCCACTTTGGTTCCAGCCATCTGAATCCCAAGTCTCTCCCTAACTTGAATCACAGGGACGGTGGGGATAAAGAAGTGTCCTGGGCAGGACCCTCCTCCCCAACAGGAAGTGACAATGGACAAATGATAGCATCACTTAAATCTGAAAGGTGTTCTATTATTTACAAGACTTTTCTTTATTATGGAGACATTTGTTTATTGAAATTATTTTAGGGGACTTGAATGTGAAAAGAAAAAACCCAGAAATACATCAAGGAACATCCCATTTAATTATTTTAATATAATTAAAATTTTCTGTTAATTGATATATAGCTCCCTGAAAGGTGAGAGCAGTAAGGAAATATATGAAGCTGGGCAAGGTATATTTATTCTACAGAATATTCTTGGCTCTCTTCCATCAGAAACCCAAAGCGAAGGTCATATCGATGTGCTTGGGCACTGCGTGGTAAGTGTCCTTTATCAAAGTACATGTCACAAAACTGAGACAATTTGGTGCTGATCAACACAATCCAGAAAGGAAAAGATATTGATGTGTAGAACTGTCAATATTTTCTCCCTGAAAAGGAAGAAGAATTGAACTGATTACAAATACATCCTCACACTTTCAAAGAAGCCACGGGAAGATGAGTCCACGGAGCCATTGGTCGTGAGGGAGAAGGAAGGGTGGCGGGGGAGGGGGAGCCCCATGCTTTCCCTTTTCTGCGTGGAAAAGGAAGAGGCTTGCGTACGGACGTCTTTATCGCTGGGAGCTCTTGACCTGTCAGTGCTTCCCCAGGACCGAGTTCTGAGCCTAGCACTTGGCCAGGAACAAACAGAAACACATCCCAACAGCCCAAGAGAGAACAGGGCGGGCTGAACATGCAGCTTCCTCTCCCTGGCGGTCATCAGCACAGAGTTCCCCCGCTATTTGAAAGTTTAACATTCTTATGAAAACTTCCGTAAACAGAAATAGCATCAAGCAAAGAAGCCATTATCATTATTTACATGGAAAAACTCTGAATGTTTCCAGACCGAACAAATCACCTCCCTTAGACTTTCTGGTACTCTTAGGATGCGTCTTGCTGATGGATGTGCAAAACAACTCACGATGCTCACAGACACGGTTCGGAGCTGTGGTTGCTGGACGCTGAGATGCTGAGTGTGGCCCCGGAGAAGGAGCTGGGCGAGGCCTCTGGCTGATGGTGAACCCAACCAATGCTGGACTGGAACATTCCAAAAGCAAGATATACCTGTACCCAGCTGCGGTCGATGGTGTCCCAGGACCCAGCGCTAGTGGGGAGGAGGTGATGCTAGCCACCAAGCCTTCTGCACTCCGAGCGACAGAGTTCCAGGCTTATAAGAACACTTCATCTCCGGCCTGGGGGCACAAGGATGCAGTCTGGGGAGACAGGTGTACCTCCTTTTTATCATCTGCTGGTACAACAGACAGATGGGTCCCCGTTCTCCCTGATTCTGCCTGCAGTGGGATTCTCTTTGTTCTTACTGTTGGGGTTTTTAGGGGGTGAGAGAAGGGGAAGGAGGCATCAGCCAAAATTAATTTATGAGTGTACCTGTAACACTAAAGATGTATAAAGGCACCTCCCAAAATTTTATTCTAAGAATGTCTTCCTTTTCGTTTTAATGTATTTTTGTGTGTGGTGCAAAGTGATGGCTCAGCTTTATTTCCTTCTATTGGGATGATAAACCATCGTTTTCCCACTGAGTTAAAAGTCCTATTGGGGCGCCTGGGGGGCTCAGTCGGTTGAGCATCCGACTTCGGCTCAGGTCATGATCTCGCGGTCCGTGAGTTCGAGCCCCGCGTCAGGCTCTGTGCTGACAGCTCAGAGCCTGGAGCCTGTTTCGGATTCTGTGTCTCCCTCTCTCTGACCCTCCCCCGTTCATGCTCTGTCTCTCCCTGTCTCAAAAATAAATAAAACGTTAAAAAATTTTTTAAAAATAAAAAAGTCCTACTTGGCTTGATACTAAATTCCTCGATTTATTACGTTCTATTTCTGAAATGCTCATCTCCCCTGTGTCTAGTTTTTAAGCCACTTCGGGTTGTTGATGATGACAACGGCTGTATTATTTTTCATCAGACATCCCCTTAGCTAATGGAGGACGCTTACTGTACCGTGTGACTTTACGATCATGGCATTCTAATTTCAGAAAGAGGGACTTGAAGCATGTATCTGTTCATGCATTTTAGTTTTCACTCCACAAATGTTTACGGAGCTCTCCGCAAATGGCAGGCACTGTTTCAGACAGTGGGGATCAGGTAGGGACGGGACAGGCAAATCCTTGCCCTCGTGGCTCTTCCCTCCCAGCAGAGGATGCAGGTGTGCAAGCAAAATTCTCAGAGCACTCCCAGCGATGAGCAGTTCAGTGGAAATAAGGCAGTGTGTGTGTGGGGGTGCGTGGGGATGACTTTGCCCTCCAGGTGAGGCCCTTGGGTCAAAACAGCAAAAAGGAGAAGCCTTCTGGGGGCTGGCCCAGCCAGCTCTGCACACTCAGGCCCAGCAAGGTGAGGGTGGTGTGCGTGTAGTTCGCCATCACTGGGTGGTTAGAACAACAAAACGTCCTGGAGGCTGCAAGTCCGGAATCCTGGCGTCGGCAGGCTGGGCTCCCTCGGAACCTTCTAGGGGCAGAGTGCCTCTCCCGGCTTCCGCTGTGGCTGACCCGGGGCCTCCTCATCACGGACACGGGGCTCCCATGCGGCACACCCCTCACGCCTCTCCTTCTGGGCGCCCGCCTCTGCGACTCTAGTGCTCCCTCTTATGAGGACAGACATACCGGATTAGGGCCCAGCCTAATGACTTCCTTTTAATTTGATTTCCTCTGTAAAGACCCTGTTTCCAGAAAGGTCACATTTAGCAGTATTTGGAATCAAGACTTCAACGTATTTTTGGGGGGTGGGGGAGACAAAATCCAGTCCTCGACGGGAGGGTTTTGCAGGGTGCACAGAATTCAGCTGCATCTCAAATTTAGACTCTTGGCCCTGAAGGTCAACACAGTGCCCTCTACCCCGCGGGGATGCAGCGTCCCGGGTCTGAAGAGGCCCGTGCCTGCGGACTCTGGTGGCTCCTGGCTGCGCCCGCCCTGAGTATCCCTGGGGCCCGTTTTCCACTCACGTCTATGTGTTTACTCAAATTATTCTCCCCTTCTACCTTTGGATTTATCTTGTTCTTTCTCTAATTTTTTGGAGTAGGACATTTCCGTCATTAAGTTTTACACTTTCCCCTTGTCGAGCTGTCATGGGGAGGCACGCGATTCCTTTCGAGTGCCTCTTGGACAGCACCCCACAAGCTTTGCAGAGAAGCATTTCCATGACTCATGACGTCCTAGTTTCAAATACCCCTCTGTTCCATTCGCATATCTCCTTTTACCCACAAATCATTTAGAAATGCATTTTCATCGAATTGCAGCCAGAGAACTTGATTTGTAGGATATTGATTTTCTAGTAGTTCCGAGACTTCCTTGTGACTTGGAAAGGGGTCAGGTTTTGTAATTGTTCCATGTGTTCTCGGGAAGAGGGTGTGTTACTGACAGTGCTGGGTAGAGTCGGACTTATGCTTGTTTGAGCAGACGTGCTCATTACTCTCTTGGAATCTTCTGCGTCATGGGGTGGCAAACTTTTTCTGCAAAGGGCCAGACAGTGAACGTTTCCAGCTTTGAGGGCCGTATAGCCCCTGCTACAAGTGCATGGTGTGTGTCCCTCTTTCCTTGTAGCTTGAGGGCAGTCATAGGCAGCAACATGTAAATGAGCATGGCTGTGTGCCAATAAAACTTTATTTATAAAGGCAGGTGGGGGGCCGACTCCTCTTCTGTGTCCTTGTGTCTTTTCAGATCTGCTTGATGTCTTGCTTAGTACGTCTGTTCAAATCCGCTGTGAGGGGGTATGTGTTTGTGTTTCAGAATTTTCCATGACTCTGGGCACATCTGTGGTCTCTGTGTCAAGGAGGTAATATTACTAAGCTCATGGGATTCAGGATTGTTCTCTCAGCCTCATGCATCGGCGGTTCCATTGTAAAGTAGCCCTCTTTGTTCACCATGATGATTTTTGCCTCAGAGTCCATTTCATACGATATTAATATGCTTACTGTAGCTTATTCTGAGCTTTATTTTCAATTTTCGGCCTGCTGTGTGTTATTTCTCTCCCCACACTTCAGCCTCTCAAGTGCTTGTGAACTGCATTCAGTAGATGCCTGTTTGGGGGTGTTTCTTTTTTTAACGTAGGAATTTCTATTGTATTTTATTTTTTAAATTTTTAATGTTTATTTATTAGTTTTGAAAGAGAGAGAGAGAGAGAGAGCATGAACAGGAGAGGGGCAGAGAGAGGGAGACACAGGATCTGAAGCAGACTCCAGGCTCTAAGCCGTCAGCACAGAGCCCGATGCGGGGCTCGAACTCACAAACCACGAGATCATGACCTGCGCCGAAGTCAGATGCTTAACCAACTGAGCCACCCAGGTGCCCCAGGAATTTCTATGTTAGCTAGTGAGCTCGGTGCTTTTGCATGGATTTAAATTTCTGAATGATTGGGTTTCCTTTCTTCCTTTCTAGTCTATGCCATGAGTTGGCCATGGTTTTTGTTTGTTTTATTTTCTCTATTCCTTATGTTGGTTTTATTGAATTGTCTTTACTTCCCCCCTTTTTGTTGATGATTTAAAAGTTATACATTCTATTAAAGAATTTTTTTGGGTGGTGATCCTTAATGTTTCATCATTTTTAGGCGTAGTCAGGCCTGAGGTTAAGTAGCATTTCTTCCTTCCCACAGAAGCACGGGGATGTTGGATGTCCTCAGCTTGGGCCCCTCCATCTTTCACCTTATCTCTGCTTTTTCAAGTTTACGTATGTATTTTTGAGAGAGAGAGCGAGACGGCGTGCACGCGCACAAGTGGGGGAGGGGCAGAAAGGGAGGGAGAGAGAGAGGGGATCCCAAGCAGGCTCCACACGGTCAGTGCAGAGTCCCACTCGGGGCTCAAACCCACAAACCGTGAGAACATGACCTGAGCTGAAGGCAAGAGCTGGACGCTTAACCGCCTGAGCCCCCCAGGCGCCCCCCTCACTGCGTTTGCTTTGAAAGGTCTCTGAGCCTGACCCAGCCGCACCCCAGTGTCCGCACTAATCCTGGTTTCTCCGGGAGGGTCGGGTTCCTCTTCAGGACTCGCTCATCTGTCCTACCTTCCGACACGAGAGGCGGTCCTGGCCTGGGTCACACAGGTGAGGGGAAGCGTGGGGGAGGGGCCGAGCACGGGCGGGTGGGACCCTCAGAAGCCCTCTGGACCCTCTGTGCCGACCCCTCGGGTCTGGTCCTGCACACACTGACGTCACCGTGTTCTCGTCTTGTGGCCATTTGCCATGGAAACATGATCTACGTTTTCATCTTTTTCTTTTAATAGATTATATTCAGAAGTATAATCTCAGTCCCTTTCTTTGAGCAAATGTCCTCTCTCCCTTTGCTTTGCAGATGTGTGTCCCTAGGCGGAGGCCCCAGTTCACCACTACTTAAGGATGACCTCTAAGAAGACGCTGTTTGCTCTCAAGGCTGATTCTTACTCGAGTTCTGGGGACAACATCTGGTGGGCGGCGTGCATCACTCACTTAGTGACCCTTTCTGCACTGAAAGGCTCCAAATCCAACCCCTGGTCCTCAGCCCCCATCCAGCCTGCCCTTCCTGCAGTGACATCGCCTGAAGAATTCAGGAAATGGCCTCTCCAACACCTTGCACGTTGGCCACGGGGTCTCCACCAGTGAGCTCTAACCGCCCGCTGTCTTGGGGTCAGCCCTGATCCTCTGGCCCCACGAGTTGGAAGCAGAGCCAAGGGTCCTGTCGCACCAGCCATCCACATTCTGATGAGGTGGGCGGAGAACATTCACAGGCCCCTCTTGTGTCTGGGATGACAGGATGACCCCCGGAAGGACGGACACGCAGCTCGGCTCTGACCCAGTGGCGTCTCCGTCTTCAGATGGTTTCTCTTCTCAGGCCACTCTTGACTTGTCTGCGCAAAGGGATTGATCAAGCCAGACTTTAGGGTATTTGATCGGAATGATGTCTTCCCTCTCCAATAGACGTGGGTACCCGGAGGTCCACAAGTGGCCCGTCCACTTTCCTGCCCTCCCCCGGGAGGGAGTGTGGCTGGCCGAGATCTGCGTGGAGCTGGCATGACCTTGGACATTGGTCCCTGGCCCCAGCCCTGAGGACACAGCGCACAGGCCGCCCTTCTTCTGAAAGCTGTGGAAAGGCGGCCACCTCCCCAGGTCTCCTCTCGAGCCCTGATGAGCTGACACTGATGGGCAGGTTCCTGGAGCTCTGGCAACATTTTGCTGAAATCCTCGCTTGCCTTTGAATTTGCTGGAAGGCGCCCCCGGGCCGTGCGCCCCCAGGAGCCGGCGGGAGGGACGGATGCCTGTTTGCTTTCGGGCCAGGTAACCCGCACATCCCGGCCGTAAGGAGATGTGAAGGAAAGCCGCGGTCTGACATTTTCCATTTGAACCTCAGAGCAGAGACGGCGCACCGGGAACTTTGATGTCCGGGATGAAACGCAGTGTAGGCATGCATATTAAGAAGGTGTGTGATGTGTAAGAGGAGACCCATTTTCCTGGACGTGCTCAGTCTCCCGGGTCACTGTGGGGGGGGGGGTTCTATGCAGCTCCCAGCTTCCCCCGTGAGCCCTCGGCCCCGCACCTGTCGCCATGCCTCTCCCCGCGGGGTGTGATGGGACTTGCTCTGTCCAGCGAGGCTGGACCCCCGCACCCTCGCCGTCACCACCCACCCACGTGTCCAAGTCTCCCTTTGCGCCACGGCCTGCCCTGTCCTCCCCTTCCCTTGGCGGTGGCCTCCCCTGTGAGCAGAACTTCCCCCGCCTGTTGTGGCCGTGGGGACTCCTTCGGGCAGTGGGATTTCGGCAGCGGCGACCCCCAGGTCTTGGAGGGTGCCCCCCCACTCTGTCTCCCCGGCCTCCTCCATGGGAAGCTGTCCCGGAGGACAGGGGAGCCAATCCACCCCCAGAAAGCCCAGCTGAGACCCACTGACTCTGGGTTTGCGGGAAGCGGTCGGCGTGTGTTGTTCTGGGGGGGCTGGGCTTTGGGGGGCTCCGTTACCAGACTTAAACGGACTGCCCACGTGGTGGGCGACAGTATCCGCAGGGCATTTTTGCGGGTCCACGGCCCGTCCTTTCCACTTGCCCGCCTCGGGTCCGGAATGCGGATGTTTTCAGTGTGAGGTTCGCGCACCCCGGGGCGGGGGAGGGCTGATGTGCAGCGGGGAGGTCTGCTGTGTTCCCTGTCGGTCGTCTGTGCCCTGTTCCCTGTTAGAGCTGACAGGTGTTCGTGTTCAGGCCGGGAGGCGAGGCCGCAGGAGGGCCAGACCAGGAGGGGCTCGTAGTTCGAGAATGAAGGTCAGGGTGGCTCTGGAGCTTTGGAGCTCACGGGGAGCAGTGTCCGAGAGCACGTGGCACAGCTGGGAAAACCGCCGTGGACACCTCTGCGGGCGTGGACTGAAGCGGAGCCTGCTCTCCCAGGGACCCGGCGGCTTCGCCTCCTACGGATACTCCTTCCAGAAGCGCCCTCATACCTCCCCCGTGAAACACGCACCTGCATATTCTGCACGACCACAGGGGCCTGCAAAGCCCTCACCCTCTCATCCTCCGGGGAGCAGGTAAATGCACGAAGTACATCAAACAGCGGGAGGCGGGACGACAGCACATCTGAGATACTGGTGGTCACCCAGCAAATTCAAGGACACAGGCGACCCCCCGACACGCGGCCTTGGAGGAGGTGAGCCAGACTGATGAAACACGCCCGGGGAAAGCTCAAACACAGGACGTGCAGGGCGTTAACGGTCGGGACGGCGATGCCCGGGTGACGGTAACACCCAGCAAGTGCCCAGCAAGCTGCCGTGCCTGCTGGTGGGTGCGGGTGGCTTTTGCTGCGGCTCCTGCTTATAGGACTTGCGTCTGGGGAGCACACCCCTGCAAGGCTGTAGAGAGAGGGAGGAAGAGAGAGAATCCCAAGTAGGGTCTGCACTCCCAGCGCAGAGCCCAACTCGGGGCTCGAACCCATGAACCGTGAGATCACCGACCTGAGCTGAAATCGAGAGTCAGATGCTCCACTGACTGAGCCCCCAGGCGCCCCACAGAGCGGTCATTTCAAAGCATCTCCTGAGGTGTTCACCACCCAGGGTGGCAGGGCGGATTGACTTAGAGCAAACTATAACTGTCAGAAGGATGGGGAGCCCGCGACCTTGAGAGGCTGGTGCCAGCCTCCCGGGGAGTCTGTGATCGGGCTCTCGGGGCCCCGGCATCGGCCCGTGGTCAAGGCAGGCCCTGAGCAGCCACAGCGATCGGGGTTCCCCAATCATAAAATGTCTCTTTCCTGTAGCTGCTTAATCTAAGGGGTCACTGAACTTGGACCCGGCAGGGAGGCATCTTTATGGCTGAGTTACACGGTGCAGCTGTGTGCGGGGACGGTGCCGCGGCTTCGCGATAAGTCAAGGTGTCCGCGCCGAAGAGACGTCTGACGTGAGCGGGCCGCAGGCATCTATCACAGCCCACAAGTCGGAAAGGGCCAGGGCGGCCGGGCCCATAAATTAGCCATAAAGACCAAAGCGAGCACTCAACTTTTAATTTAATCTCGTATTTATCTGGCTTTATGGCAGAACACGGTGCTTCCTCACGAATATGGTTATTCCTGCCATAACATTTCAAGCTGCAGGGATGAAAAGTGGGCGGCTGGGGTGGGGTTACTGAGGAGGGTGTCGTGGCATCGGGGCTGTGGCACAGCGGCCCCAAGGAGGCCCCAGACCAGCAGGCGGCCTCGGGGCAGGCGCTCTGGGGACACGTTACCTCGCAGACCCGGGGCGGCACTGGAGGCCGAGATAGCCCGGCACGCTCCGTGTGTGGGCACGTCGGGCATCATCTTGTTTGGTTTGTTTCCGGTAAGAGAATTAATTCCGGGGGCAAAGACAATGATGTCGGTCTTGCCGTCCTGTTGTTGGTTTGCAGTGAAGACAGAGTGAATAAAAAATCACCTTCCAAAATCCAGGAAAATGTCCCTTCAACATGATTTGCCAAAAATGAATGCCCAGGGTCCCTGCCGTCCCCTGCTGGGTGTTCCCTGCCCTGAGACACTTCGGAAGGGCTTTAGGACACAAGGCAAGCTTCTCCTCCCCTCGGTGATTTGCTGACATTTTAGCTGGCGTCAGTGTCTTTCTGCTTTGCAATCCAAGCGATTGATTGACGAAGTCTCAGTGACTCCTCTTCTCCGCACCTGGCCCCGTGCTGACGTCTGCGAAACCTCATTCGTGATATGGCAACGCCCACATCCCGCGGACTGCCCCGCTTCCTGGTTTCTCTGTTGTGGGCTTACTGTGACCCCGAGCCCACAAATGTTCACTCTGGAAACCCTTCTCTCTCATGTAGCTGCCTCGTCCATTCACGTGACCCTGCACATCCCTCCTCCGGTCTTCTTGGCTCTGCCCCTCCCCCCTGCCCACGCCCGAGGCCAGTTGGTGCCTTTGTCACCAGGAGCACTGCCAGCACTTGCTATGTGGCCCCTCTGCCCCAGGTTGTCCCCAGCGAAGACAGGGAGGTCTGACCTCATGGGTTCTCCATGTGAGATGCTGTGGCTCGCCCTGGCCTCGGGGGCACTGAGGATCCTGGGCGCAAGATCAGGCTCCTGCCACCTTCTGTGCTTCCCTCCCCAGCCTGTGGTCCACCCACGAATGCCTGCTGTTCCCACACTTTGCTGATAACCCCCCGATTGCCCTATAAGTCCAGACCTCCATCCTTTCCCACACGCTTCCTGTGTCACGAAATACCCCCTCACAGGACTCGTGGAACTCCTCCGTACCTGTGCAGATCTGACTGGGACGGCCCCTGGCCCACTGGGTGGAGGCGACCCCTCCTTCCTCTCCCAGTTGTGTGTAATTTCTGCTCGGTAGCCTCCCGGGGTGGCCTCTGAGCGCCTTCCTGGGGAGCAGGAATGTGCTTGTCTAGCTCTGTGTTCCTAACACCGAGCCGGGCTCCACTCAGCAGCCAAGAAGTGGATGAATGAAGGTAAGATTTTGTTTTCCCTCCATGTTTGTCCTTTTTCCCTCCACCAACTGGATCGTGAGCGTCTTGGGAAACCATTGTGCGTTTCGTCGAACATGCTGGACTCATCGGGTGGGTGAGGACACGTACGTGGCACAGTGACCTCCCCGCGTGGGCGAGGACGGGCGTATGACATGCTGACCTCATCGTGCGGACAAGGGCGCCCACGGCTTCTGCTTCTGCCACTGTAGCCGCACCTTTGGTGACCTCTTAGGCTCGTGCACACACCCGGGGATGGGGCTCCCACTCAGGACTCTGTGTTCCCAGCCTCTAGGATCATGACTGGCCCACCGTGTACCTGGAATGAATGAGAAATGAATAAACGCATAGATGAGTAGGTAAGTAAGTTAAGGGGGTTTACGGGGAGGCTGGGGTTCTCAGAGGAGGGTGTGAATTTACAAAAGGGAAGCAAATGGAACTAGACTTGAGCAGCTACAGGGGGAAGCGCTTTCATCAAATGTTGAGAGAATTGATGGGGAAGTGAAGTTAATGGGAAGATAGGAAGTCATCAGTGAGGCAACCGAATCGAGCGCTCCGGGTGGTTCAGACGTGAAGTGCCAATTAAGGAGTCATTAAAAAACAAAGCCAGAGAGAAAAACACAGATTAAGAACGTAGAAGGTGCTGTCACACACAGTTGTTGATTGTGTTGCTTCTCCCTGAAGCCGAAAGACTCCCGTGAACTGACAGGAGCCTGATTCCCAGCGCAGGAGGGTTCCTAACCGTCCCCAGACGGAAGCCCGTTGAGGCGAAGTGTCGTGTCTTTGCCGAGTGGGTATGACGCAGTGGACTCAAGACTGGCATCAGGCCCCCGGACGCCTGGCTTCTGAGTGAGCCACTGTGTCAGTGGTCCCCACGCGTGGTCAGCAGAGCCATGGAAGGGGTCATTTGGGAAACACCTGGAGCATCGGACTCTCAGTTCAGGTTCTGAGTCAGGGAATCTGTGTGTGGGTCAGAATTCAGCTGTCTCTGTTCTCACCCTCCTGCCTCCCTGTCTGTCTGTCTGTCTATTGTCACTGTCATCATTTACCTGTCTATACATAGTTTATCCATCTATCTATCAATCGATTATCTATCATATCTATCTCTCTCTATTATCTATATCTCTCTATTGTATCTATCTATCATCTATTATGTGTCTATCTCTATTATCTAACTTTCTATTATTTCTATCTATCTATCATCAGTATCTATTATTGGTATCTATCTATCTCTTATCTGTATCTCTCTATTATCTCTCTTTATTATCTGTATATCACTATTATCTATTTCTCTATTATCTGTATATCTCGATTAACTCTCTATTATCATATCTATTTATCTATTATCTTTATCTCTCTATCTCTCCATCTATCATCTATCCATCATTGGTATCTGTCTATTACCTGTATCTCTATATTTACCTATCTATATATTATACGTATGTCTCTATTATCTATGTGTCCATCTTTCCATTGGTCTTTTCTTTTTAAGAGAACAACGGTTTTTATTTTTTGTAAAACGACATAGGTTTATTATAAGGCAGTCAAGTGACTCAGAGCTGACAGAGAAAAAAGCATAGATTCCACAATTCTCAGAACCAGAAATAACCACAGATAATATTTGGAGAAAGCTATTCTAGACTTATCTCTATGGATATATACAGATTGAAGGATCCGTCGACAGACTGGCAGATAAGTGCGTAAGTCAGAGAGAATGGGGTCATGAAATGAAATGGGCCTCAACCCACCTGGTTTTTAATAAAAAAGTTTTTCTTGGAGAAGCAATATTGAGTAGGGCTAGGAGTACAGACATGGGGTCACACAGCTCGTGCTCTCGTCCTGGTGGAATATAGACGTGGGGTCAGATGGCTCGTGCTCTCATCCTGGCATTGTCGCTGACCAGCCATACAGCCCTGTTCTTCTAGGAACAGCCCTCCCAGGCTCAGTAGCCCGCTCTGTAAAATGGGGACAATAAGAGCGGTATGTTCTTGATAGTTGTGGGAGATAAGAGAATTAATATGAACATGTGTAGACACCCTCAGTGGTGAGCATATGGCAAGCAGCGTATTTATTAGATATGAGTTAATGGATGAGAAGTTCAGTTAATGAAATCAAAGAATTTCAAACAAAGATTTATTCACAGGAGTTTTTAATGAAAAAAATGTGTGCATATTTTAGTATAAAAGGGCCACAAAATGCATTAAGATATTGAACTTACTGTGTACTTTTTGACAGCATTAAATGAGATATAATCGACACACCATAAAATCACTCATTTAAAGTATACAATTAGATAGTTTTACTATGTCCACAAAGTAGTGAAGAGGGGCGCCTGGGTGGCTCAGTCGATTGAGCGTCCGACTTCGGCTCAGGTCACGATCTTGCAGTTTGTGGGTTCGAACCCTGCGTCGGGCTCTGTGCTGGCGGCTCAGAGCCTGGAGCCTGCTTCGGATTCGGTGTCTCCCTCTCTCTGCCCCTCCCCCACTCACACTTTGTCTCTCTGTCTCTCAAAAATAAATAAATGTAAAAAAAAAAGTAGTGAAGATGTCACCACGATCTAACTTTAGAACATTCTTAGCACCTCAAGTACGAGTCCCGTCCCTGTGAACTCTCCATTCATTCTCCGTTTCTTCCAACCCCCAACTGCTGATAAGCACAAACGTATTTTCCATCTCTACAGATTTGCCTGTCCTGGAGATCTCGTGTCAATGAAATCGTAAACATTTGCAGTCTTTTGCGACCGGCTTCTTTTCACTTTGTGTCGTATTTCAAGTTTAATCAGAGTGTAGCATAGATCATCACTTCATTACTTTGAAAACAATTTTTTGAATATTTTATTTATTTTTGAGAGACAGAAAGAGACAGAAAGTGAGCGGGAGAAAGGCAGAGAGAGGGAGGCACAGAGTCCGAAGCAGGATCCAGGCTCTGAGCTGTCAGCACAGACCCTGACATGGGGCTGGAACCCACGAACCTCGAGATCGTGACCTGAGCCGAAGTTGGACGCTTGACCCACTGAGCCCCCCAGGTGCCCCTCTTTGCCATTTTTTAAATAGGATGGTTTATCTTTTTATTACTGGGTTGTCAGGGTTCTTTATATATTCTGGACACAAGTTCTTTATCAGATATGTGATGTGCAAATATTTCCTTCAATTTTGAGGATCTTTTTGCTCTCTTGGTGGTGGTGTTAGAAACATAAAACTTTTTAATTTTGATAAAGTACAACTTATCTACTATTTGATTCATTGCTTGTGCCTTTGGTGATGTATCTAAGAAATCATTGCCTGAGCAAAGTTCTCAAAAATCTGTCCTTATTTTTCTTCTAACTTTGTTATAGTTTTAGCTCTTACATTCAGATCTTTGATCCATTTTCAGCTAATATTTGGATATAGTGTGAATGTGAGCTTTGACTTCATTCTTTTGCATGTGGCCATCTCGACTGAACCAGCAAAAGACAAATTTTCCCCGTTGAGTAGTCTGACATCCTTGTTGAAAAACAACCATTGTGTGTTTTTAAGTGTTTGTTTGGAATTTATAGGGTAGTAATTGGCTCTCTCCCATCAAAGTGAAGAATTAGCACAATTATACTTCACCCATATTTCTATTATGCAATTATTTTTATTTTGTTTGTACTGCAAGCCATGCCTTCTGGTTGGGATCCAACCACAGCCTCCACAGTGCTTTGACTCCGGTCTCTCCCTTTCTGCTTATTTACATTAATGTTTTTGTAGGCTGCCTTTTTCTTCCCGAAGAATGGTTGATGGCGTTGTCCTTTCTGGATTTTTGCATGTGGAAGTGTCTGTCTCTGATCTCTATCCTGGAAGGGCAGTTTGCCGTCTTTCCTTCAGAACTTTACAGACCTTGTTCTACTGTTTAGAAACGTGTTCGTCTCGGTCGTTGCTGTGTGGAAACCCGAGTCCAGCCTGGATCTCCCCCCCTACCTGAAGCAGCCTCAGACCACATCCGAGATATGCACGTCTCTTCGGGGTATGTGTGCTGTTGACCTTTTCCTGTTATCTCCTCTTGGGCTGTGTTGATCTGCGGATTCAAGTATTCCATTACTTCAGGTTAGTGTCTTTTGTTATATATTTACGTGTTTTCTTTTCTGTGTTATTCTTCAAAAAAACCGATCGTGTATTGCCTTCCCCTGGTCTTTGGTCCGTGTGATCGAACCACCGTCTGATGGCAGTCAGTTCCCTAAAATGTTACTGCTTCTAGCACAGCCGTTATTTCCAGAAGGCGTTTGATCCTGGTTTTACATTGTTTTCTCTTGTCTCATAATATCGCTTCTGAATAGTTTGTCCCACGGTTGAGTCGTTTCTAGAGACAGATGGGGTCATCCCTGGTGTCTGTGGGACACGAGTGACTTCTGAGAAGTTTCAGTCTCCACAAGGTGGGCAGTTATCCTGGAGCCACGCCCTTCACCTGCCTTTGGTGTATGTCTCTTCTTTCTCTTATTTTTATCCCCAGAACTCCAGTGGCAGACGAAGCCCTGTGCTCTGAGGGATGAGGGAGGCGTCCTGGAGCTCAGCCCGCCTGAGAGGCAGGTAGCTGACTTGTCCCGTCAGCAAAACGGCGCCTGTGCACCAGCAAGTTCCCATTCCAGAGTCTCCAGCTCACCGATAATGGTAAGTTTAGTTATAGACATCTCTTTTTGGGGGGCGCCTGGGTGGCTCAGTAGGTTTAGTATCCAACTTTGGCTCAGGTCATGATCTCCCGGTTCGTGGGTTCGAGCTCCGCGTCAGGCTCTGTGCTGACAGCTCAGAGCCTGGAGCCTGCTTCAGATTCTGTGTCTCCCTCTCTCTCTGCCCCCCCTCCACTCTCTCTCATGCACACAGGCACTCTCTCTCTCTCTCTCAAAAATAAATAAACACTAAACAATTTTTTTGAAAAAAAAAATCTCCTTTTTCTCAAAATCATGTTTTTAAATTCTAGTTTTTGTACTGAAACAGTACAAGTCCGTCTTTGCTGACAAGGGCTAACCATTGGAAGGGAGCAGAGACCAGGGAGAAATCACCCGTGTCCAGGGAAGGACCACACAGCAACAGGACAGGGCATCCTTCACAGGATGGGACATCTTTCTCCCCCAACCCAGTCCAGCTGCGTTGCCCAGGATTTTAGTTGTCTGGGGTTGAGTTAACACGGAATGCGGTTTAATTTTGACCCTGTTTCTTTTTCAGGTTGAGGGTCACCTGCTGCATTGACTCCTGTCCCCAGAGACCCACACAGGAGACCAGACCGCCCCCCACCCCACTCATCCTCCTCCGTCCCAGCCTGCTGACTCCTCTAACTCTCCTGCCCTTGGCCGGTCCCTCTGCCACCGTCCACCCAACCTCCTACCCATCACCCGGGCAGCTGCATAGTACTCACCTTGTCCAGGTTCTCAGGAAATCCCGAGAGCCTCTGGCCCTTGTCCTGGTGTGTCCCCTCTGCAGTCCGTGCATGCCTTCAGGACTCTATGACTTTTCATTGTTTCCGTGGCAGCACGTCTGTAGCCAAGCTGTGGACCATGTGGGAAAATCAATGTCTGCTCTTTCTGGGCATGTTATTCCTGGTTCCTCGCGATCAGGGCTAGCCCCGGGGCAGGGTCCCACCCAACGGATGACCAGTGCAGGTGACCTGTGCCACTGCTTGGCCTGACCCACAACTCCCCCAGCCCCACCCCGTGCCCTTTCTTGGTCTTCTGTCCCCCAGCAAAGGCAGGGCAACCTTGAAAGCCGCGTGGTCAAAAGGTAGTGTGGAGCCTGCCTGGATCCCGTGGGGTGACTTGGAAGACAGGTGAATTGTTATCCTGGGCACCAGTCCATGTGTTGTCAACTGAGAAAGGAGGAGATAGTTGTCCTGGTTTTTTTAAGGCTTCAAAATATGGGGGCCTACTTCTTGTGTCTTCCCAGCACCTCCTAATTGTTACAGAAATGGGTGTGTTGAAGCGGGGGGTTTCCCTAGCCTCAAACATTAAATGGCGTTGGCTTAGCCTCAGGACAGCCAGCAGAGAGAAGCAGGCACGGTGCGCTGGGAAGGTGAGGAGACCCGAACCTGCGTGGGGGGCGGCCACACGCCAGCACGTGTCCCTTTCAGCAAGGGTTTCTAAGAAAGGGGTAAATTCGGGCAATAATTACTTAGTCTGCAGATGGAAATTAAAATGAATAGGGAGAATCCAGAAGTCGGGTTGGAAAGGTGCTCCTGGATCCCAAACAGTAGGAAATAAGATTGAAAGGCACTGAGCTTCGAAATCCCATTACGACTTCTCAATTAAATGGAGGAATTTAACCAGGCAGCGAGGAACAGATTAAGGATACTGTCTGTTTACCAGACCCTCCTTTGCCCTCCAACAGCCTCAAGGAAGCTGCCATTAAATTGGCAGAAAAAGTCTTGGGGACAGGGAAACTAAGAAATAATGGAGATTTATACACTGTTAGGAAAACAAAAACAAAAACAAAAACAAAAACAAAACGCCTTTTGGTGTGGCTCCGGGCACAGAGAAATGATATTTCTCAATCCCACTAAGCGTACTCGGTGTCATTGGTGGAAAAGCTACATGTCTGAGCCACAAAAGGCTCTTACTGCACGAAAATTAAAGTAACACTGGAGCCCTGAACTTGGACCACCGGAAAGGGACCAGAAAGACTTCACAGTCCCCCCAGGGAGACGCACTTCCTGTGCCCACACCGGACGTGGCCGTCTATGGTGGTGCTTATAGGCGCCATTTGGGGGTGCGATGGAGGATGTGGGGAACGATGGACAGAGGAGATTCCCAAAGGGCAGACCTAGAATCCAACTATGTAGCTTCCCACTGGGGACAGGGGACCTCAGCCCTTCAGTCCCGGCAGCGCGTCATTGCTCTGGACGAGGCCGACAGAGCACGGACCCCCCTTCTCTGCTCCATCATTTTAGGTTGGGTGTGTGTGTCAGAGGGGAAGTAAGGCAGGTCTCCTCTCTTTTTACTTTCTATGCCATGGAAGCAAGAAGCGCTACCTCTGGGGGTGCCTGGGGGGCTCAGTGGGTTCAGCGTCTGACTCAGTTTCGGCTCAGGTCACCATCTCACAATCTGTGAGTTCTAGCCCCATATCGGGCTCTGCACTGACAGCACAGAGCTTCCTTCCTTAGGACTTTCTCTCTCTCTCTCTCTCTCTCACCCACTCACTCTCTCAAAATTAATAAATAAACATTAAAAAAAAAGGTCATGTCTAGACAGAGCATCCTTGAACTGGGGACTTGGAGTTGGACAAAGTAACGAACTGGGACGGTAGGGGTCTCCCTTGTGGGGAGGGGTCATGGATTCTGAATGTGGTGACAGTGACAAACAGGTGTTTGGTGACAGAATTCAAAGCCCAGCAGTGATGTCCACCAACATCCACTTGCTTCCTTCCTGGATACGCAGTGGCCCGAGGTCTCCAAGTCCCTGTGCCTTAGGAGGGACATGACTGGGGTTATACATGGTTTTTCCAGTTCTGGCCACAAACCTTCCCACGTGAGCTCACCACGCTCGGTCCCCTTGCTCGCTAACGGTCTTTTCGGGGCAAACATGGAAGCTTGTGTGTCCCTGACTTGTCTTGAAATGCTTATCAATGAGCTTTTATTCTTAGCATTTCTATTCCTTTTTTTTTTTTTAAAGAAAAAGAGAGGCTCTTCAACCACTAAAACTATTGCTTTAGAAGTTGATTTTATGCTGAAGCAGAGAGTCTAATATTTGACTTTTTTTCCCCACAGTAAGCTTTTGAAGTATATATCAGAGATATCACTCTTTTTTTTAGAAAAGTGCTTCATTAAGGTATGATGGACATATGAAAGCCATACATATTTAATTATGTAACTTCATGAGGTGACAGATAAGTATACACCCATTAACTCATTAGCACAATCGAGGCCATGACGTTATCTGTCCCCTCCAAACGTTCTCTTGCCCCTTAATTTTTTAAAAAAATGTTTGTGTCGATCGAAGAGTAGGAAGTTTAAGTTACGCAAGATGAATCAGTTCTGGAGTTCTACTTGAACATAAGGCCTACGGTTCATGATACTGCATTGCATACTTAAAATTTTGCTAAGAGGGTCAATCTTACGTTACGTGCTCTTATTACAAAAGAGATATATCAATCTTGATAGCCAACATCACAAGCAAGCACGAGATGAGTTTTGAAATTAAGGAAGGGGGAAAAAACTTACGGAAGGTATCTCGGGCACCTAAGTCTAAGAGCTTGAACACAAAGCATGCGTCGGGAACTACACCTGGCAAGACCCACGTGCTTGAGGCAGAAGCATGGAACGAGAGAGTGAACCACGCATGTGGGGCCAGAGGGGCCAGGAGAGGCAGGGTAAGGATGGACACCCAGCTGGGACAAGCTGAGGCAGAGAGGCCTCCTTTTTTGAATGATTATTTATTTTTATTTTTTATTTGCATCCAAGTTAGTTAGCATCTAGTGCTATAATGATTTCAGGAGTAGACTCCAGAGGTTCATCCCCTACATATAACACCCAGTGCTCAGAGATGCCCCCCTCTGTGTCTGGAGTAAAGCCTGACACAGAGGAACTGCTGTTTAAGGTGTGGAGGCAGCTGACACAGGTAAGTGGCGGCCAGAGGGTTCAGGCAGAGAGGGCCTCGTCTCCTGCCGAGCCGGCTGGAACAGGTCACACTGAAGCATTGTTGTCGTGATGTGATGTGGGAAGAGAGAGGAGCATGCTGGTTCTGGATGAGGGGCGGCTGGCAGGTGCACCTGTAGACCACGGGGGCTGCTGTTGCCATTGGCTCAAGCAGGAGGAAGAGGCTGTTCAGTACAGGTTAGCAACTTGACTTATTACCCATGGAATGCCAGCCTCCAAAGACTACCAAGAATTGGAGTCTGATATCCCCCTCCACCCCTAATTGTGACAGCAGACGGTCCCTCTCCAGTCCTGAGCTGAGACACCACCATCGGGGAGGCAGAAGGGGAGGAGGAGGAGGAGGAGGGCATGGGTCCCAACCCTGAGTAGGATTTGTTTCCAACTGGTAGTAATAAAGAGTCCCCATGGGAGAGAGCGTACTTTAAAGGGGCAAAGCAAGGCTAAGATTTCCATCTCCGTGTGATGCAGGGTGGGGGGGGGGGGGGCTCAACAGACAAATTCTGTGATTTGAGTAACAAGGGAGGGACACCAGCTGAGTTGTGGTCTACGAAAACACTCACCTCCTCTGTGCCGACCCCGGAGCCTGGCGGAGACGTGGGGCCACTTACGTGCTCAGGTAATACGTGACAGACACACGAATAAACAGATCCTCACTCATTATTCATCTTCTTTCTCCTATTTAGCCTTTACTGACAAATGAGAACCTCAAATTATTCCCTTGGTAAACACAGCCCATTCATCCGAAGAAGTGTCTACGGCATTACAACTGTGTTGCTTCTCTGTGTGTGAGAACACAGCCGCGAAAAGAGCGGAGGGCACACCTGACCTGGTAGGAGTCATTGAAATTTAATTGGAAAACTTGTCATGTCACCCGAACATGATGTAAACTGATTTGAAGAAAATCCAGATTTCACTTGACGGGTGCTTTTAACTTGCCACATTGCACCAAGGTAGAAGTGGTGTCCTGGAAACAGAGCGCAGGCACCGGAGAGGAGCAAAGGAGGCTTTGATTGGACACGGCTTCAAAGTGCGCTCTGCGGAGAGGGTGTCCCGTGCCCTTCTCTTCTCTCTGTCCTCACATTTAAACACTGAATGTTTGGGTGGCCCCTCTCAACTCAGCTGGGCCTTGACATGCGGGAAGTTGGCATTTCAAAGTTAGCTGGTCAAAAGCATCCAACGCAAGGTGCGTCTGACAGTGCTTTTTGATTCTGTACAGTTTTGGTGAGTTGGATGGTAAAGAAAGGAAAGAACACCCAGGGAATTGGATCTAACCAAGCTGTGCATTGCAGAGCCAACGTTCTGGTTAATTCATCACCGTCCTGCATGTCCTAGCGTGCCTGGGTTCCAACCACAGGCAACACGACCAGGGGATTTTACACTCAACATTTTAACTCTGGCAGTAAAACGACTTCGTTACTGGATGTCTCAGTATTTCACATGAGCTGTCTAAAAGAATGTAGTCTTCCATCCTGATCCTTCCTCGTATCATTCCTACCGGATGTTAATATCTTCATCGGACTTCACTGAAACTTTGAAGTGGTCACCCTAGTCACATGGTCACACGGTAACATCAGCAAATATAATGACACCAAACTGTAGCGCTCTGGTCCCACACTACCCTGTCCTCCCGTGGAGGAAACTGAAAAACCTGGCTGCACTGCCTGGAGTGGCCATTCAAGGATTCGGAAGGATACGTAGCAGTGGGAAGACTGGGGAGAAGGAGATCAGAATTCTAAGACCACCTACGGGCAGTGAGAGCTCCCACCACACACTGGATTCCTGCAACCTGAACAGAGTATAGCCCAGAACCCAGAACCAACACACGCAGAGAGGTCCAGATACTCTCCAGTCTTAGCTTGAGAAATAAGCAAGAAATAAACAAGTAAGGCTCAGAGAGGGTGGGAGGAGTGGCTCATTTACTGTTCTTGTCTCTGGTCCTTCAGGTCCAGTCCCCAGCAATCCCATAGTGACAGGACGGCACTGCAGTGGGAGCCCACAGGAGGGAGCTTTCCTGTTCCACCAAAGAGGGTGCGGTCTCAAGAGGGTGGGACAAAAGTCCTCTCCTTTTCTTTTTCCACATTCTCCTGACCGGCTCACTTTGCAGGTATATTTGCAGGGATGTTTGGCAGAGTTGGGTGACTGGGCAGAGGAGCAAGACAGGAATTGGAGAACCCCAAGGAGGCGGTGGAGAGGGAGGAACTTGGGAAGTGACCTCTCAAAGCTGTGTATGAACTCTTGGGCACATCCCTGAGATGTGTGTGTGTGTGTGTGTGTGTGTGTGTGTGTGTGTGTATGATTGTAAAGAATGTATAGAGATGTTAGGAACCGAACTAGAGCATAGACTCCTCCCCAAATGCCACACTTACCACTGGGCATCACACACACAGGCTAGACAAAATAGCTCTGCACATTTTTTGAAACTGGTGTGGTCCTCAACGTCCAATCCACTAAACGCTTGTTGGAAGCTGAAACTAGAGACTTGAACTCAGCTGGGCCAAGAGTTTTTGCTAGAACACAAGCACATTCTTTATAGGATTTAAACAAGACCCAGGGGATCATAATGAAATATGTACAACTTCCAGGACACAATCCAAATTCCTTGGGAGTAAACCACAGAGGGAGACAGCCGTGCGGACTGGATATTGGAAATATCTAACAGGGACAATAGAGCAGCTATTATAAATATGCTCCAACAAATAAAGGTAAGCATCATGAAACAAATTGAAAGTTAGACAAATATAGACAATTTCAGCAAAGACATAGGAGACATAAAGAAGAATCTAGTAATAATTTTACAATGAGAAATAGAATAACCCAGATCAAATACTCACTCAATTTTCTCAGTAGCACACTGGAGATGACCAAGAAAAGAGTTGATAGAAATTGTTGAGTGTGAAAAAGAGAGAAAAAAAAGATTTAAAACAGGAAATCTATAAAATAATTTTACAATGAGAAATAGAATAACCCAGATCAAATACTCACTCAATTTTCTCAGTAGCACACTGGAGATGACCAAGAAAAGAGTTGATAGAAATTGTTGAGTGTGAAAAAGAGAGAAAAAAAAGATTTAAAACAGGAAATCTATAACCAACAGCATCATAACGAAACTGTAGAAATGTAAAGACAAGAACAAACTATCGAGGGCATCCAGGGAAAATGCGTGCATTACTTGCAGGGTAACAACAATTTGTCTCACTGCAGATTTCTCGTAAAATAAGGAGGCCAGAGGGAAGTGAAACATTTGTGAAGTGCCGGCAGAAAAGACCTGCCAATCCAAAATTTTAACCACAGTGAGAATATTCTTCAAGCATAAGGTCAGGTAGAGCCATTCTCAGATGAAGGAAGACTGAAAATTCATTTTCAATACACCTGCTCTAAAGGAATTTATCTAGGAATTTCTTCAGACAGAAGGGAAATAATACCAGAAGGAAACTGAAGGATCAGGAATGAAGAGACAACAACAGAAAAGGTAAATAATTGGGAAGATATAATACAATAAGCTATTTTTCTATTGAGTTCTTTGAAGTATATTTGACTGTTGAAAGCAAAATGTACCATCCACTGTCTGGTAAGATTTTCTATGTATGCGGATACAATAATAAGATGATTACAGTGCCAAGGCATGAAAATGAAGGGACCTGTGTACTATTAGGTGCCAACATCCCATCTTAAGTGGCTATTTCCATATCAGATAAGCTAGACGTTACAACAAAGAAAATAATGAGGAATACAGAGGAACATCACATGAGGATAAAGTATCAACTCACTAAAAAGATACAGTATCATAAAGACATATGCACCTAACAACTGTCCTTAAAAATGCAAGAAGCAAAAACTGATGGAATAGAAAGGAGAAACAGACAAACCACACTGACAGGGAGAGACTTCAGCTCCTATCTCAGTGGATGGGGCTAGTGAGAAGAAAGTGAGTGAGGGTATGGGAGAATGGAAAAGCATCACCACCAGACCGCATTTCACTGACATTTCTGGAATACTTCACCACCAGTAGCAGAATGCACATTCCTTGCAAAGGCACATGGTGCAAAATAAGCCATATTTTGGGGGCATAAAAGAATCTGAATTTAAAATGATTGAAACTTCACGAAGTGTGTCCTGTCACCTAATTGGAATTCGAATAGAAATGAATAACAGAAAAACATCAAGAAAGGTGCAACATTTGAAAGTTAAACCACATACTTCTGAATGGGTCACAAAGAAAGATTCAAGGGAAATTCAAAAATACTGTAAGTCGAATGTAAATGAAAATGCAACATATCAAAAGTGGTTGGAAACAGCAAAAGCAGTGCTTGGGGGGAAATTTGTAGCATTAAAAACTTATATTTGAAAAGAAGAAAAGTCTAGGGGTGCCTGAGTGGCTCAGTCAATTAAGCAGCCAAGTCGACTCAGGTCATGATCTTGCAGTTTGTGAGTTCGAGTCCTGACTCGGGCTCTGTGCTGATGGCTCAGAGCCTGGATCCTGCTTCAGATTCCATGTCTCCCTCTCTCTCTGCCCCTTCCCAGCTCACACTCTGTTTCTGTCTCTCTCAAAAATAAATAAATGTTAAAAAAAAAAAGAAAAGAAGAAAAGTGTAAAACCAATGTTCTAGATTTTCATACTAATTAACTAGAAAAAGAGATACAAAATAAATGAAAAGTAAATAGAAGGAAGGAAATATAACAATGATCAGAAATTTACAACATTGAGAACACTAACATAACAGATAAAATGCATGAAGATATGTTTTTTTAATTTGTAAAGAGCAATAAAATTGATAAACCTACTGTGGGGCACCTGGGTAGCTCAGTCGGTTAGATGTCTGACTCTTGATTTTGGCTCTGGTCAAGATCTCTAGGTTTGTGAGTTTGGGCCCAACAGCAGGCTCTGTGCTGACAGTGTGGAGCCTGCTTGGGATTCTCTCTCTCTCTCTCTCTCTCTCTCTTTTTCTCTCTATGCCTCTCTCTTTCTCTCAAAAACAAATAAATAAACTTAAAAAAATTAATGCCATTGAAAACACTAAAGTAATACATAAAATCCATGAAGATATTTTTTTTTAATTTGTAAAGAACAATAAAACTGATAAATTTACACTAGGGCACCTGGGTGGCTCAGTCCATTAAGCATCCACCCGACTCTTGATTTTGGCTCAGGTCATGATCTCATGGTTCATGAGATGAAGCCCATGACAGACTCCATGCTGAATGTGGAGCCTGCTTAGAATTCTTGCTCTCCCTCTGTCTCTGCTCCACTTCTACTCTCTCTCTCTCTCTCTTAAAATAAACATGAAAAAAATTTTTTTTAATTGAGTAACATAAAGCAACAAAAGAAAAGAAAATAAGGAAGAAGATGCAAATTAGCAGCATCAGGAATGAAGGGGAAACCACAACAGACCCCACAGATGCGAACAGGCTAAGAAGGGGACACTGGTAACAACTTCACATTTGACAACTTAGAGTAAATATATCACTTCCTTAAAAACCACAAACCACCAGAACACACTCAATATATATAAATAGATAAACAAATGCATGTTGCAAGTACTAAAGCAATTAAATTCCCACTTAAATTCCTTTAGAAGTTAATTCTCCACGTGACATAGTTTTCGTGGCGAATTCCCCAAGACATGTAAAGCAGAATCTCTCCTAGAGACCAGAAAAGAAAGCACTGAACTCCTACGCACTCAGCATTTCCACATCCCCCAAACTGGACAAAACAGTATAAGAAAACAAACCACAACAACACGACAGACAAATCCTTCAGGAACTCTACATTTTCAACAGAATGTTAATAAGTAAACACAGAAAAACAGAAAAAGAATAATACACGTCAAAGTCAAGTGGAGTTTACCCGGGAATGCAAAGGTGTTTAGTATTTGGAGATCAATGGGTGTAGTCCACTATATTATCAGTCTAAGGAAGAAAATCATTAGATTACATCACTTGGAACGAAAGAGCATTTGACAGAATTTAATGTAGAAGCTATCAGCAAGGGAACACACACACGTACACACAGGCACATGCACACTTGCACATATGCGCACACACACACACACACACACACACACACACACCCTGCAGTTTCTGTGGGGCCGGCAGAGAGCTCGTTTTTTGCCCCACCCCATCCACAACCCCCATCAGTGGAACCAAGTGGTACCCTGTCTCCCCTGCGGGGATGATGTCAGGGGGGCTGAGCTGAGAGCCCCAGCCTGCCTCAGTGAGTGCGTGAGCTGTGCAGGAAGCGCTCCAGGCCCTCCCCCCACCCCGTGAGGGCCAGGCCCAACCCCAGTAGAACGGTGTGAGTCTGCTCTCCACTTCCCCCTCTCTGGTGCCCACTTGGTGCCCATGGCAATAGCATAATGGCGGGTAGGACAGTGGCCAGTGAGGCAGCAGGGGCCAGCGCCCACGTCCGCTGGGCTGGGTCGGGGGCTTGTAGAAGAGGAACATGTACGAGCTCCCGTCCTCCTGCCAGCTCCCCATGGGGGCTTCCTGCAGAGCTGCACTCTGGATGCTAGTCCTTGGTCAGGGGTGTGGTTTGCAAACACGTTCCCCTCGGGCTTTGCCTCGTCTTGTATCCTCATAGCACGCTTGGCCACAGAGCAGCAGTTTCTGAATTTGGGGATGCCTGGGGGGCTCGGTCGGTAAAGCGTCCAACCCTTGATTCCGGCTGAGCTCATGATCTCACGGTTCGTGGGCTCGAGCCCCGTGTCCAGCTCTGAGCTGACAGTGCAGAGCCCGCTTGGGATTCTCTCTCTCTCTGCCCCTCCCCCACTCTCTCTAAATGAATAAACATGAAAAAGATTTTTTAAATTTCTAAATTTAACGAGGTCCAATTAATCCTTTTTCCTTTCACAGCCTGTGATTTGGAGCCAATCCTTTGAGTAGCCCAAGGTCCCGGAGACGTTCTCTTATGCGGTTTTCGACATATTTTATGGTTTCAGGTTCTGCTTTTTGAGCCGGCCGAGGGAGGTGGGCATTTTGCAGTCCCCTTGACATGGGGGCTCAGGTCTAAGGCCACAGTGCCCCAAGTCCTGAGAGATGCCTGTCACTTGTGCTTCTGTGGGCTATGCTCAGAGGTCAGGACTGCACCGAGGTCCCATTAGAGGGAGTCCTGAGGCAGGTGCTGAATGGAGAAGTCAGTGAGCAGAGATCTCAGACACAGGTGTCCCTCAGCCTGAAAGCAGGACCTGGGGAGTGAGCCGGCAGCGGGGGTGGGGGGCCCCCGTGGGCTAGGGTGGGCACCCCCAGGGCTCCTGTACTGGCCTCCTGGTGCATGATGGGGGATTGAAACAGCGCTGGCAGGGACACAGGCATCTGGCAGGTGGTTGGGACGCAGAAGGAGACAGTGAGACACTGAGCCTTGGAGGGAAGAGCAGGCTTCACGGCCTTTCTGTCTCCAAGCCCACATCTCCCCTCCTTCCGCCTCCTCCCAAGGTCCAAGGTGGCCGCCCCCAGCACCACAGCCGTGCCCACCTCCCCAGGAAGGACGTGCACAGACACACCCGCGGATGCTTCAAGCCAATGTTTCTTAAAGGGGATCCGGTCCGTGGTTGGGGCACCCGCCAAGTTTACCTGGGGATAGAACTTAGCAGGCGCTTTGACGTGGTTCTTAGCCACAGGCTGTCATCGTCATCAGATCCCGGGGAGAAGGGGGCCATTGCCGGGGGTGGGGGGAGGGGGTGTCCGAGCTAAATAAAGCACGTGAAGGTAAGTGGCAGAGACGACACGTCACAGAGCAGAGGACGGCAGGTTTCCAACACGAAGGCTCCTTCCCGTCAGTTCCGGGGAAACTTGGAAGCCCGGCCTCTGAAGCCTCCAGGATGGCTCTCCTCCCGAGAGGACTCTTTGATGTCCAAATACGCGAGTCAGTTCCCCTGCCTTTGCGATGGCAGCTCTGATCCCTCCGTTTTAAGTCAACCTTATAATCAGTGATGCTGCACATCTCCCAAATAATTAGGGAGAGGTCCGGGAATCACCGGTTAGGAGACGGGACCGGGGTTCCATGAGGCTCTTAATTTGCGAAGTTATAAATAATGTCGAATGCCCAGGAGTTTCAATTAAGGGATGTTTACTTGTATAAAATGAGAAACGTGAGGCAGGGAGCCCGGCTCCTTGTTAGCAGGGACTTGAAAGGGGAGGACGGAGCGGGGGCCCCAGCCGTGAGCCGCCAGGCGCAGGAGGTGCGAGTCTTTCCCTCTCCGGAAACCTTCAAAGCCGAGGAGGAGGGTTTTAAATATTTCCGAGCCAAAAACTGGGACAGACGCTCCAGTAGCTAAATTGATCTTCCATTGCTGCCTCACCTTCGTCTGGAATTCGGAAGCACCTGTGTCTTGTTCTCTCGGCCCCAAACCCGGATGCTGTGGCCAGAGACGGGTCAGCCGGCTTCAGGTTGGGTCCGGCCGTTCTCGGCCTTGTCGGCTTCTGTGTCCCCTCTTCCCCAGCCAAGCGTGTCGTCCTTCCCCGGATCCTGCAACTCCCCGCCTTGGGCCCGGTGGGCAGCCGGCCGGACCGTCTGTTGGAAACTCAGCATTGGCCCTGCCGGGCTCTGCACTGCTGGGGCCCTTCCTGGGCTGCGGGACGCTGCCGCCCTCGTGCCACGGTAGGTCCAAGGGGGCTGACAAACTGTGGTCCCCGGTCACCCCAACTGTAAGAAGGAGATCCGACCCAGTGGGTGCCGACTTGTTTTTGGAGGCAGTGTGTACCAGCAAATGGGGCTCTGGTCCATGTGCTGAGCAGCTCGCAGGACCCCTGTTTCGAGTGGGGTCCAGAGTAAGAGAAGCCTCGGGGCCCGGGCTGCCGTGCACAGTCCTCCGCCACTCGGACAATAGGAGCCTGGAGACGGACGGTGCCCGTTGCTTCTGGGCCCGGGTGGTGGATCCCAGCACAGGACCTCGGATTTCAGAGCGGTCCACACCCACTACCGTTCTCTGTTCTTCTCTGGGACCCGGCTCGGGGCGCTGTGAACCCCGGGGGGACTGACGGTTTGACTCTGTGTCACTGGCCTGTTGCCTCTGCAGCAACTCAGCACCAACTCAGTGGCTTAGGAAACAACAGTTTTATCCCCTCTGTTCTGGAAGTCAGGTGTCCAGGGCGGGGCTCCCTGGGGCACAAAGCACGGTGTGGTGCTGGATCCTTCCGGAGGCTCCGGGGGAGAATCATTTCCTTGTGTTTTCCACAGTCCGGGTCACCTGCGGTCCTTGGCTCGTGGCCCCACACCTCTCAGAGGTCTCTGCCCCCATAGTCAGGTCACTTCTCTCTTTTTTTTTTTTATTTTAGAGAGACACAGAACCCAGAGGGGGAGGGGGAGCGAGGGAGATACAGAATTGGAAGCAGTCTCCAGGCCGTGAGCTGTCAGCACAGAGCCCAAAGTGGAGCTTGAACCCATGAGCCGTGAGATCATGGCCTGAGTTGAAGTGGGACACTTAACCGACTGAGCCACCCAGGCGCCCCAAGATGTGTCCACGGGACATGCCCTAAAAGAGCTGGGCCCTGTAGTGAGTTCTGTGGCTCGGGGGGGGGGGGGTGTCCCCAAGGGGAGGGCAAGATGTCGTCATGGGGCCCAGCTTAGGCGCCATGCATGTGAGGGTTCTGCTGAGGGTCTTGGAAAATCCACAGAGGGCTTTGTAGGAGGGAAGGCCTCAGTGGGATTTAAATTCCAGAAACACCTCAGGGACTTCGGCCAACAAGCTGAGAGGCAGGGAGACCCTTGGGAGGCTGGCCCTGGCCCCGCGGGTCCTGGAGGGTGGGATTGGGGGAGGCCGGAGAGGAGGGTGGGTGGGGGCGACGCTCCCTCCTGGATTCCCCCGCTCTCTGTTTGGTCGGCTGCCTCTATCTCTCCACAAGCTCATCACACACAAGAGGGCTGTCCCCTGCCCCGTGGGGCTCTTTCCTTCACTAAGGCAGCGCGGGCTGGCGGGGGACAGCCATGATGACGCATCAGAGACTCGGAAGTGCTCGTGCAGAAGGAGTGAAAACGTGGACACCACAGTCAGCGGCTCGCTGGCCACCAGGTGGGAAACCCAGCAGGTGAGATGCTGAGGGGGGGCACTGGGGTGACATAAGCACATCAGCTCGAGTCCACGGGCTAGACTGGCAGTGCCTCCAATGCCCATTGGCTTCTTCCCCCTACAGGCAACCCAGCCTGTCCTGCCCTGTCCTGCCCTGTCCAGCCCTGTCTTGCCCTGTTCTGTCTTGTCCTGTCCTGCCCTGTCCTGTCCTGTCCTGTCCTATCCCATCCTGTTCTGCCCTGTTCTGCACTATCCTGTCATACCCTGTTCTGCCCTGTCCTGTCCTGTCCTGCCCTGTCCTGTCCTGTCCTATCCTGCCCTGTCCTGTCCTGCCCTGCCCTGTCCTGCCCTATCCTGTCCTGTCCTGCCCTGTTCTGCACTATCCTGTCCTGCCCTGTCCCGTCCTGTCCTGCCCTGTCCTGCCCTGTCCTGCCCTGTTCTGCACTATCCTGTCCTGCCCTGTCCTGCCCTGTCCTGCCCTGTCCTTCCCTGTTCTGTCTTGTCCTGTCCTGTCCTGTTCTGCACTATCCTGTCCTGCCCTGTCCTGCCCTGTCCTGCTCTGTCCTTTCCTGTTCTGTCTTGTCCTGTCCTGCCCTTTTCTGCACTATCCTGTCCTGCCCTGTCCCGTCCTGTCCTGCCCTGTCCTGCCCTGTCCTGCCCTGTTCTGCACTATCCTGTCCTGCCCTGTCCTGTCCTGTCCTGCCCTGTCCTGCCCTGTCCTGTCCTGCCCTGCCCTGTCCTGCCCTGTCCTGTCCTGCCCTGCCCTGTCCTGTCCTGCCCTGTCCTGCCCTGTCCTTCCCTGTTCTGTCTTGTCCTGTCCTGCCCTGTTCTGCACTATCCTGTCCTGCCCTGTCCTGTCCTGTCCTGCCCTGTCCTGCCCTGTCCTGCCCTGTCCTGTCCTGCCCTGCCCTGTCCTGCCCTGTCCTGTCCTGCCCTGCCCTGTCCTGTCCTGCCCTGTCCTGCCCTGTCCTGTCCTGCCCTGTCCTGCCCTGTCCTTCCCTGTTCTGTCTTGTCCTGTCCTGCCCTGTTCTGCACTATCCTGTCCTGCCCTGTCCTGCCCTGTCCTGCTCTGTCCTTTCCTGTTCTGTCTTGTCCTGTCCTGCCCTTTTCTGCACTATCCTGTCCTGCCCTGTCCCGTCCTGTCCTGCCCTGTCCTGCCCTGTCCTGCCCTGTTCTGCCCTGTCCTTCCCTGTTCTGTCTTGTCCTGTCCTGCCCTGTTCTGCACTATCCTGTCCTGCCCTGTCCCGTCCTGTCCTGCCCTGTCCTGCCCTGTCCTGCCCTGTTCTGCCCTATCCTGCCCTGCCCTGTCCTGTCCTGTCCTGCCCTGTCCTGCCCTGTCCTGCCCTGTCCTGTCCTGCCCTGCCCTGTCCTGCCCTGTCCTGTCCTGCCCTGCCCTGTCCTGTCCTGTCCTGTCCTGCCCTGTCCTGTCCTGCCCTGTCCTGCCCTGTCCTTCCCTGTTCTGTCTTGTCCTGTCCTGCCCTGTTCTGCACTATCCTGTCCTGCCCTGTCCCGTCCTGTCCTGCCCTGTCCTGCCCTGTCCTGCCCTGTTCTGCCCTGTCCTTCCCTGTTCTGTCTTGTCCTGTCCTGCCCTGTTCTGCACTATCCTGTCCTGCCCTGTCCCGTCCTGTCCTGCCCTGTCCTGCCCTGTCCTGCCCTGTTCTGCCCTATCCTGCCCTGCCCTGTCCTGCCTGCTGAGCCCAGAGTGATCCTTTGAACCATGTGTACGAGAAACCGTGAGTTACCCAGAGCTTCCAGTTCGCGGACGGTGGCATTTGAAATCTTAGAGGAGCTAAGGCCCGGATGATACATTATAAACTTTTTTTTTTTCACATTTTATTTATTATTGAGAGACAGAGAGAGACAGAGCATGAGCAGGGGAGGGGCAGAGAGAGGAGGAGACACAGAATCCAAAGCAGCTCCAGATTCTGAGCCGTCAGCCCAGAGCCCGACGCGGGGCTCAAACTCACGAACTGTGAGATCATGACCTGAGCCGAAGTCAGACACTCAACCGACTAAGCCACCCAGGCGCCCCGCGATGATACCTTATAAACTAGCCACTCTGAGCTGTTTATTTCACAGAGAGGGAGACTGAGGCTCAAAGGAGGAAATGTCTCTTCCCAAATCACACATTCCGAGTGGACGTGTCCTGACTTTGCTGCTTAGTAGATTCCCATAGGAGCTTAAAAACACCCGGGTGCCTAGCGTTCGCCCCGGGCCGGGCGGGTCCGGAGCTCCGGGGTAGCACCGAGGCATCGATACTTTTTAAAGCTTCCCGATGACGGTGCCCGCGGACGAGCCGGGGCACTGACCCGTTCCAGCTCAGCGCTGGCTCCTGCACCCGTGGCTGCCGGAGTGCCCGGGGCCATCGTGGCTGCAGAGTGAGGCACCAGCTGGCTTCCCGTCCAGTGACCTCAGGCGCCTGTTGCACACGTGGACCATTCTTCCCCCCAAAGGACGCATCGAGGCCACGCACACCTCTTACCAAACGGCTTTGTTTTGTTTCTCCTGTCTCTGGGTGGCAAGAAGCATCAGGCTACAAGTGGGCACGATGCTGGGATGTCTGCGGCTCTCGGAGGCTGTCAGAACCAGTCTTGTCAAAGCCCTCGTGTCGACAGCCTGAATCTGGCTCCCCTCACTGCCCGCTGCTCGTGGCGGCCCCAGGGAGGAGAGACTGGCAGGGAGGGGCCCTCCATCCCCCACCAGCCTGAGCCTGGAATGTCCCCGGCTTCCCTCGATGCCAGGCCAGTCTTCCCCGACTTCTGACTCACATTGGGTGCCTAGGATGCTGCCCCTGCCCATCGTCCTTGGCTAATCCCCAGCCTGTCCCCAAGACCTGCTGGGCTGTTCCCATGGTGGCTTCCGTGTGGCTGTGATCAGTGTTCTTTGTCCACATGGGGCTCGGAAAACGACAAAGTGTGGCCGTCCGTCAGAGCTTAGGGTCTGGCGGCTCTGGCACCAGACAAAAGGGGTCTCTCCTCGCCACAGTCCTGTGGCACGTGCATCGGCTTAACCTGGATGCCCCATGGCACCGTCAGTGCGGCCGACATCGGAGCGGGATGGCGGGGTGGGGGGCGGGGGGGCTCTTGCTTGCTGTGTGACCCTAGGCAGCGAACTAAAGCCTCCCAGGACCTCAGGTTCCACAGCTATGGGGTGGGGGGTGGGGTAAGAAGAAACCTCCCGTACCACCCCGAGTGTTCATGTGCTGATTGTGCCAAGCCTGCATCACAATGTTTGGAAGACAGTGGCTGCTCTGTGTGTGTGCTGAGTAAGAAACAAATAAATCCAGTCTGCACGTGAGCCTTTGCAAGAACTCTCCCACCCACGAGGCCAGATTGTCCTTACCACCCTGGCCGTTACCCCCACGGCAGCGTGCCGCCCTCCTCGGTGGGGGAGGGGATGATTCCTTTCCCATCTCTGCCCCACGGGGTCCCCGGTGCAGCAGACTGTTCAGGTGTGGACCGATGGCTTGGCCGGGCACCTCCATGTCCAATGCACAGGGGCTGTGGGTGGTTGACACTCACCTGGTCTGATCTGGAAGCCGGAACCCCCAGGTCAGAAGCCTTAATCCATCACTGAGGCTGGAAAATCGCACCCTAACTCCTGTGTTCCTGTTTTATCACATGTATCATGAAGGAGGGGGACGACGTTGGTGCCGAGTATTGGGGATCCCCAGGGTCCCGGAATTAGTGTGGCCTCCCTGCTGGGATCGGGCCAGCGCGTTGTTTTCAGATCCTGCCACGAATTCGATGCGTGACATTAGGCAAGTCTGCAAACTCCCCAAGACGCAGAAGCCTCATCCGGGAGACGACAAATAACTATCTGGGTGCCACATGGCTCTGGGGCAGATTCCACACCTGGACAAGTCCCCAGTACACTGTGGACCCTACGTTAGAAGGTGGAGACGTCCATCGGCAGAAGGTTCGACGAACACAGAGCAGGTGCTGTGGCGAGACCGAATTCTAGAATCCTTTAAGGAGACCTTGGGATTTCGCCGGCTCGTGCCCAGAGAACCGCAGCCTCCTGTCTCCAGTACAACAGCTTCGGTTGGGGGTCTGATAAATGATGTTTCCTTCAGTGCTCGGCCATGGAGTAGGCCGTCCCCAAGGAGAATCCTAGCACACTGTTTCCCTCCCGCTACCCAGCACCACGGTCTCATTGAGGAGATCCACCTCTGAAATCTTGAGTAAGGTTATCCCAGGAAGAACGCTTTAGAAATTCGCCCGCTCTAAAGAATCTGAGGCTCAAAATAAATTAGAAAAAAATGATTGCCTTTTAGGGATGCAAAGACATTTGTCAGGATAATGGATCCCGAGGAGGATGGGGGCAGAGGTCTGTTCCAAGCCAGTTGGGACGCGGACAACGAGGGCTCCTGGCTTTGATGGGGGCCCCGCGATAGCCCCAGGCGCCTGACGGGGCCTCCCGCGGGGATGCCGCTGACGTGGGGAGGGCTCTGTGTGGGAGGAAAGCGGGGGTTTGGACGAAGACAATTCCTGTCCTGAGGCGTCTCTGACGGGCTGTCATGTGGGAGAGAGCAAGCGAGTTCTGTGAGGCCGTGGGGATTGGAACTACAGGGTGACGGATGCAGATTCCGAAAGGAAAAATTATCCGAGCCGCCCAGCCGTGGCGAGGATGCTGTTATCTGACATTTGTCGAGCAAGTGCATTGTGCCAGGCACCAGGCTGAGGATTCTGCGTGCCTCGTGCAATCTGTTCTCTAGAGCACCTCGTAATGAGGGAGGGTAACTAATACCATCATTCTGAGCACCGAGGAAACAGGCGCAGAACTTCCGCAGCTCGTGTGACGTCTCGGAGGAGAATCCGGGATCTGAGCTCTGGCCGACTGACCCCGGGTCATGCTCCTGGGGACCTTCCCGGTCACTGCGCCTCGGGGGCGGGGGAGGGGGGACTTCTGGCCGGAGCACGATGAAATCCCGCTTGTCCCCTGCCCTGCATGGTCCGGTGGTCCGCATGGCCTCTCAGATTTGATGCTCTAGAAGGACATGACACGTTCAGGGGCTCAGAATTAGCGATGAGGGTATCAGCAGACAGCTTTATTGCAGACACACGAGTGCGGGGTGCAAACAGCGGATGGTGCAGAAGGAGAAGAAATGACCAGGTAAGGGGGTGTGCAGAATGGTGGGGCCGAGCCAGGTCGGCTCAGCTCTGGGAAGCAGGGAACATGGAAGGGCGGAAGGTTCTGGAGACTCCACCCCATCTTGCTTTTGCTCCCTGTGGGCTCATCTGTTCCACAAGCATTTACCGAGTCCCTGCTGCCTGGAGGGCACTAAGCGAGAGAAGAAACGTGGAGGCTGGTGTGGAGTCTGATGCCCGAGCGCTTCTGTTACACTGGCCGGTTGTGAAACACACGGAAAGCCAGGCTGCCCCAGGTCATACGTGGTGCACTGAGGGTGCGTGGTAGAGAGGCGTGGCTGTGTGGGTGCAGGGAAGGCCATCGTGGAGGGGTGCTCGCCGACACCTGCAAGATTCGTGGGGACAGTGAGGGGACGGAAGAGGGCAAGGCTGAGGGGGCTCATTTCCGGGGAAGGGAACAGTGTGTGAGACCTCCAGGGGAGCGTGACCCCAGAGGACCTGGGGGCAGGTCGGGGCTGGGGCGTCCCTGTGGGATGTCCCAAGGGAATGTCCAGTCGGGTCACGGATCTGAAGCTCAGAGGAGGGTCCTGGGGAAGAAGGGACCTTCTCACCGGCCGGTGGCTCCTCCTGTCCTCAGGTGCCCTCCCTGCAGGTGCTTCTGTTCGGGGGCATTTTCCACGAAGCTGCCCGTGTCACTTGGCCGTGACTGTTCTTTTCACATCTCCTGGGCCTTTCAAAGTCCTGACGCCCGCTTTCCTGGTCTTCTAAATCTTATAACTTTGCCTTCAGAGTTTGAAAGTTGTGCGTTTACCATTTCACTTGTTTTTCTTCCCTACTCTGCTCTGGTCTCCCGTGCTCTCTTCTGGGGCTTGGGGGTCCCCCTTGCAGTCAGTGTTCAGGGGTCCTCGGGGCCAATGCAGGACATGGAGGGGGCTCCACTGGCAGAGAAAGGAAGGAAAGGGGTACAGCTTCCCCCAGATATGATCCTCACGGCCACCTCGTGGTCCCTTACCGACCCCTGCATCCTGGCCCACAGGTCGTGGGGCGCTGTGACCCTCCTGCAAACCCTCGCAGATTATCTCTGGCCCTGCTTTCCCAAGGGCTGGTCCATAAGGAGGTGGCCACCTGTTGGAGGGGTGGCCCTGCTCTCTTGGCTTAATTCTCTCTCTTTTAAAAAAAATTTTTTTAAAATCTTTATTTATTTTTGAGAGAGTGAGAGACAGAGCATGAGTGGGGGAGGGGCAGAGAGAGAGGGAGACACAGAATCCGTAGCAGGTTCCAGGCTCCGAGCTGTCAGCACAGAGCCCGACGCGGAGCTTAAACTCAAGGACCGTGAGATCAAGACCTGAGCCAAAGTCGGACGCTTAACCCACTGAGCCACCCAGCCGCCCCTCATGGCTTAATTCTCTTTTAATGCCTCTTTCACTGCAGTTGTGTCCCGTCCTCGGTTTTAGGAGCTTCCAGGCCACACGTGGAGGACTCACACAGTAATCGCCACGGACTCCCATTGTCTCCGAGCAATCGGGCTCTGCCTTGCGAAGAAGCCGACGCATGGAGGCTACAAGCTGCTCTCTGCACGACGCGGCCCCTCCCCTGCAAGACCTCTCTCCAGGAGGCCACTCGTGCCTGCTGGGGACTTTGTCTGCCCCTCTGAGCATCAGACAACAACGACGGGGCCTCCCCAGGAAGCACGGGCCCAGACACCTGCAGCTTGCACGACGTGCAGGGCTCTTGCGACCCAGGCTCATGTAGGGACCCCAGGGGGATAACTCCTCCTTGGGCACAAAACACAGAATAAAGACCCAAGACGCTTCCTCAGGGCTCTTTGTGGCTGCTCAAGGGGCAGCGATCATTTCTGGCTGAGCCTGTGGATTAATGTCTGTGGGAAGCATGTCTAGGACGCCTCCGGAACGCAGAACCCTCACTTTGGGAAGTACCGGGCACGGCTCTCTTTCTCTCTGTCGTTCTTTGCCTGTATTATTAGAGATGGAAAAGATCCACAACCCTGGCCAACACCAAGAGCAGGTCTGGAGGCTTTGTCGTCTCTTTCTATCCTGACCCGGGAGCCCCCTGCCATCCTCTGTCCAACACGCTCACCTGTGAATGTGACCTGTCTCTTGTTGTGCCCTCCAGCTGACCCTCGCCCCTTAATTCTTGCTGCACAGAGTGAGGAGCCCATGGTTCGCCTCCCTGGGGGATGTGGTCCCAGAGGACTCAGTGACTGGGTCGTACCTCCTCCGACAATTTCCAGCAGCCTCAGGGGCTTGCCTGCGGGCTTGACGGACGAGGTAACCAAGCCCTAAGGTGCCCCCTCCCAGCTTTACTAAGCCATCGTCCGGCTCCGGGCCAGCCTCCAGAATCCTCGCCCCGAGCTCTGCACGAACGGGAGGCCCCACTCATCCTGCTGGTTTCACCAAATCATGTGGGCCATGCGTCCTTTGACTGAATGATAATCCAGACGGTGGCAGGAAGTCTCTTCGGCCCCCAGAGTCTCCCCGAGCTGACAGCCCAGACCACAGCCCCCGCGGAGGGGACTGGTGGGTCAGGTGAGCCAGGGGTGCAGACAGAAGTCTGAGCTGAGGGCCTGCCCCCACCCCAACGCTGACCAGGGCTGGGGTGTCATCCGGGCAGGGCCCGGCTCGGCACATCACACCCCCCTGGCTCGGACCGGCACGCGCTTCTGGAAAAGACATCCCTGGCCGCCATCCCTCATGCTGAGGATGTGGGAACCCTGATGTGCCCTATTTATTATTTATTCAACTTTGACACTACATTAAGCAGCCTCCTGAGGGAAGTGCGATTGGATTCACATGAATTAAAGCACACACAGGGCTGAAACACAACAGGAACAATTTAATTTAAAGTGATAGAGTGACGTCGCATTGTAAGCAGAGGCCGGTTTCCAAACGAAACAAAAAATACATCTTCTGTGGAAAGTGAGACTCTGCGAAACCCCAGCCCCTCGGACCCAGAGGCCCTCTGCAGACACTTAGCACGTTTGGGTTTTCAGATGGGTCCTGCCCACGAAAGTACCCACGGTTCCGGCATCGAATGTAAACAGCTGAGCCCGGCGTTCAAGGCTCTGAAAATCGGGGCATCCAGTTACACCCGCAGCGGGACTTACCACCCACCCTCCGGCTTGGGTCTGAACCTGAAGACAGGCCTCTCTTCCCCGACGGCCTCCTCCCTCCTTCCCGCATCGCTTAGCACTGAGCCGGGAGCCGCGGACCTCTCAGCAGACCTCACGTGTTCTGGGGAGCGCCCCGTCTTTCGCTGCTGCTCCGGAAGGCATCTCGGCTTCTGCACGTTTGTAAACTTGCCCTGTGGCACTACTGTTTTTGTCTGCCTCGGTTGCTTGTTTGGTTTTTAACATAAGGAGTCTGGGACTCATATTCAGGGAACGTGATTTACAGCCCAGATGATCACGGATGCTTCCGGCCCATATCGGTATTGAAGGTCAGGCCTCAGGGCCTCTCACAGCCTCCCCCACCCCTGCCAGGTTCAGGTGTCACCTCCATGAACGTGGCCCCCAGGCACACAGGCCCACCACGTGGTTTTGTCCTATTGCTCGATCCTGACCCCCCTCACCCCTCAGCTCCCGTGCTCTGAGTGCCTGAGATTTATAACCCAGGGCCACATTTTGACCAGTCCTACCTTTTCTTTTGGCACTTAACAGGAGGGCGGTGTCTGTGTTCAGAGATTAACATTTGGAGAATCTAGGCCTCGAAATCGTATCGATCGAAGGGGCCTTGCTGGTTGCAGGGTGGGCTGGCAGCAGACGGTTTTGAAGGCTGGAGGAGAGGAAGTATAGTCATACGACGCTCGTGCCCTAGGCTGGCTGGGCTGAAGTTCTGATAAGAACCTGCTCATGTTCTGGTGGAATGGAGATCAGGTCAGGGCTGCTCAAGTCACCGATCCACAGCCTGTAGGAGCAGGAAGCTCTGGCCTCAGAAGGAAGTGGGGCTAGGGCTGTGGCAGACACTAGGTCAAGGATCAGGGGCTCAGACTGAATGAGCCAAACATTTAGCCCCCACTGCTAGTGTTTGTGGGGGATAAAATCAATGTAGAGGTATTAATCACAGCCCAATGGAGGTTGATATTTGGATAAGACATTTATATATTAAATAATAAAAGTTATTAGAGAAGCTCAGAAAGCAGAGAGAGCATTATCTCCACACTGTGAAGACAGAGGATCCCTAAAGCCCAGAAAGATGTTCTAATCGACTCCCTCATTCGGTATTGATTTAGTTTGGAGTAGTTAGAATGAGCGAAGTTAATTGAAGGTTGTAGTGGTCAGGGAAGAAGCTTTGTAGGCTGAAAAGGAAGAAAACCATTAATGAAGAAGAGAATTCTAGAATTCCCAACAAGCACACAGGAGACACGGCAAGGCCAAGGCCCGGCTGACTCTGCCAGTGAAGTCATAGCAAAGACACCTTGAGATCCAGGGGGTCAGTTCTGAGCCCATGGGGCAATGGAAGAGTATTTCCAGATGCCAGGTCCCAGGAGCCCTTCCCCAGTCCCAGAAAGGGCCACATGGAAACCACAGGGTCTGGGGACTGACTGTCCCCAGGATCTTGTGTGGCCAAGGAACTGAATCTAGGCAGCACTCGGTGGGGCCACAGCGTGTGGCTCTGCCCTCAGGAAGGCAGCGCAGGAAGCCCCATCCATGCCCACCAGAACCAGCAGGTGAAGAGAGACCATCTCATGCCAGTTTCGCAAGGGAGGTGAGAGGTGAGGGAGTGATACCTAGAGACAGCCGCTCATAAACCTGCATCATCGCACCTTCCAGGGACTCACCAGATGCTCGGACAGGACTCAGGTTAGCCGCGGTGAAGCTTTGGCTTGTGTGGCCCATCTGGACATGTGCAGAGCCAGCAGGGTACCAGGCTGGGCTATCCCTCTACAAGGCTAGGCAGGGAGGGAGCTGGAGGGAGCTGGAGGGAGCCATACGGAGCAGGGTGCCTGTTCAGCATGAAGACAACACTGGCTAGTTCCTACCAGCACCCTGCAGAAGCAGTAGGGCGTCCTCCAGGATTTGAGAGCAACTTTGGGCTGCTGTAGCCATTTTGACTGGTCACCCAAGTTGACGCTGCTTCTGGACCTTGATGCGAACCACTGAGTCAGACTCCTGTGCTCCCGCACCATGTACTTTGGCTGAGAAGAACATGCATCAGGCCTGATCCGATACTGGTTTCCATCATACTTGTCTTCCAGATGAGCTTCCGTCTATAAAGGAGAAAACCAGGATGCACACTCTTCATTCCATACCCACCCCTACCTACCCAAGTGGAGGCATATGTGAGCTTGGTGTGCCTGGCTTAGTGGTAAAGAAAGGAATGGAGAGAAAGAGGGAGGAGGAAGGGATGCATGGAGGGAGGGAGGGATGGAGGGATGGATGGTGGGTAGATGGAGGGGTGGATGAGGGGATGGGGGATGGATGGATGGTTGGAAGGTTGGATGGAAGGATGGATGGATGGATGGTTGGATGGAAGGATGGAAGGATGGATGGAAGGATGGAAGGATGGATGGTTGGATGGAAGTATGGAAGGATGGATGGATGGATGGATGGATGGATGGATGGAAGGGTGGATGGATGGATAGATGGATGGTTGGATGGATGGATGGTGTGTGGATGGATGGATGGATGGATGGAAGGATGGAAGGATGGATGGTTGGATGGAAGGATGGAAGGATGGATGGATGGATGGATGGATGGATGGATGGATGGATGGTTGGATGGTTGGATAGATGGATGGTTGGATGGATGGATGGATGGATGGATGAATGGATGGATAGATGGATGGTTGGATGGATGGATGGATGGATGGATGGTTGGATGGATGGATGGAAAAGTGGATGGATGGATGGTTGGATGGTTGGATGGTGGGTGGATGGATGGATGGATGGATGGTGTGTGGATGGATGGAGGGATTGAAGGACGGATGAATGGATGGTTGGATGGAAGGATAGATGGGAAGATGGTGGATGGAAGGATGGATGGACGGATGGTTGGATGGGTGGATGGAGGGATGGATGGAGGGGTGGGGATGGAGAGATGAAGGGATGTGGGATGGAGGGAGGAATGGAGGGAGGTATGGGTCGTTGGATGGAGGGATAGAGCAAGGGATGGGTGAAAGGGGGGTTGGAGAGGGAGGGATGGATAAGTTTCATTAGTTCTCTCTGCCCATTTGATAAATGCACAAATTAATATCCCCTCACTCAGGCCAACCTCTGTGTGCATTTTAGTCCAGAATGAAATGTAAGGTGAGGGAGCAGAGAAACGGATACACCACTGCCTGCAGAGAAACACTTTATTCCTGACAGGGGGTTTCCCAGGTCCCCCGGAAGATGTAGATTTGGGGCATTGTTTTACCCACGATGGTAATGCCAAGGAACAACGTCTGGGTAAGCAGTGGACATCACACAAGGGCACTGACTGACTGACTGAGCTAACAAGGCCCTTCACAAGCTGGCTGGTTCTCTCCAGCTGTGCCCCTCCCTACACCCCTGCAGGCTGCTCCGTGCACCGACCGCCGCTTCTCAGAGGCGCCGGGCTTTGGGACAGGGCTAGAAGCGACAAGGCAGCAGGCAGGTAGAGGGACGGTGGGCAGCCGGCCCGCTCTGTAAGTTGCCTCCAAAATGCACTCCAGCTCATCTCCTCAGTGACCCAGCAGGGGGAAGGGTCTGCAGCATTTTCTGCTGAGGCTCTTGAAAGATAGCCATGCCCTGAGCACCAGGAGGGCGTCCAGCTGCAGGGGCCCAGCGAGGGAAGGCAGTCATGGGGACCTGGGGTGCTGCCCAGGCTGCCGGACTGCACCTCCCTCTGCACCCCCTTCCTTCCTTCCTTCCTTCCTTCCTTCCTTCCCTCCCTCCTTCCTTCCTTCCTTCCTTCCTTCCTCCCTCCCTCCCTCCCTCCCTCCCTCCTTCCCTCCTTCCTTCCTTCCTTCCTTCCTTCCTTCCTTCCTTCTTTCCTTCCTTCCTTCCTTCCCTCCTTCCTTCCTTCCTGTTCCCTCATCCACCTCCTCTCCGTCTCCTCTCCTTGAGGGGCTGCTCTCTTCAGCAGCCCTGGGACGAATCTTGGGCATTGTAAACATGGTTGAAAACAACACAAGTCGTTTGACCTGTACACGTGCGTGCCTGGGGGTTGCGATGTGGACGTTCAGCATGCAGACTCAGGAGCGGGCGTGCGTATGCACACACGCACACGGTGTCGCATGCCATTCCTGCACACTGATCAATGAAAACACAATATGGGGCTACCTTGGGCCACAGTCTGCAGAGCATAAAATGTCTGTTTTCCCACCTGGCAGGAGGGAGACACCTTCTCAGTCTTCCACCTTCTGTCTGGTCTCTGCCCTCGTTTTAGTCCACTTTTTGCATGCTTCAAACTTGACAGGAGACCTGGGGGACCACCTTCCATCCAGGCTCCGCCCAGAATGAGTGTTTGACCCAGAGTTCCCCAACTTCTAAAGGTCTCTGGAGCCAGCTGACGTCGTGATCCTGGGATTCCAGGACAGGATGCCCTCTGCTTCCCCCAAACGCATATTTCCTGGACCTTGCTTTGCCATGGTTTCCAGAAATGTGATTTCTGTGAATAAAGCATCCCCCGTGAATGCCTGCGATGGACCCACAAGGCACAGGAGAGGGGGGGTTGGGGGGAGAAACCAGCCAAGAGTGGTGATCCTGTTAGCGCTCAGAAAATCATATGTGTTTAATAAGAGAATGCCTGAACCCACCCACTTTCTCCCCTATGTCTGCAGATTGATCTGGGCTTATCCATCGTCCCTCTGGCTCAGGCGGCTTCTCCTGGGCTGGAACACCTTCCCTCTAGACCTCTGACTCAACTGGGAGGCACACTTTCCTGTCCCTCCTCACTGACCTCCCATACGTGCCCCTGATAGCACAGCCCTGAGACAGCTAGACTCACTCTCTACCTGCCGAAAATCGCCGAGTCCTTCCTGGGCCCTGGGGGGCGGGGCAGATTGTGTGGAGAAGAGTGGTTGGTTCCCCCAAAGTCGCGGCTCCTGGACACGTGCTTCCAAACTGGGTTCTCCCTGGTGGGCAGTAGGAGGAGGGGGAGAGCACCCCTCTCTTAGGTGTTTCTGGGCGTCTCAGAGAAGACGTGTACCTCCTCAGGAAACAGCGGCGTCTACAAGGCCACCATCCGTGTGGCTCACTGAAATGGAAGCTTGCCCCTCAAGAGTCCACCCCAGCAACCTGATGCGTTGGGACGTGCGCACGGGGAGCGGAGTTTCAGCTCCACGAGAACTTCCGAGGGCGCACACGAGTCAGGTGGCATATGAGTGGGTCCGGGAATGCCGGGGTGCACACGGCTCAGGGAGCATTGGCGAAACCAGACTTCACCCACCATCTAACCAGAAAACAAAAGAGGGCCTGGGACGTGGGGAGAACGGGCCCCTCGTAGATGTTGACTGCTTTGGCCGGGAAGCCATCATGAGCTACTTAGCCAGTGCTCCGTAGGTCCAGACTCTGTCCAGAACCATTTTACCTGAAAACGTGCATGAATGGGAAGGAAGTGACAAACCTGTACTTGGGGTGAGATTGTTGGAAACCACTGGTTTTAGGGGCGCCTGGAGGGTCCAGCTGGTTAAGCGTCTGACTCTTGATTTTGGCTCAGGTCATGATCTCGTGGTTTGTGGGTTTAAGTCCCCGTGTCGGGCTCTGCGCTGACAGCACGGAGCCTGCTTGGGGTTCTGTCTCCCTGTCTCTCTACCCTTCCCTCACTTGCTCACCGACTCTCTCACTCAAAATAAACATTAAAAAAAAGAAAACCACTGTTTTCAGCATTTCCTGGCATACTCAGAGGTTGCACACACAACGGGTCTCCACAGAAACCATCTATGTGCTTAACAGATTCCCCCCACCCCCAATACAGTAGAATACCGCTCTGAGACTCAGCTGCAGTGCTTACCTTCATAAATAAAAGTTCCAGAAAGAACTTTAGAACCACCAGGGAGATGGGCATATCCAGACAATTCCATAAAGCTGTGAACGGTATTTAAATGCCGCGATTGTGGGGCCCAGCCCACCCTCCATCCCGACATCCCTGTAACCACACTGGAGTCCGCGAAACAGCGGTCTGTGCCCTCATGGGCGGAAACCCATGGGTCCCGATGACCTACCGCCCAGAGCCACAAGGCTCCAGACCGACACCTGCCTGGGCGCGTGTCCCCGCTCGGACGCACTTACAGCTGGTGTTCAGACGCGTGACTCTCGGAGCCTTCTCCAGCTGGGAATTTCAAATGTCTTGTGTTGTGAGAAAAACCTGTGAGGTTGAACATGTGGATTGTGGAGGGTGAGAACGAGGGATGAATACTGATACATTCTGGTTTATTGTTTTGACAGTTCTGAATTCCCAGAGCGCGCTGAAAGCCAGATCTCGTGAAAGTGTTTATCTGTTCAGTTAACCGGAAGGGAGCACAAAGGTCAGGGACGTGTTCGTGTCATGTGAGGTTTGCGACTTAGCTCCGGCCCGGGGGCTACGGAAAGTTGCCCTGAACCTGTCCGCACATGGCTGACATTAGCCACCGGGTGTGACTGGGGAACACGGGCTGGACTCCAGGCAGCACAGAGGGTCCCAATGGGGGGGGACACGGGCTGGACTCCAGGCAGCACAGAGGGTCCCGATGGTGAGGACACGGGCTGGACTCCAGGCAGCACAGAGGGTCCCGATGGGGGTTCTCTGTAGCATTCAGTGCAGACGAGGTCTTCTCTTCCTTTGAATGGGCGTGAAAGTGCCTGTTCTCGGGAAACTCAAGCCAGATCCTCGATGCCAAGTGTTTAGCCAGCCCTGTCGGGTGATATGTCAGGTGGCGTAGAGCAAAGCGAGGGTTTTACAAGGTGGCTGTGTGTGTGTGGACGGGCACGGTGGGCTGTAAAGTGTGGATCGGGGGGGCACAGGAGGGGAGAGAGTGAGACCACGTGCACGCGCAGGAGGGAGTGCGGGATAAATGTGGTCAGGAGTTGGTAGAACTGTGTCATGTGACAAGAAGCACCCCCCGCCCCCCCCCCCCAAAAAAAACATTCACAATGACTCAGATCCAGAAATGTCTGGGAAGTTGCAGATGGGGAAACTCAGGGAAGGAGAGACTCAGTACGTCAACCAAATTATTAGGCTTCCTGGCGTCTCAGCAGCAGGTAACTGAGGACGGCCAGTCGTTGCTGTCTAACTTGGCTGTGCCTGGCTCGTGAATCTGGTGCTGTCTGGCTGGGCACCTGTGCCTCACTCAGAAAGTTTCCCTAAGAGCCGACACGGCCCCCTGATGACACGGGATCACAGCGTTGAAGACCCTTAAGACCACAAGTCGCCATGAATACCTTCTCGTCTCTGAGGATCAGAGCCACGCGGATTACAGGGAACAGAGCAGCCGGGCACATGTCCGTCACTTACTCCTCCCTTGCTCAATTCAAAGGGTTGATGCAGGTCTCGGGGCACCTGGGTGTCTCAGTCGGTTAAGCATCTGACTTCGGCTCAGGTCGTGATCTCACGGTTCATGGGTTCGAGCCCCACGTCGGGCTCTGTGCTGACGGCTCAGAGCCTGGAGCCCACTTCAGATTCTGTCTTCTCTCTCTCTCTCTCTCTCTTTCTGCCCCTCCCCCACTCATGCTCTGTCTCTGTCTCTCTCTCAAAAATGAATAAACATTAAAAAAATTTTTAAAAAAGGTTGATGCAGGTCTCAACTGAAATTATGATAAGAAGGGACCACATCCTTGCAGATGATGTCACTGTCATCCATTCATTAAACCACTTATTAAACACTTGGTCTCAGTGTTGGAAACACATTAATGAGGCATCCAGGTAACGCCCCTAATGTTATGGCACTAATATCCCAATGGGGGACACAGACGAATTAGCAAGATGTCAGATGGCAGCACATGAGATGTAGAAATAGAGCGTGGCCAGTGGTGTGGGGGATGCCAGGGTGGAGATAGTGTTGTTGCTTTAAGCAGGAACATCCCCTACGGACGAGGCAGGACTGGACAGAGTCCTGAATGGTCCCCTACAGACGAGACGGGACCGGGCAGAGTCCTGGATGGTCCCCTGCGGAAGGGGTGGGACCGGGCAGAGTCCTGGAAGGTCCTCTATGGACGGGGTGGGACCGGGCAGAGTCCTGGACGGTCCCCTGTACGTCCATTTGGGGCACACGGTGGGCTATTGGCCTCTTGCTACGTGTGGTTAAACACGTGGACGGTCGTTTTAAAGTAGCATTTTAAGTGAGCCGAGTTTATATGAAAGCCGGAAGCCCTCAGGGCACAGTCCATGCTGTGCTGACCCTGTGCTTTCTCGAAGGGATTTTGTATCCCGGGACCTGGGCACCAGACTTGTGAGGGTGGCCTGGGAGGAACCCCCCTGGATCCTGGGGGTACAACAGGGGGTCCCACTGAGAACACGGAGCTGTATTCCAAGGAACACGTGCATCAACACTGGCTTCTTCTGGTATCGCTCCAGGGACGCGGTCGAGGCAGACACGCGTCTTCTCTGGTGCCCCCAACGCCCACCCACGAGCTCTGCAGGCTTCCAAAGACACACACCCTCAATTTAAGACAAGAATTAGGGAAACGGAATAAAACACAGCAAGAATGAGATAGCAGGGGGAAAACAAACAAGCAAGAGTTATATTCCCAAAGACTTCATATTTCGGAAGAATATAAAATAGGTATGTTTAATATAAAGAAATAAGTTTTGGGGTAAAGGCATTAAAAATAAGAGACTGAAACACATCAGGCACATTTGAAAAACAGAACTTGCAAAATTAAACACCTCATCAATTAGGTTAATTCTCAGTGGATGGGTTGAATTGAAGGTTTGAAATTCCTGAACAGAAGGCAGTTGGAGAGGAGGGTAAATCTCAGTAGATTGCTTGAAATTCAACACAGAGAGACTCAGGTATAAGAAATATGAAGGAGATTAGGAGGGATGGGGGGATCCTGTGTGCAACCCTCTCTGCATCTAAACATGATTTCTAAAACAGGAAGGAGGGAAGGGAGGGAGGAAAGAGGAAGGAAAGAGGGAGGGAAGAAGGAAGGAAAGAAGGAAGGAAGGAAGGAAAGAAGGAAAGAGGGAAAGAAAAAGTAAGAAGGAAAGAGGGAAGGAAGAAAGGAAAGAAAAAGAAACAAGGAAGGAAGGAAGGAGGAAGGAAGGAAGGAGGGATGGATGGAAACAAGTAGAAAAAGACAATGTTGAAGATAATGGTGAAGAACGTTCCAGAATAAATTAAAACCACAAATCATCCTAGACTGACAGCCTAAGAAATCCTAGTCCAGATAAATACATCAAATTAATAGCAAGCTCCATCGGTGGAGAACCCTACAATTCAAAGGAAACGGAGACTATGGAAGCATCCAGATGGCCCACAAGGAAGCGAGGGAAGGCAGCTGAAGCGCCCACAGGGACGGCGGGACCCACGGCAAGTGGGATTCCATCTTCAAAGAGCCGCCCGGCATTTTCACCCGTGAAGCCCATTCGGCAATGAAGGTGGAACACGTTTTCAGACAATTCAACCCGAGAGAGCGTTTAGCCCGGTGGAGGACCCGTGCGTTCATTCAGGGAGAAGGAAAGGGGTGCGCAGCGCTGCCGAGCGAGCTACCGAACCCCAACAAATCCCGATGGGAGGAAATAATAGGGTGTCTGACTCCTGGAGCTGGAAGAGATCTGCAGCCTTGTTCACTCCGAGTCAAAACATGTTCCTAAGGCACCTGCTAGTGACCAAGGCTCAGTGCCCCCGGGGGGACGTGACACTCCCGAGAGCGGGTGACGGGGCGCATGCCTTGTGCCGGCACAGAACGTTTCAGAGGGAGGGCGCTCCCCGTCTCCCTGAAGAAGCAAAGCGCCGTGCGGGTGACGATGCTGTGAGCAGACGGCGGGGTGCGGCCGCACAGACACTCACCGACATCCGCTCTCCGGGATCTCCGCGCCCTGCGTGAGGGGGAGCCCACGGGAGCGTTCCAGGAGCCCGAACCGGGTTGGGCTGGCTACAGAGCTGCTCGAATCCACACCCCTTTGAGCTGCTTCCCCGGTAAATCACTTTGAGGTGGCACCGCGACCGGCGAGATCACCCCGGCTCCTCTGCCTGGTACCTGGGGCTCTTTCGGCGACGCTCTGGTGTTCCCAGCCCCAACCCTCAGCTCTTGGATCCTCCGTCAGTGGTCATCTCTGCCCTGCCCAGGTCTCTAGGAAGCCGTCATCCTCGGCAAAGCCGCCCACCCCCACTCGGCTCCCGCCCCCCGGCTGCTGCTAGGATGTCTGTTCCCCCAAAATCCACGTGTTGAAGCCCTAATCCCCGGTGTGGCTACATTTGGAGGTAGGGTCTCCTAGGAGGTAATTAAAGTCAGACGAGGTCACAAGGGTGGGGCCCGAGGCTGAGGGATTAGTGTCCTTGTAAGAAGTGATCCCGGAGAGCTCGCTCTCTCTCTCCGGGTGCACGTACCACGGAAAGGCCACGTGGGATCACGGCGGGAGAGTGGCCATCTGCAATCCAAGGGGCACGTCACCCGAAACCAGTCCTGCCGGCAGCCTGGTCTGGGACTTCCAGCGTCCAGGGCAGGGGTCCACGACCCTGCCCGTGGTATTTGTCATGGTGGCCGAGGAGACAAGAATGGCCTTGAACTCCTGCCCGGGAGAACCTCCACACCAGTTACCCTGCACCTCACTTGGCTTGTTACTCGTCTGTCCCCGTGTCCCTCAAGTGACTCGAAGGCCAGCCTCGTGTCTTACTGACTTTGTATCTTCTGCACAAGACAGAATTCCAAGAACAGCGCTAAGAAAGCGTTTACCGGGACAAGAGGATCCACGGGGAGGACAGCAGTCGGGCTAAGTTCGCGGAGCCGAGATCGGGGCTGTCGGTGGAAAGACGGAATCGGGCACGTCTCTCGCTACATCACAGGGCTTCCCACATGTTAAAAATGAAGTCTCTGTGTTGGTATTCTTCGTGCTTCTTGGCTTCTTTGTCATCCGAGATTAATATTTATACGAATAATTATTTTCGAATAAGGTAAAAAGCAACATTTCAAGCAGGAGCCTTCCGACTCATGCAGGAAATTCTGCGTGTTTTTGAAACCATTCATCAAACCCGCTCTGGCTTCAGGCAAGTGGGAATCAAGTTCCCGAGCTGGAATCGTCTGTCTGCTCGTTCATCCATGTGCTTGCCAAGCTCCGCGTATCTGTCAGGCACTGCCTGTCGGGCGACCCAGGGGGACTCAGAGTCGCTGGGCACCCAGTGGACCCGGGGATCCTTGGGACGTCTTGTAGGATGACATCTGAGGACGTACCTGTCACCAGGAAAGCCAGGCTTCTGTGACTTCAGCCTAGAAAACTCTCCCTAATGTGTGCCTTTGGGAACTTTCTACTCCCACCCAGCACCTCGGAGGACAAGCCTGTCTTCCCTGTTGGCCAACATTCAAAGCAGTGACCCTTTGTGTGCTGCGTAATGGCCCTAAGTATGTTTGTTCGTTAGGGCTGGGCCGACTGAACCTTTGGCTGGTTTGAAGGAATGTGCCCTTTGCCGGCCTGGCATCTAACCCGCATCGGATCTCCTTGTAAATATCATTAAGTGTGTGTCCCTGTGTGGACTTCTCAGCGGATTGCACGTAATTGCACAGTTAACAACATACTTTTCACCTTGCAGAGGAGTACAGGAGTGCACCTTCTAAGGTTTTTAAGGATTTTTTTTTTCAGGCACAAAAACTTATGTGGAAGAATGTTCTATATTAGGAGAACAGCCAAGAAAACCCCATCTCTGGGGAGGTGCTTGAAACCCAAGTTCGGTAATGATTTTCGAGTTCAAAGTCGGGTGGCTCTATTGTTGCTAATGATGTGCTCCAGCCCCAGGCTCTGCAGGTGGCTGTCGTGGCCCCGCTAAAATGGAAGCACCTGTTTCCTTATTAAAGTGTCATCCGTCAGCCCCTCTCCTCTTGGGGTGAGTCAATTAGTGGGGGTGGCAATGATTAAGACCACAAAGGATCCAATTACCATCACGCCTGCTCCCAAGGGGGGAGGGGCGCACGGAGGTGACTGGGAGGTGCCGGGGTGGGGGGGACATCTGCCTCCTCGTCCCTGATGGATATTTTTCCGTTTCAGGGGACACCTTTAAGGAAACACTTGGCCATGACAAGCTGTCCCAGGAGAGCACGAACACACATCATTTATCATACTTTGTCTCTTTTCAAATAGGCTCCGGTCTGGGATGGAAACAGCAGAATCCAAACGGTTTCCCCCACGGCGGGCTGGGATCCTCATCGAAGAACCCGGATTTTGGCCCAGAAACTGTCACCTCCTGCCGTCGTGCGCCTGAGTGTTTCATCAAAGAGTTTCTCTTTGCAGAAAGACGCGGAGTGAAGGCCGCCTCCGTGCGTGTCCTCGCCTGATGGAGAGACATCACCTCCCTAGGGTGTCTCCTTGTAAGAGCCCCGACCCTGTGCACGGGGGCTCTGCTCTCGTGACCTAGTCGCCTCTCGATGCCATCACGTCAGGGGCGCAGCGCCCCCGGACGAGCATCATCCCTGTTCCGTGCGTTTTGCAGTCCTGGTTTCCTGGCCCCTCTCCCGAACGCCTCCCTTCCTGGTACCGTTGGTCACACGGCCTTCCTGGTCATTCTTCCAGGATGTCACCTCCATTACCGGTGCCCATAGAGATCTGATCCTCGTTTCTTACTTGAACCAGACCCGAAAACTAAAGCCGTTGAGCGCCCGCTGCTTATTTCCAGGGCTTTTTGAGCTACAGGTGAGAAAGCGTCTGGGTCCCCGGCCTCAGACCCCGCTGGCCCTGGCGGCCGGTGCCTGTGTGCGGGCTGGAGCGTGCAGGTGCGGCCAGCCCCTCACCGTGGTTCTGCGATGACAGCGTCCCCTGCCCTGCCCCTCTGCCCGCATTCACCTCTGTCCCCGTGCTCCCCAGTGCGGGGTGTGCCCACCCTCGGTCAGCTCTGTCCTCCACCCCGGACGCCTCCGTCGGTGAGGCTGGCTTTGCTGAGATGGATTTCTGCTCATGTAAAATTTAGGAAGTCTTGGCAGGGAGGGAGCGCTGACCTTTCAAACATGCATGAGCCGGCTGAGCGATGTTAAATCAGGGAGAGTGCTTTCTGGAGCAGTGACACCCGTTTCCATCACCATTTGCCCCAGGGCTGAGCGGGCTTCCACACTGCCTGAGGCACCAGCACCGGGCTCCGGGGCACTTTCCTCCTTTGGCCGTCCAAGGTGGCTCTGTTTTAGGCTGTTTTCTGTCCCCTGGGTGACATCTGTTTGGACAGTGGCCCCAACTGACATGGTGCCCTTAGAGGAGAACCCCGCCAATCTACACTAAGTTGCTTTGGTTTTTCCAGACAAAGGAAGAGACACAAAAGGCATTGTTCTGCCCCAGAGTCTTCTGAATGGAGCCCGGCAGGAACGTCCACTCTGAGTAATGCGGGTGGACATCTACCTGTCATTCGTGCTATTGATGTGACACCCCCTTAGCAGCCTGTCTCAGCAGGACAAGCACGGAGGTGGTTGTCCTGCCGGGGGCTCAGCCGGACCCAGGCTTGCTTTCCCGCCTGTGGGGCTGGCGGGGAGCTCTGCGGATACCAAGGAAGTGGCCCCACCTGCTCCCTACACGTCTGGACGGAGGCGCCGGGACATCCAGGAGCAGGTAGCTGGCCCTCAGCAACCCCGTCTGCCCTCGTCTGTGGCCCCCACCTCGTGCAGATCAGAATCTGTTGATGCTTTGGGCTGGCAGCGACGTCGGTGACACAGCCTGCTCTCACCTGCCGAGACCGGGATGTGTGGGGTCCTGCCTGGTCCCTGCCTGCTTAGCTGCGAGGAACCACAGAGGAGACCGTGAGCTCCTTCATCACCCCTTCCAGGCCCTTCTGTCTCAATCAGCTCCCAGGGCTGGGAAGGACCACGGACAGCATCCTTATCCTCCCGTCCCTGCTCAAGTATCCAGGGACCGCCCTGTGTCCCTGGGAGACACCGTGGATGTGGCTGGGGCCTTCATGCCTCCTCCCCACCCTCAACGTGCCATTCCCCGCATCCCCCTAGACCCTGGTGCTGGGAAGCAGGACAAGCTGGCTGACTTGCGTTCAGTGCATAGGTGATCGAGATAAAAGGTTCCTGCATTATTCTGGCTAAACTGGTCAGCGAACTCTGCTGCTTTTCGCTAAAAATCTGTTCTCCCTGCACCCCCACCCCTGCAGCTGTGCTCCTTTGCTGGGGCGGCCACCTGCCCCTTCCCGGGCTGTATGGCGCCTGGAACCTGTCCCTCCAGGTGTGCACGATGCAGAATGGGGTCTGGCATCCGTGGAGCCCAGGGGGACACCCGTGTCTCCTCCCACATCTGAGGTGGAGATCGTGGCTGATTTGGGATTCACGGGACGGAGCTAGATGTTCGGGCCCCGCTGTGAAAGCAGGAAGCGAGGCCTGGATGCCTTTAGGACGACAGGAAACACTCCCCGGTTCCCTCTGAACGTCTCCCTCCGGCCGCCATCCAGGCCGCGTCCTGGAACCCAGCCCGACAGGTGCACGGCCCAGAGAGGAAACCCGCCGCGGGGGTCAGGAGCCCCCCAGCCGGGAGCCCGTCTCCTCTCACCCGGCGCAGGTGCGTGGCTCGTTGGCAGAGGCGGGGGCCTCCCGGGCCCCGTTCATCCTCGGTCCTGCTGAGGATGCACCTGGCAGACCCCTGGCCCCCTTCCCAGCCTGTCTGGAGACCAGTGCCCCACGGTGACGGATTGGGCTTCGGAGAGGCCTTCCTGACACCGCCCGGGGACGGGTCACGTGGGGCACACACCGCACAGCTCAGGATGAGGCTCCAGACAGAAGGAGGGACATCGCCCTCACACCCTGCAGACACACGTGTGCACGTGTGCACACACACACGTTCATACATGCTTGCACACTCACACCCACTCCTGCAGGCACACTGTCCTGTGCACATGTGCACACACACACTCACTCATATGCACACAGACCCACGTGCTTGCACACTCACACCCACTCTTGTCTGCACACACGCACACACTCACATGCCCGCACATTCACTGACACTTGCACACCCACACTCACCCACTCACCTGGGAGCCTCTCCTCTGGGCCGCGGTCACACTGGACTGTGTTTCCTGCATCCCTCTGGGGAGATGTGATGTCCCGACTCTGGCAGGGCTCATGGTGACCCCGCATGAGGCCATGGTGTCCGCTGTGGCTGTGCCTGCTGCCCTTTGACCTTGGACGCGTCAGGGAAGCTCCTGATGTTGGCCTGATGTTGCCCCGAGGAGGGCGATTCCGTGAGGATCTCTCAGTCTCTGTCCAGCTGGTGTCCCACGACCCTCCCCCCACACCAGAGGGCCGAGCTTGTGTCCCGGGACCCCCCCCGGCTGCCTCTACCCGTGTGGCTTGAGGGCGAAGGCCCCAGGAAGTCCCCTTGTCAGGGCCCAGGACTGCGTGTGGGAGGGGAAGCCCAGCGACCATCACATCCGGCCGTGCGGCCAAACCCCGAGCCCCCGGTTCTCCCATCGCCTGCTTCTCCCCCACCCACCCTTCATGGCCACGGCTCCCTGACTAAATCTTCACGGCCGCCTCGGCCCTGGGAGGGGTCCGGGCTCAGTTCTGTCCTTGGAGACCTCCTTGCTGTGGCAGGTTCCCGGCCCAGCCTATTTCCTTCCCTGATCCATCAAGAGGAAACAGCAGCTCGTCTATCCCCGGCCGGGCGGTGGGTGAGTCCGCAGAAGGACCAGGAGCTGGGGCCCAGGACAGGGACAGGATGGGGACAGGAGCCCCTCAGACTGCAGGCCCCCGAGCCAGTGTTGAGGTGGAGGGACTGCCGCTCAGTATGGAGTCCTCATTGACTTTCAGAGAAGAGCCCTTCCGTTGTTCTGGGCCAAGGGGTTATTATTTTTTTTTAAGTTTGATATGTATATTTTTTTTTTGTGCTGACTTATTATTTAGTTTTTTTTTTTTTTTTCTCTCGGGATCATAAAGTGAAAGTATTTAAATTCGTCTTTCAGGAGATAAAAGAAGCCGACATCTTTCATCCACTTTATGCATTTTTACTAATTTTTTTTATAACATTTTGTACTGGCACCCTGAAGGGTGCAATTTCATGAGTCAGGAGAATAAGTAACAGATAAAAATAAATGTAGTTCTCGGCAAAGGTGCGAGCTTTTTCTTAGGGGCAAAAAAAAATGCATAGAAGGGGCAGGGCAGCCTCCGGACGGTACGGAGCTCGGAGCGGGCGTGGCCCGGGGACAGCGCGTGGGGTCTGCGCCCTTCCGGAAGCGGCACCGCGTCCCGGCAGGAACGCGCCCCCGTCCTGCCATCGAGAGCCCCCCAGACACTCGGCAGCTGCAGGGCTCGGCTCCTGAAGACACTGAGGATGAGGGTGTTGGCTTCGCCGAGGGAAGCGTCTCGTGTTCTCACCACACTCAGCCCGCGGCAGGTGCACACATGTAGCATCACACGCCAGATGCTGTCCTGAGCCTCCGCGAACATTGTCCACTCCACCTTCTTGAGCGTTGGCTCAGTTACTGGCCGAGTGCAAACAAGGACCCCTCCCTAAGAGCGTCACTGGGGACTCGGGAGGACACCACCTGGGGACACCTAAGGTGGTGAAAGTGCCTCCAACAGCAGCTGCGGTCACCAGGCTGACTCCGCCCCCAAGAGGCCCCTGGCCAGCTCTGCCCGCACGCACGACCGAGCTCTGATGGCCCAGCAGACCAGGCGGTTCTTGTTCATGAGAAACAGGCGGATCCCAGGTGATGCTGCACCGTGGGCCCTACTGACGGCCCAGGGAACAGCAGAAATGCACATTCTGGGGGCGTCTGGGTGGCTCTGTTGGTTGGGCGTCTGACTTCGGCTCACGTCACAATCTCACAGTCTGTGAGTTCGAGCCCTACGTCAGGCTCTGTGCTGACAGCTCAGAGCCTGGAGACTGCTTTGCATTCTGTGTCTCCCTCTCTGTCTGCCTCTCCCCCACTTGTGTTCTGTCTCTGTCTCTGTCTCTCTCTCTCAAAAATAAATATCTTTTAAAAAAGAAAAACAAACGAAAAACAAAACATTACAATTGTAGAAGAGAACCCAGGAGAATGTCTACGACGGGGGTGGGGGTGACCCCAAAGAGAGAAAAAGCACACAGGGAAAAGAAGCAGGAATCTGGACAACCAAGCATACAGCCTCTCTGCCCCATAGGCTATGTCCCACAAGCTAAAGGCAAAAGACAAGCCAAACCAGATGGACGGTGTCTCCAGAATAGACAAAGAGTGACCACACATCAGCAAAAGGCAGACAAAGGACCCAATGTAAAGAAAATGGAATTCAGGGAGCACCTGAGTGGCTCAGTCGGTTAAGCATCTGACTTCGGTTCAGGTCGTGATCTCTAGGTTCTTGAGTTCCAGCCCCGCGTCAGGCTCTGTGCTGACGGCTCAGAGCCTGGAGCCTGCTTCTGATTCTGTGTCTCCCTCTCTCTCTGCCCCTCCCCCACTTGTTCTCTCTCTCTCTCTCTCTCTCTCTCTCTCTCTCTCTCTCTCTGTCTCTCTCTCTCAAAAATAAATTAACATTAAAAAAGAAGAAATGCATGTCCTTTGTCCACTTCATCTGCATCAGGGCACTCAGAGTCTAAGCCAGAGTGGCCTCTCGGGGCCTTCTGGGCCCTTCCACTGGCCACGCTCCTTGAGATGTGCCCGCCGAGGACTAAGAGAGCAGGTGTGGGGTCTGGACTGGTGAAGGGGCACTGTCCCCCTGCCCACCTCCCTGAGTCCACCTAAGGGCTGGGGCCTGGGGCATCAGACTCTCCTCGGTTTTCCTGGGTTTGAGGTCATCACTCCTGCCCTGGGGTCCAGACTGGGCCCTCCCACAATCTCATGACGGGCGCCTCCCCAGCACAGCCTCAGAGCAGGTCCTCTGGCATCAGCATGAGACCCCTGTCCCCGAGGTCCCCCGCAGGGAACGGTGGAGGCTTGCGCTCACCCGCGGGACTCGGGGGACCTGCCGGGGCCCGAGACCGGGGGCTGAGGGAGGGCGCTGGCGGGTGGCAGGAGGGGGTCCCCGGGCTGCGTGGGGGCGACCGTGTGGGCGCCAGGCGAGGCGGAGCTCCGCGGAGGTTCACGGTCCCCACGGGCTCCGCGTCAGTGACAGTGCCGTGGTGCCGTTCTGAGTGCGGCTGGAAATAGAAGCAACCGAATAAGGTAAAAGCAGACTCCGCGTTCCTGTGACGGCGACGCATCGCTCGCAGGAGGGAAGCTCCGCTGCCTTTTAGCGACGCTGTGCACGCAGAGCCTCCCCCACCCCCGACCTGTGTCCACGGCTGGCAGAGGCCCTGGGGGAGGGGCAGTCGGCACTTCCCGTGTGCAGGGTGCACGGCATCCCCCCCATCGCTAGGGGCCAGGCCTGCAGACACGGGGCGGCCGTGGGCAGGCGGGGGACGGCGGTCCTCAGAGGTCCCCGTGCTGACGAGGAGGCTGGATCTGAGGCCACCCGGCCCCAGGGGCAGCCGGGTGAGGCCCAGTCTGCAGGGGCCAATGAGGGAGCCACAGGACCGGGGGGCTTGCACGGCCAGGCTGGCTGGCGGAGGTGACTCCCAGCCCTGGGACTCACCACCCAGCTCATCCAGGTTGTGGGGACCAGGGCCGCACGGGCGTCACCCCCACCCCGTGCTAGAGGCACGAGGTAGGCCTGACTCTGCCGAGCCACGGGGACCAGCCTGGTGGGAGGGCTCCCCGCTCTCATCCACCCGGGGGCATCCGAGGAGAAGGGCAGGTGCTGCTGGGAGGGCATTTCCTAACTGACCCATCCCGGGCCCTTGGGGAGGCATCTGTGACCCTGACATTGCACGAAGATGTTCCAGAACCAGTGTCCATGGCCTGCCACCTCCTCGTGGCCTGTGGCCCCAGGAAGGGAAGGACCCTGTGGCTTCCCTCCTCCCGGGACCCAAGCACCTGTCTCAGAGGTGACCTGTGTTCCTACCATGTTGTGTGTGTGGGAGAACGTGCATCCCTAGGCAGGGGGGATGTGGGGAGGTGGCTGCCGGGACCCCCTGTCAGGGAGGCTCCTGTTCGGGAGCCCCTGTGACCCCATACACCTGTAGCTCTTCCTGGCCCCGGTGGGGGATGGGCTTTCTGGAAGGGGCCCAGCGGCAGACCCCCATGCCGTGGTGGGCACGTGGGCGGTTTCCTGGGGGGCTGTGCGCCCCAGCATGGCCGGCCTCCTGTTAGGGCCCCACCGGGATCGATGCCAGGACTCCAAAGAGCTGCAGCTGCCTTTGAAGGTGCTAGAGGCCGGGCAGAGAGTCGTCAGTGGGGAGGGGTGCGGTCTTTCCTGTGCGACTGAGGCTCAGACGGGCACGGGGTGCCAGCAGAAGCCTCGTGGACTCGGGAACAGGCTCCAGAGCAAGAGTGCTCACCCGGGGCCGGGCCCCTGTCCTGAGCGTAACGCGTCCCCTCTGAAAACAAACCAGCTGGGACCCAGCAGAGTGTCGGGGCAGGTGGAAACGTGCGACGTCAGAGGTCCAGACTGTGGGCTTCGCAGGTGGGCGCTGACATGGGGGGGTGCCGGCCCCCCAGGACCTGGCCCCCCTCCCACCTTCCAGGCCTCCTGTGGGTGCTCCCTGCACCCAGAGGGCAGAAGGCCCCCACTCCCAGCTCGGGCGAGCCTACCTAGTCCTCATGGGGATGAACACTCCAGGCAGGCGGCCTGACCTTCCCAAGGTCACACGAGCTACAGACCTGGGGTGGGGCCCACAGCTCAATGCCACCCTCTTACCCCCCTGTGCAGCCCACATCTGGCCTCCTGAGGGGTGGCCGTCTCCTGGGGCTCGTGGCCGACCCAGCATGGGATTTGCAGGGACTCTGTCAGCATCCCTGCCCTCCCTCCCCAGATCGGGGCTCTGGTCCCCGGACAGACCCCCCCCCCCGACCCTGCAATCAGGAGGCAGAGCGCACACGTGTACGTGACGTGTTTGGGGACTGTGCAGACCTCAGACGAAGCACCGGCCTCGGCCTGACATCTTCTGTGCTCTGGTCACTCGGCACCACGGCTTTCCCGGCCTCGGCTGACCGTGAGAACTGCGGGAGCTCAAGCCCAGCCCCTGGGGGCCTCCCGGGCCAGGACTACAGCCACCTGCTCCCCTCCCTCTCTGTCCGGCCTCTGGGGCCTCTGAACCACTCCACCTGCTGTCTTGCTTTCCCGCCAGTCCAGATCCCTGAAAATGCCAGTTTTGGCCCGTCCCACATCCCGACCCTCAGCTTTTTGTCCCCTTTCCCAGCACCAATCCTTTGGATGAATGACTGACCCCGCGTCCGTGGCTTCGCCTTTGCTATTCTCAGAGGCGCTGGCATTCACTCAGGCTCCAGGGCAACGTCTTCTCTCCTGGCCAGACCTGGAGTCCTTTAGGGGTGAGCCCCCCATCAGCTGAGCGGTGGGGAGCAGGAGGCCAGGAACCACAGATAACAGGGAGGGGAGGGGAGCGTGGGCCCTGCAGGGACCGTGGGACAGCAGAGGACAGAGGGCCCATCCTTCTGGGAGGAGAGCAGGACCCGTGACTCCAGACAGACCCTGACGCAGGGGAGCTCACCGCACCCAGTGCTCATGCCCGGCCCCTGCCTGGCCTCCACTCCTCTCCTGGGAGACCACCGTACCATCAGCCTCCTTGGGACCCTTCGCACCTGCTTCCGTGGGCGTGTAGCTCACACAACGCGCCATCACTCGCACCCTCTTCATTTCAGCAAGCGCTGGCTGGTGTGCACATCGTTCCGATCCTCGCTCCGTCATGCAGCATGTATTGGAGAGATTTTCTTTTTGATAAACATGGTGGGTTTTTTTTTTTTTTTTAATTAATGACGTAGCATTTCACTGGACTGCGTTACGGTTCCCCCCGTCAGCCCCTCTCCCCGGAGTCATTTACGTTTCCCCATTCCTTGCTGTTGTCAACAGTGCCGCGGGAACCTGATCATCTACCCATCTGACAGGCGTGTAGGGCTGTTCGTGGGATCAGTTCCCAGACGCAGAATTGCTGAGTCCAAGGGTAGACACCCCAGCGATCCGAGGTATCGCCCAAGCGTCACGGCGGCTGTGAAGGTTTGCCTTCTCTGTGATGCATGAGCCCGCTCGCTGCCAGCGTCACACCCGTGCTCTGAGACGCCAGCGGGTGCCTCCTGGGTCTCGGTTTTGATTTGTTTGTATTTTTCGACCTGACTCATTCAACGCAGTGTCTTATTGTGGTTCTAGTTTGCATAACCTTTATTCGCGGGTCGGGAAGCTCTTCATTTGCTTAACTGATATCTGTTTCCTTTTTCGGTGACATCTTTACCCATGTGTTTTAAGTATCTTTCTATCCACTCGTTAGTATTTTTCTCAGTGATTTGGCAATTATCGTTAAATGTGATGAAAATCGTCCCTTTATAACAAGTGTTACAGAGACAGATCACACGTGTCCAAGTTTTATAGTCTTACTTTGGTCTGTTGGCTTTCTTTATATTACGCTCTTTGCCATGTTCTTTAAGGTACCCAAGATTTGGGGTGCCTGGGTGGCTGGGTCAGTTAAGTGTCTGATTCTTGATCTCGGCTCAGGTCATGATCTCACCGTTCACGAGTTCAAGCCCCGAGTCAGGCTCTGTGCCGTCCGTGCAGAGCCTGCTTAGGAATCTCTCTATCTCTCTGCCCCTCCCAGTTCTCTGTCTCTCTTTCTCAAAGTAGATAAGTTAACTAAAAACAAAACAAAACAAAAAACAACATAAAATAAAATAAAATAAAATAAAATACTTGTATTAGAGCAGATTACCTAGAACAGTGATGTGGAAGGTCCTGGGTGAGACACATCCCAAGGGAACCGTGAGTGACTCGGGGTCAGGGCAGGGGAGGCAGAGCCTCGGGGAGCCTGGGAAACAGCGACACCACATTCTGCCCGCCCCTCCCTCCTTGGGAAGACGATGTTCTGTCACCCCAGCCCCACTGTGCCACTGGCTCAGGCCGGGGCCAGGCACCCCTGCGTCCCCAGAGGAAGGGACCCTCTGGGAGGACACCGTGTGCGCCCCGGTGGGAGCACCCAGCGAGCCCGCGGCATCCACTATGGTACCTCTGTTTCTTCCCCTTATGTTTTGTAACCTTTCCTCAACCAATCCACTGAGAATCTACATGGTGAGTCTTAAGGTGAGAACCCCACATTCTTATTAGTTGTTTTTTTTTTTTTAATGTTTATTTATTTTTGAGACAGAGAGAGACAGAGCATGAACGGGGGAGGGACAGAGAGACAGGGAGACACAGAATCGGAAACAGGCTCCAGGCTCTGAGCCGTCAGCCCAGAGCCCGACGCGGGGCTCGAACTCACGGACTGCAAGATCGTGACCTGAGCTGAAGTCGGACGCTCAACCGACTGAGCCACCCAGGCGCCCCACATTCTTATTAGTTTTAAACAACTAGCCACGCTGTCGTGTCAGCATTGTTACTGCGGGGCCCGTCTTTTCTTCCCCAGTGTTTTGAAAGGCTACTTTTATTGGGTGTCAACTTCCTGTATGCCCTTCGGGCCAGTTTTGTATTGTGCACTTGATTCGATGGAGGGATCTACTTATTCTCCAACGCCACCCTGTTCGAGTGAGTGTGGCTTTCTGTTAAGATGCCGGGTCCGTTGGGCGACTTCTGGCTCTGTGCTCTTTCTTGCTAATTGGCGGGTAGTTCCCCTTGAGACACACACACTCACATACTCACACCCACGTGTGCTGGCAGTGTAAATATGCAGTTGTAACGGAAACAGTGTATACATCAGTAAGGTTCCCTTAAGGTCACACATACGCCACTTAGGGAAGCACGGAAACCTCTGTGTATCTAGCCTGCCTCTCTAAGTCCGTTCTATGACTTTCTATTTGTTCCGAGATTTGGGGTAGGTTCCTCAGTACTGTTTAATTCTTTTCTTTACATGATTTAGGAGTGGTGTCTCCTTTGGTGGGTCCTTTTGTTTCATAATTTTATGTTCCTAATATAAATAGAATATTTTCTTCAATTGTATCTGTCTATACTTTTGAAATATGAATTTTTGACATGCCAAAATGATACGTTTCAGCACACCCACATACGCATCTGAAAGACGTTGGAAAATCATGAGCGAAAATCACAGAAGGAGAGAATAGAGACAGGGAGTTATGGAGAGATAGAAATAGAAGATGGGCTGGTGAAAGTCTCACCATAGACGTTGACAGAGAAAGAGAGACCAAAATTCCTGGCGGCAAAAGTAACTTTAAGAGCCGAGGAAGTCACCACGGGAACTTCGGGAGCAGGGTGGACGTCCCCTACGGGATTGGCTGCTTGTGGCTTTTGTCCACGGTGTGTGTCGTCCTCCTCGCCAGCTCCCCCCTGCTCGTGCGTGGGACCAGCCCCTGAAGGTGGGGACGCGCCCCATGTGTGGTGAGCTGCTGACCGCCTCTGGTCTTCATCTTTAAGAAGACTAGTCTTGGAAGCTAACTCCAGGCTTCACCTGTTCAGGCTGGGAAGTGAAGGATGGGAATAGAATATTCGGTAAAGGAAGATTTTGAATTGGAAATAAGAGGACCCACGTGAAAGCTGCGGCAGAACATTTCCGTGCCCCAGAGGCGGCTTCGGAGCCCATGAGGATTCCAGGGAACCCCACGACGGAGTCTGGCATTTCCGCGGCCCACGGGGAGAGAAAAGAACAGGGATCCTGGTCTCCGAAAGAAACCACTGGAAGAGAAATGCTGACACATAATTGTCCGAGATCCAGAAACATTTTACGGGAAAGGGAAGGACGAAATAAACCAAAGACGGACAACACAGGTAGCAAAGAGCCCTGTTCCTCGATTCGTGTCTCCGTCTTACCTGGGGATGCGACACCTTGGTTTGGTGCGGGAAGAAATCCCAATATGCGTCCCGTGAAAACGATTTAAGGAGCAAATTCAGAGGACACAGAACTAGCGTTTGAGGGTTTTCGTGAACCGCGAGGCACCATCAGGAAGCACATCTGTGGCTACGTGGCCGGCTTGCACCCGAGGCCTGAGCGCTGCCCCGTGACCAGCGGCTCCCAAGTGTGTGCAGGGCAGAAAGACGGTCATTAATCTTGTAGTGATTTCAGGAGGCGCCACATGCTGCCCGACTCAGGATCACCCAGCCTGGCAGCCAGTTTGCAAAATAAGAACATCTTCACAGCAATGAAACAACTCTCTGGACGAGCTGATATGCATCTTTCCTGCACCGATGCTTTGAAAATCCTATTTTCCTCCTACTGTTTTTGTGTCCTCAAGTAGCCCAACTATTTTAAACGTAATTTCCCTTTATATAAAGAATGCGTCTCTGTCGTGACGGCGCGGCAGGGTGAGCGGCTCCCGACGACGAGCCTGCGCTGCCCTCCACCCCTCACCCTCCTGAGTTCTCCCGGGGACAACTCGTTCCCCCCTCCCCCTGCAGCTCTGTCTTCATTTGTCTCTGAGTTTCTGGGCTGTATCGTGATACGGCTCTATCTCGGTTTTTAAACTCGACGCGTGGTCCACGGCGCGCACAAAGCCACTGCAGCCAGGGCAGAGGTGACGACTGCGCGTCTCCGAACGCCCTCCCCGCATCACTCGCGAACCGCCACCCTGCTCCCTGCCAGGGTCACGGCCGCACCATGGCGTTGGGGAGATCGGCGTTCGGTGCCTGCTTTACAACAATCATGGGGCCGCTGCAGGCAGGTCCCATGCTCACGCGCCTTGCCTGTTCGGGCAACTTCTGTTTTCCTTGGAGGCAGTGGTGTCTCCTTTGTGGGTCCGCCTACCAGCACGAACCCTCACCAGACCCCCAGATGGCTGGAAAGCCCAGCGCCATGATGTCACGGCAGATACACCAGCTCGTCCCTAAGGTTCATTCCCGGCCCCTCCACCTGTGCCCCCTTCCCGGGTCGGCTCAGTGTCACGTGAGGCTTTTCTGGCTTGCTCTCACGCTGGTTTCCTACTTCTCCTGTGGATTACTCCCTGGTTCCTTAGAGGTTGTGCAGAGAATATAAGTAGTTGCTTGTTCACCCAACAGATATTTATTGAAGATATACTATGAAACAAGCAGTGTGCTAGGGACTAGAATATCTACAAAATATTTTAAAATTATAGGTTAAGAATATTGATAACAAAGCCAGCCCCTGGCACTCACCTCCCTTCCTAGGACACTAGTAGGAGAGAGTTTTAGTGTTTCCTGTTCCTTCCCCTGATCCCAGCTCCACCCCCAGCAAGGTGCCAGTTAACCCGATTTTGTTTTTACCTTCCTCCTGATTATCTTTATCGCTGCCAAATCAGCATACATCTCGAACTGATGGAATCTTTAGTTTTTCCTGACTGTGCCCCTCCCACAAATAGCACGGTCTTTCCCCAGCTTCTGTGATTTGCTTTTGTGAAGGTCTGAGGCTCGCCCAGGGTCCTCGCCCACTCGTCCAGGGCCCTTGATCGACGGCCCAGGATCTCCAATTCACAAAGTATCCCTTCATCCTCCTGTTGACTTTTATGCGGTTTCCGAGTTTTACACTATTCACTATTACGATTAATGCTGCCGGGAACATTCTCTGTTTCCTGCTCTGTTCCTATAAGTTTCTGTTTTCTGATTATTCACTTTTTTCTTTAGGGGTATATAATTAGCATGGTTTTGCAGGGTCACGGGCTATGAACATGTTTTATTATTTATTTTACAAAATAAAGCTTAATTATTTTTCACTCCTGACATGTTTGAAACAAGGAGAATTTAAGCAACCTATTGTTACATGTATTTATCTACAAAAGTCAAGTTTTTAAAAATTTTTGCTTATTTTGAGAGACAGAGAGGGGGAGAGCACGTGAGTGGAAGCAGGGAAGAGAGGGATAGAGAGAGAATCCCAAGCAGGCTCCACACTCAGCACGGAGCCCAACTTGAGGCTCGATCTCATGACCTTGCAGTCGATCATGACCTGAGCCAAAATCAAGAGTCGGACACTCAACCCACTGAGCCACCCAGGGGCCCCTATAAATGTCAGATCTTTAAAACTTGGGTCATTTTCTTAGCTTGAAATATATATTTAACTTAAATCCTCATCTCCCTGGTTACTACTCAGGGGTATTATTGACCCCACGGTGCTGTTCTGCGAAATGCTTATTCATACGTTCTGCCTGTTGGGATTGTTTTCCAACTCTCCGGTGTTGGAAAGACTTTTTTGCTCCCTAGTTTGCATTTCACCAGTCACAGGGATTGGAAACACGTTTTGCAGCCTGAGCTTGCCTCATCTTTGTGGGCTTGGACGAAAAGTTGCTCTCTTTTATGGTTGGTGGTGTCAGTGTTAGTTTTTAGGAAGTGACGCACAGCACCATCAGTTATCAGTGCAAGTTTGCAGTTACTCACCTAAGGACACTCCAGGTAGCCTCTGCTATTTTTTCCTAAATGTTTAAAGTGTGTCCTTTGCGGTTGAGTGTCCAGGGCACCCGTGCACTCAGATCGAAGCAGAGATCTGGTGTTTTACGGTTTCCTGTGGTCACTGGTTGTCCCATTGCCCCTCACTAAGGGCGGTTCTGTCCCACGAAGTCCACTCTATTACATGTCAAGCGGCCACAGGCTCTGGGAGCCAACAGTGCGTGTCCTTATCGTGTGAAACAGCTCGACGTTAAATTCCAAGCCTCTCTTCTTTCTTCGAGGAATTTCTTTTCATTGTGGTGAATATTGCTGTTGAAAAGCCTGGTGGAGGTAGATTTCTTTCCCCCTTTAGAAGACTTAATCTCTTCCCGTGCATTTTCAAAAATTGTTTAAAATGCAATGACTTTTATTACAGTACATTTTTGATGCTAACTCGACACCAGTTTTTCCAATTTCTTTTCCTGATATGAGGTGCCCTTTTAAAATGTAGATTAAAGACTCCTTTAATGTCTAAAATAACATTTTGAATCATTTCCCTTTATGTTTCCAAAGATGCTATTTGGATTCTCTTTTTTGGAGACCCCACTTATCTGTACATTGGGATGTTTTTTCTGCCTCCCACACCTATGAGTTTTCTGTTTCTGAACTCTCTGGTTTTCGTGTTTGGTTTTCTTCCTGCCCCGAACTATTTTTGGCGATCCTCATTTATTTATTTAACGAACGCTTATTGAATTGTACTCTGTGTCGCGGTCAGGGGCGGCGGGGGGAGGTGTTCTATCACCGAAGGTAGATCAGCAAACGGCCCTGCCAATACGGCTGCTTTTATGGTGATTAATCTTAACAAGGGAGGCAGACAATGAGCGACAAATGCGTTATGCAAATTCAGGTCGATTAATTCCATTCGGGCAAATGAGGGAGGGTGGACGCGGATGGAGAGCCATGGGAATCTCTTTAGAAGGGTGCTCAGGCAAAGCTTCTCTGAGATGCGAACAGGTAGCAAAAGCAGGAGAATTGAGGGGGCACTTGGGTGTTGGGAGGAGTGTTTGAGGGGCCTCCCAGGGCAGGAGTGGGCTGCCTACGGGGCCGGCTGGGCCACCAGCGCGACTGGAGGCGGTGACGGCAAAGAGACAATACTGGGCGTCAGAGTATCTATTTTCTGCAAGGCCAAAATGCGGTTATGCTATTCGAGGTGTCCAAAATTCATCACAAAAATAGAAACGAAATCATGTCTTTTAAATACCAAGAGTGACAAAACATATTGAGAAAACATCATCTGAGATACACATTTAAAAATTTTAGAAGTGAGGCACACATTGGTTTTTGTTTTTTGTTTTTTGTTTTATAAATTAGGAGAAAACTGAATAGGAGGAAGGTATCTGAGGGAAGTACTGTGTGTGATAAAATTAGTCATAAATGTGAAAACGTATCTGGCTCTTTCAAATGCAATCATAGACAACAGTATTTGTCGTTGATTTCACGGTTAGATCTTGAGTTCATTATACACATGCGTTTGGTGCAAATATTTCCATCTGTGGAAAACCTCTTTCTGACTCAGGATACTCGTGAAGAGAATATTTACCTTCAAAGACCCCATTCCTCACTTGATAATTTTGAGATTATTTTGACAAACTTTTATTTTTTTTCCAGGATCGGCTTCCTTTTATGGATGGCACGGCGTTTCTACTTTGTGTTTATCTGTGTTTCTGTCGTGTGCAGATGAATATTCTCCACCATAACTGCATCAATTTCAATCCAGTCATGTCTACACCGCATTTCTCCCAGAAGCCGTTGAATGGCAGTAGGGGACGCTGTGCACACAGGAGCCGTGCTGTGCCACTGGCGACATAGACAGGCTCACCCAACCTGGGCCCGCGGGCCGTGCGTTAGTTTCCCCTGGCTGCCGATGTTGGCTGATTAAATCATCGATCTGGATCTCAAGATATAAATTATTCAACTGCGATGGTACTTGTGTCATCGTTAAGATGGAAACACTGGTGTCCCAGCCCATCCAGAATAAACTGCTGTATTTTCAGACTGAACGTGGAGCCCGGACCCCCCAGAGAGATTGGCAAGGATGGGATGGCTCGGGGCCCCCAGCTGTGGGACTTTGGTGGGGCTCCCCAGGTTTCCAGCGGGAGGAAACACGACATCCGTGCACCATGTAGGGAAGGGGCACACAGGTGCGTGCAGGGGGGATGCAGAAGGGGAGCAGGGGGCGAGTGCACTGAGAAGTGACGTGCGCTCAGGGTCGAGTGCGTGTGGGTGGCCCCTAGATGTGAATGAGACGTGCAAGTAAACGCGGAGGGGAGCGATGCGTGGTTCTGCGGGTCTGGCCTCAGCAGTTGGGTAAATCTTGGTGGGAGCTCCCAGAGCGAGGGCGGAAGGAGAGGGAAGACGAAGACACAGGGTTTGGATCCGAGCGTGTGGAATCCATGAGGCCTGTTAGCCCAACAGGGGAGATGAGCGGGGGAGGTGAGCTACCAGAGGAGGCAGGGGTGCATCACATAAGCTCAGGCCCTGTCTCATGATGGAGTGAGAGGTCCCCGGAGACGGAAGGCAGAGACGAGCCGAGGTGGGGCCCGGAGAAGGAGAAGGTCAAAGCCGTGATGGGCACCAGGAAAGGCAAGCAGCAGGTGCAGCCAGAGGGCCGGATGGCAGTGCTGTCCTGCAGGCAGGAGCGGGAGGCATTTTGGGGATGGCCGGATGAAGGCAGTTAGGTTCCGGGGGGTCCAGGCCAGCCAAACGCCAAACTGCCCATTGGGTGTGGTAACAGAGATGCTGTGGCTGTTGTGGATTAAGATGCGATGTAGCAAAGAGTCCAGGAGACAGGGGAGAAGAGTGGGGCGGGGCTGTGGACTCGTGGCTGGAGGGGGGACGGGGAGGGCAGCGCGGGCCGCTGCCTCCCATCCCGTCACCTCCCCTGCATCGTCTCTCCTCGTCGGTCAGGCTTCTCTCCCGGTTTTAAGAACACCCCAGTTTCCCAGGATATTTGACGATCCTAGTCTCCGATATCTCTCCCAACACCTCCTTTTTGTACTAAAACAACACTTCGTCCCAAGCTGGTTTCATCCAGTTTTTGTGAGGCCGAGCTCCCGCGATCTTGGATTTCCAGAATGCTCAGCACTGGCTCGGAGCTCAATGGCCATCCCCGTGGTCAAAGTTCTATCTTCCAGATTGGAAGTTCTGACCTTTGATGCTTAGAACGTGCTGCCCCATCGTCGTCTTACACGCCCACATGGCAGTAAAATTCACGCAGAAAAGAGCGGAGGAAATTTCAGACCTTGGGAAGACAAAGGGCGAAGAATAAAACCGAGAGATTTTTCAACAGCAACACTGAGTGCGGGAAATACGTTCAGGAGATGGATTCTTGCTTTTCTCAGCCGCCTCCACATTTTTATTTCTAGTGTCACCTGCATCCATGTTGCTTTTCCTCTGAAAGAGCCGTGCTTCTCGAGTGTCGTTCCCACTCCCGTTTTCAGGGAAGGGCCCGTGTCAGCTCAGGAAACTCAGAGGATGGGGCAGTGAGTGAGCCCCAGGGACGGGCACCCTGACTCGTGGTCTGTGGGTCAAGAGAGCCCAGCTGGCGCCCCAGGGAGGAGCGGCCACGGCTCCCAGCTCCCTGGCCTCTCCACTCGGCTTTCCCTGCCGTCACAGGAACGAGCTTCAGAGCCCCCAAGGGTCCCCCGCCAGACCCCCGAGCTTCCAGATGCGGCGTGACTGGCAGTCCTCTGTCTGTCCCAAGTCGTGTTGCAAGAGCCGGTTCCAGGCCAGCCGACCCCCAGCCAGGCCTCGCCACTCACCGGTCACCTCTGCATGTTCCCCAGCCCTGAGGGTCCCCGCTGTGTCTCCCCAGGGGTGACCCTGCCATTGTACTGACAGAGAGGCTGGTAGGACCCTTGCTGGCTGATGCTGTGTCCCGGGCGGTGGGGGGAGTGCTGAGTCCCACCTGGTTCCGCTCTGCACCTGCCACTTGGGGGCTGGGTGGCCCTCTGCAGTCACCCGCGTGCTCTGTGGTCACTGGCATCCTCTTCTAGATCCTCCCCCTTCCTCTGGCTTCCACGGCGTTTGGCTGCCCTGTGTCCATCTTGATTTGGGGACGGGGTGCTTCCTCCTGGTATGTTTTCGCTAATACTTCTCCTTACTATTTTGGAAAAAGAGCTCTAGAAAAATTAGTATAAAATAGACTCTTTTGAAACCAGAAGTAAAAGGCGGCTTCCGACTTGAGAATGGAAACCTAGTCTAGGGTTCACCAGGGTCAGGTGAAGCGGGGAGAGCGGGCAACAGGGAGCTGAACGGCGTGACGTTGGGGGCAGCTGAGCACTGAGCAGGCACCGGGTTCGTGGTGGGATCGCGGGCGGCCGGCTCCTTCCCCAAGCAGCTCTGTGGTCGTGGGTAAATTCTCCATGTCTTTACCTAGAAAGTGAAGTTTGGAGGTGAAAAATGTGAAATTCGTTATTTCCTAGTGTGAAATCATGTTAATGCCCACCAGGTATACAAGCAGAGGGGGGCGGGGGGATGGGAAGAAGCCTTTGGTTTCTAGAACACATCTGTCCGGGGCATCTTTATTTTTTTTAAACTCTTTTTAATGTTTATTTATTTATTTTGAAAGAGAGACAGAGAGAGAGAGAGAGAGAGAGAATCCCAAGCAGGCTCTGCACTCAGCACAGAACCTGACACAGGCCTCAATCTCAAGGACCCTGAGGTCACAGCCTGAGCCAAAATCACGAGTCGGACACTTAACCCACAGAGCCACCCAGGCGCCCCTGTCTGGGACGTCTTTAGATCCCAATAAGCGCAACTGAAGCAAGTCAGGAAGAAGGAGCTGGAAGGTGGGGTGCCTAAGAGCTCAGACCCGGGGACTGGCCCCCCAGGCTCTCTCTGCTTCTGCTCGAGCAGTGGATCCAGAGAAAATTCTCAAGCCCCGGCCTCACTCTCCTCCTCCGTGAAGGGGGTGGTGGCCATTCCGTGCAGCGGGCGGGCCTTGTGGGATGGCCCGCATGTCCTAAGCACCTGATAATTGCCACTCTTGCCTTGAGTCATCATGTAACTTTGCCGTTGTGTTTTATGTCCCTTTGGGGACCAGTTAGGAAAGTGCGTCACTTCTCAAGTATAAAATTTTACAATGTACCAACTGTACAAATATTGATTCTCTGTAATAAAGGGCCAGGCCTTCGCTCGCATGTAAATGAGGGAGCAGGTTAATGTCCCCCACCCCAGCGTGGCCCCCCAAAGGAATGCTCTGGGCCACACACGGATCAATGGCTCTCACAGGTGGTGGCCTTCCCCAAGAGCGAGGGGGAGAACTGTGTCGGCACATCTGGTAAATCCCAGAACAGCCCGGTGAGGCCACGGAGGCCAAGGTCCTTGGCACCTAGAAATGCTCAGAAATACCTAGAAACAACGGCCGCTAAAGAGAAGTCTGTCAGCTGAGGGGTAGAATTCACTCATTCGTCCCTTTGTTCCTTCTCTTGTTCAATGAAATTGAGCGTCTGTCTCCTGTGCGCCGGGCTGTGTCGTAGGCCCTGGGAATAAATGGTGAACCGTACGGACGTGGTCCCTGCCTTCGTGGCTCTGAGCTCTGACACTCTTCTCTTCCATTCGTGTGTGTACTCATTTCACAAATATTTGTGGATCTCTTACTCGCTGGTGGGCAGTGTTAGGGGCACGGCAATAAACAGAACAAGCTGCAGTCATCACCAAATGTGCACCGCTGATCTGGGGGTCTGAGACGCAGTAAAGAAGTAAAGACAGGCCTGATCTAGCAGCTGGTGGCTGACGCTGAAAAGGAGAACAGAGGAGGACAAGCGCCCGGATGTTCTGGGCAACAGGAGCCACACGTCTGGGGCAAGTGAGTGAGGGGTGTGGGAGACTCAACCAGAGTCAGTCAACGAACTTTTGCTGAGCACCTACTATGCACCGGGGCCTTTGATAGCGACGTTGGGAGCTCCTGGTCCGGGGTCTCGAAGACCAGGTTAAAAGAAGGAAGCACATGCTGACGTGGGGTGTCCCTCCCGTTCGCGGCCTGTGATGCTGCCTTCTATACGCCAGGCGCCTTTGCGTATCTTGGATACATTGTGTCAATTCATCTTGCCCCAAGTTTGAGAAGAGTCATTAAACACAGGACCGCTTTGCAGAGGAGGTCACTGAGGCTCGGTGGGGGGGTTAAGCGGCCCAGGATGGGGCGGGATTTGAACTCATGAGTACGTGGATCTGAAACGTTCCCCACCAGGTTCCCGCTGGGTGAGACTGGGAGGCTTCCTGGCCCTCGGGGAGGCTGCTTGCAGGTGGGGGTGGCGAGGGCCTGGTGGTCCGGCTTGATCGGTAGGTGGGTTGTTCTGTGCTGAGCGAGGGGGACCCAGCCTCCCCCGCAGAGGTGTTTACCCCTGCTTTCCAACAGGGGGAGTCTCTGAGGCAGAGTCTATCACTCCGGAACCGTTTTCAGTCTTCCGCCGGGGCAGCTGTGCGTGCGTGGGCCCTTCTCGGCGGCTGGGGCAGAGGTTCAGGTAGGAAGGAGCTGTTGTGCGTCCGGGCCGCTGCCGGGCACCCCCGGGGTCACGGGGGGACAAGCAGCAAATGCCTGTGCGGCCGAAGCCGAGAACCAGAACGTGCTCAGCCGTTCGGAGATCCAGGTGGCGATGAGAAGAGCCAAAACGAAAAGGTGTTCTGGGGTTTGGAGGCAAACACCTCTGGGTTCCGGCCTCAGTGAAACCGCCACAGATGTGTTGTGATGTTTCCATTACGAGTTGGTGGACATAGTTTTTAAAGAGGTCGGCGTGATTGTTAGAGACGTTACTATGTGTATGCGCACCTGTAAGTAAAGCATCGTAGTCGTGACAGCCGTGCAATAAAGTGCCTGTGTGTGTGTGTGTGTGTGTGCCCGTGCACGCACACGTATGTAAGTGCGTTTGTTATTGGTGTATATATTATTAAGAGCATATAATTGCTTTCAATTATTTCTACACAGCCGAACCCGCACGATTCTCGTTAATCCGTGCGCAGGAAGCTGTGGTCCGAGTCTCTTGGCTTCCAGTTGTCAGTTACTGGAAGGGACACTATATTTTTTTAAATGTTTTAATGTTTATTTATTTTTGAGAGAGAAAGAAAGAGCGCAAGTGGGGGAGGGGCAGAGAGAGAGGGAGACACAGAACCTGAAACAGGCTCCAGGCTCCGAGCTGTCAGCACAGAGCCCGACGCGGGGCTCAAACCCACGAACTGTGAGATCATGACCCGAGCCGAAGTTGGACACTCAACTGACTAAGCCACTCAGGTGCCCCTGGAAGGAACACTTTAGAAAGCCCCTTCCTTCTTTCCTTCCTTCCTTCTTTCCTTCCTTCCTTCCTTCCTTCCTTCCTTCCTTCCCTTCCTTCCTTTCTCCCCATCTTCTCTTGTGTCTCACCCTCCCCTCCTCACTCGGCCTCCCTTCCTTCTCCTTCCTTCTCTCCTTCCTTCCCTTCTTCCTTCTGTAAGCAAACTTCCCCAACTGACAGAGTGAGCCAAGCAAAGTGCTCGGGACGCTCAAATGGACCTCAGAGGTCCTGCTCCCCATCGACAGGGGACAGTGATGGGTTCCCAGTACGTGGTGCTGATTCACGAACTCCTGAGTTGTGTTGGCGCTAAATGTACATGTCACCAGTTGTCGTTAATGAGCCTAGAGTGTGTAGGGAGCGAGTACGAGGTGGTGGCCGCTGAGCCAGGCTGGCAGCTTTCAGGGACCCAGCAAGCCGGGGACCACGATGGCAAGGGCACCGGAGCAGGGGCTCGGAACACGGGAGCTTTGTGTAGATGAGCAAGAGAGACGTGGTTATAACTGAGGGCAGGAAACGGTCAAGCTGCTCCTTGGCCTTGGAGAAGCTTCCAGACAACGTACACGTGGCGGAACCTGCATTCACCAACCCCTACCCGTGTAGGAAACGTCACCAGCCGTCAGGCAGCTCGCCCAAAGGGTCTCAGGACCACCGGGGACACCAAGGTCTGGCTTCTCTGCCCAAAGAGGGACGAGCTCACATCCCAACACTGAAAGCAGACTAGCGTGGAAATGGAGAATTCCAGCCGAGCTGGCCCCCGTTTCCTGCTTCCTCACCAGGCCCGCGAAAGAGCCCTCTGGAAATGCATTTCCAATCTATGTACTCAGCCCTCCCTGGCTGCCAGTTGGAGTTTCACACCTCCCAGCATCCAGCTAACGAGGCTGACCTTTGATTTTATGTCCCCCTTGTTGAGAATCAGGTCAAGGGAGAACCTCGAGGATGAACTCAGAGCTATTTGCGTTGTTAGTATGTAATTCTCCTTGGCAATTATTCTCTATCTTTGGTCGTAAATTATGGAATCCTCCTTATCTGAGAGCATTTATTAAGCACCTATGCAGTTCCCAGAAGTGTGCTGAGAGCCAGGGATGGGGGAGAAGTAGGTTGGAAGTCCCTGACGGAGCTGCTCCTCTGAAGCAGAAGCAGGGCTAAGCAGATCCAGGGGGAGGCCCCGTTAAGAGCGCTAGGATCTTGGCGGGAACACGCCTGCGTTCACAGAAGCCACAGCGCCTGTGTGCCCTTCGGTCCACGCAGCCCAGCCCAGCCAGGATGTCAGCACCGGCCACCCGACCCCGAGCCACCCCAAGCGGCCTGTGTGCCAGGGCCCGGCGGCGAGGGACGGGCTGGTGTCCTCTGGATGCCCAGGGCACCCGGAACAGCCACCCCGGGGCCAGCGGAAGGACCACCGTCCGTGACAGAAATGACAGCGTGCGAGTGAATTCCTTCTGGTTCGAGGGCTGAAAAGCCTTTGTGGGAGGCCCGTGTGTCGCTGTGGTCTTAACACATTTTACGTTTCGGAAGGAGGAAAAACACAGCAGGAGCCTCCCAGGAGACAGATGACCGTCTGCAGGGGCTGAGGGGCGCGAGAGCAATGCCGGACTTCGAAGGGCTGTCAAAGCACCCAGTAGGGATGAAGGAAGCAGGTGACACAGCCGGATCCAGAGGCAGTGGGGCCGGGTGGGGCCGTGGGGTTATCTCTTGGGAAAAAGGATCAGCCACAGGGTGTGGAGGAAGGCAGGGCTCCAAAGCCGCTCGCGGGGTCGGCAAAGGTCGCGCAGGAGAGGTCGTGGGCGCGGGAGGCCACAGGCAGCCGCCTGCTTCACATTTTTTGCCCACAGTTGGGCAAAGTACTTGTGCGGCAGAGAGCCTTTTTGGGAGGTTGAAAATAGCAGTTATTGTTTCCTAAATACAAAATCGCGTGCATCCATTATGAGTAAATCGGGAAACACGGAAATGCACCCAAAGCAGTGTGACAGGAAGAGATACTCGCCATCACAAAATATCTCCCGCAGAAGCTGCATCCTGTCCCAGAAAGGGGTCTTTGTCTGCTGAGACCTTGCCAGGTTGGGGCGGGGGTGGCTGCCGCGGGGGCTGTGGGTGCAGGGGCACAGCGGGAGGGAGGGGGTGGGCGTAGGAAGGGAGAGGTGAAGAGCTGAACGGGGACAGAGTATGAACCGGCGGGGAGGGGAGACCAGTGTGCCCCCTTCTGCGCCCTCCGTGGCCCCCCAGCGTCCCTGAGAGGCCAGTGGGTTGACGTGCTGGGTGATGGTGGGCTTGTAGAAGCAGGGTGGGAAGGGCCCACGCAGGTCACACTCCGGACTCTCGGGAGAATGAGCCCCAGGGTTGACGGATGTCGTGAGAAGCCCTGAGCTTCTCAGAGCTCGTGGACTCGGGCTCTGGGGTAGTAGCTGGGAGGGTGCAGCCAGTGCATGGACGACAGCAGAAAACAAAAACCCACCCACAGCTAATTGGTTTACTTTGCTTATAGTTAAATTATCCATATATAACTTGGTGTATTTATATTGGTGTATTTACTCAAAATATCATGAGACGCCAGCTTACAGCACGCGCTCCTCCAGGCAGAGGAAACCAAGAGCGAAAAAGAGAAAGGAGGCCGCCACGGCATCCACAGAGCTTTGACACCGGACGAAACGATGTCGACAAATGTGCAAGTAAATCTGGGAAACCCACAACAGCAAATCCAACAACAACACAAGGCAAATGGGTTGGGATTGGAATGGTTCTCACCTCCTACCCGCCTCCAGACTCAGGGCGAAACGGACTGAGTTTCTTGGCTTCCCTAAGCAGGGAGGATGGACGAATCAGCTGGGAACGTGCGTGGCGACTCCGTGCAGGAGGGGGGCGCAGGGGGGATCCTCTGGGTCTGATCTCCCCAGTTGGGGCAGCCATGCTAACTAACCAGGATTTCCCCAGAACTGCTGTGTCAGAAATCCAACGACCCACACAAGGACGTGATGGTTAAATTTACACATCAACTTGACTGAAGCATGGGGCGCCCGGATACTTGGTCAAACATTATTCTGGATGTTTCTGTGAGGTGTTTTGGATGACATTAACATTGTAATCAGTGGACTATAAAACCCTCTTTAATGTGGGTGGGCCTTGTCTAATCAGTAGAAAGTCTGAGCAGCACAAAAAAGCTTCCCCTCCCCCAAGGAAGAGGGAATTCTTCTGACCTGACTGACTTTGACTTGGACATTGACTTCTTTCCTAACTTAGGAGGGGGCTGCCCCATCCGCTCCCCTGGGCCCTCACCTTACCAACTGACTCTGCAGGTCGTGGGGTCTCTGACCTCCACAATCATGTGACTTAATTCCTTAAGAAATCCCTTCATAATATACGCATCTTCCTACTGGTTCTGTTTCTCTGCAGAACCTGGACGCACACATCCCAGAGTCCAGAATCATCCCCACGGATACCGAAACCACGATGGACACGCCCCCTCAGTTGGTGCCAAATGGGTAGAATCTGGTCGGGATGCAAACCGTATGGTCAGGCTCCTAGACACCGTGATAGTTGCCCGTACAGACTGTAATCGATCAACTTCACAAGACTGCTATCCTGCAGTCCACACAGCTGGAGTTATTGGATTTTACACACGATTCATTTTTACCAAATGCGGTATGTCAGAGGGGGTAGGTACCACAGAGACAAACAAAGTGGGATGGTCTTGGACCGCCTCGGTGATAAAGCGACATTTTCTTTCAGGCTTCCCATCATCCATACATGCAAACTTCATTTGCATAGTTTACAGCACGCTGAAGATCTAATTTCGCTTTTATAACATAATTTAGTTATCATTCACATATCGTAAAAATCACTCTCCTGGTGTCTACAGTTCAGTGGGTTTTAGTACATTCGCAGGGCTGTGTCCCATCACCATTATGCAATTAGAGAACATTTTCATCACCCTGGATGGAACGCGGTGCCCGTTGGCTGTTTCCCGCCTCCTCTCAGCTCCTGGAAACCACTAATCGGCTTTCTGTCCCTGTGGATTTGCCATATTCTGGACATTTCACGTCCGTAGTCACACAACGTGATCTTCGTGACTGGCTTCCTTCTGTTAGCGTCACATGTTCGCGGTCACTCACGTGGAAGCACGTGTCAGTACTTTGCTCCTTGTGGTTGAAAACTAGGGCACCATCTATATACTCCTCATCGTGAAATCCAGTTGATGGACATTTGGTTGTTTCCACTTCCTGGCTGGTGGAATAATGTGGCTGCGAACATTCGTGCACAGCTGGTTGTGTGGACTTGTTTTCATTTTCAGGGGGCATTTTCCAAGGAGTGGAATTGCTGAGTCGCACGGTAGCCATGTTTAATATGTTGGGCACCAGCCAAAGTCTGTCCTGGGTGACATTACCATTTTGAAGCCCCCTCAGCCACGTACAAGGATCCTGATTTCCCCACATGGCCACCAGCACTTGGTGTGGTCTGTCTGTTTTCAATTTGGCCAACCGGGCAGGGGGGAAGTACTCTGGATCTCCCTGTCTGTCCTGACTAGCGGCGTGAAGCATCTTTCTCTGTGTTACCCACTGTTTGTGCAGCTTCCGGGCAGAAGTGTCTACTCAAGTCCCTCGTCCACTTGTAGGCTGATCCATTTGTATTTTTATTGTTCGGTTGTAAGAGTTGTTCACATGTTCTGAATGCAAACATTCCCCCTCCCATTTATCAAGTTGATGACATTCTTTTAATGTTTGTTTACTTTTGAGAGAGAGAGGGAGCACGAGCAGGGGAGGCGCAGAAACAAGACGGAGACACAGAATCGGAAGCAGGCTCCAGGCTCTGAGCCGTCAGCACGAAGCCCGACGCAGGGCTTGAACTCACGAACCGTGAGTTCATGACCTGAGCTGAAGTCGGACGCTTCACCGACTGAGCCACCCAGGTGCCCCGATGACATTCTTTTGAACCACAAAAGTTTGGGTTTTTGATGAAACCCCCTCTGGTGTGATATTGAAGACAGAACTGCTTACATCAAGATCACAAAGGTTTACTCCTGTTTTCTCCTACGAGTGTTACAGTTCTAGCTCGGCAAACATTTACCATCTTGTGAGAGTTCTGCCCCAGGGTCTGTGCTGAGTTAATTGCACACACGGCGTGAAGGGAGGAGCCCAGCATCATCACTTGCGGGTGCGTGTTTCGTCTTACTGCTCTATTTATCCAAAGGACCATTCCCTCCCTAGCCAATGGTCTTGGCACCTTCGTCAAAAATCAGTTGACCACAATTGCCAAGGTTTGTGTCTGGATTCCTAGTTCTGCTGCATCGACCTGAGTCTCTATCTTCATACTGGTGCCACACTATGCCGATTCCTGCGGCTTGGTGGTAAATTTCGAATTTGAGAAATGTAACGGCCAGCAACTTTCTTCTTCTTTTCCGGGACTGTTTTGGGTATTCCAGATTCCTTGTGTGTCTGTGAGAAGCAAGGGAGATGATTCATTTCCAGAAATATCAAAGAAAAGCTGTGCTGTCTGGTTAACAGTAGGTTTACAACCTGTTGGAAATATGTACAAAACCCCCCCTCCAAGAGGGAGGCCCAAACCCTTAGACACTTCCTTCCTGGTTCTCCTTCCCCTGTTTCACGGGCTTATTTTCACAGGCTTTGCAAGGAGCATGTGCCCAGAACAAAGGGGGACTGAAATTCTCTGCGTCGCCTCAGGAATGTACATTTGTTCCAACCAGACTGCTTTGTGCCTTCCGTGGGCAGAGGCGACCTCCGAGTAAGGTTGTAACCTCTGTGGTACTCAGCCAATGAGGAACGGGGTGGGGGGCACTTCACGCTAGGAGATAAATGGTTGTAACTGCCCCAAGGTCGCCTGTCCCTCAGACCTACTCTTGCAAGAACGTTGATTAAAGCCTGGCTTCACTGTGCCCTGAGTCTCCGTGTCCCTACTCTGAGTGGGTCCGCGGACTTATTTGTCACAATATCCAAACGAATTTTAAGGATTGGCGTGTAAGTTTCTACAAAATAAAAAAAAGGCATTTGGGATTTTGATAGAGTTTATGTTAACTCTCTAGATCCATTTGGGGAATGATGCCATCTTAACAATAATAAGCATTCTGATCTGTGAATACAGACTATTTTCTCACTTACTTAGGGCTTTCTTAATTTCTTTCAACAGTGTTTTGTGACTTTGCATGCACAAGCATTGAATTTCTTTGTTAAATACATTGCAGATATTTTATTCTATCTCATGCTATTGCAAATGGATTTGCTGTTAAAATTCGGCTTTTTGGATTGTTTGTTGTCAATATATGGAAACAATTTATTTTTATAGGTTGGTCAGGTGCCTGCAACTTTGCTGAACGTGTTCATTAGGTTTTTTTTTTTTCACTTAAGCTTTTTGGTTAGCAATCTCTACACTCAACATGGGGTTCAAACTCACGACCCCGAGATCAAGAGTCCCATGCTCCATGGACTGAGCCAGCCGGGTGCCTCTTTTCATTAGTTTTAATAGTTTTTTTTTTTTAATTTTTTTTTCAACGTTTTTTATTTATTTTTGGGACAGAGAGAGACAGAGCATGAACGGGGGAGGGTAGTTTTAATAGTTTTGAGTGTGCGTTTGTGTGTATAGAAAATCTTTTTAGAGGGGCGCCTGGGTGGCTCAGTCAGTTGCGTGGCCACCTTCGGCTCAGGTCATGATCTCGCAGTCCGTGAGTTCGAGCCCCGCGTCGGGCTCTGTGCTGACAGCTCAGAGCCTGGAGCCTGTTTCAGATTCTGTGTCTCCCTCTCTCTGACCCTCCCCCGTTCATGCTCTGTCCCTCTCTGTCTCAAAAATAAATAAACGTTAAAAAAAATAAAAAAAAAAAAAAGAAAATCTTCTTAGGATTTTCTATAGGCATGATCGTGTTACCTGTGGATAAATAGTTTTACTTTTTCTATTCCGTGGATGCTTTCTGTTGCTTTTTCTTGCCCAGCTGCCCTGACTAGGACCTCCAGGAAAATGCTGGAGAGGGGTCGTAACAGCAGACATCCGCGTCTTGCTCCTGACGTTACGGTGAAAGCACCGTTCTGCCCTTAAATATGATGTTAGCTGTGAGACTTTTGTTTACGTCTTTTATCAGAATGAGAGAGTTTCTTGTTATTCCTGGTTTCTCACGTGCAATTTGTCGTGGAAGGGTGCTGGAATTTGTCAAATGCCTTTTCTTCGTGTACTGAAATGCCATGCGTTTTTGTCCTTTATTCTATCGATGCGATGTATTACACTGATTGATTTGGCGATGTTTAACTAACGTTGGAATCCCAAGTGGTCGTGGCATATAATCCTTTTTGTATGTCACCAGATTAGGTTTGCGGGGGTTTTATGGAGGGCATTTGCTCCTATATTCATAAGGGATATTGATCTGTAGCTTTCTTTTCTTATGATGTCTGCATCTGTTTTATTTATGATAGCTGATTTAAAGTCTCTGCCTAGTAAACCCAATGTCTGGGTTCCCCAGGGAGAGTTTCTGTCAACTGCTACAAGCCCCCTTCCCCCTGCCCCACGGATCGACCATATGCTTCTGTTTCTTTGTGTGTCTCATATATTTTTTGGTGAAATCTGTTCGTTTAAAAAAAAATACAATGTAACAACTCTGGAAGGCAGACCATCCCTCACAAACCTGTAGATTTGTGTTCCTTGCTGTGTGTGGCCACTGATTAGTTCAGCGGTCGCCTAGCGACTGGACGCGGATTTCCTTAAGTCCCTTCCCCCGACGTGGCTCCCAGCCTTTGCTGATGGGGCTCTGTGTATCTTCGGGGTCCAGTTCTTGGCAGGCACGTGACCAGGCGGCCTTAGCCTTTGCCTCCCGCTCGTGCAGAGCCTCAAGGTCAGCCATGGTGAGAGATGCGTCCTCCTTGGGTCTTTTCTGGGCGTGCGCGCAGCCCTGTGTGCGTGAGTGGTCTTCTGGAGCCCTGGGGGATATTTTGTTTTCTGGGCCACTACTTGGGACATCTCATTCCCCCCGATTTCCCTTGTAAGCTTTTTAGCCAGTTCCTGTTTTCTCCGACTGGTGTCACTGCCTCAAGCAGCTCAATGTTAAGCAATTGCTACTGATTGTTTTTGACGAACACCCTGGGTCTATAGCTTGTTTTCACAGAATGAGTTCTGAGTCAGGTCAAATAAAGACAAGCCCTTTGAGTTGGTAGTTTCCAGACGGGTCAGCTAGCGATAGTCCTACAGCTCTGGAGCCTTGTGGGGGGCCCCAAACGTATCTTGTCCCTGAACGGCTACAGGGCTGGTTTTCACACCCACCACAGATCTGTGGCCACTGACCTTTACCATGTGTGGTGGGGGGTTCTATGTGTCAGCTCGAACGGCCAATGGGGCGCCTACGCATATGGCCAAACACTGTTCTGCTGTAGCTGTGAGGGTGTTTCTCGGTGAGACGAACATCTGAATTGGTAGATTTAGTCAAGGACATTCCTCTCCCTCCTGGGGTGGGCCCTGTCTAATCAGTTGAAGACCTGACTGAATGGAACAAAAAGACTGAGTTAGGAGAATTCCTCCTGCTTCACAGGTTCAGCTGGACACTCGTCTTTTCCTGCTTTCGGTCTGGAACTGAAACATCGGCCAGTCTCGGGTCAGAGGGCCGCTGGCCTTCAGACTGGAATGGGCATCGTGAGCTCTCCCTGTTCTCAAGACGCTGGACTTGGGCCAGGGCACCAGCACCGGCCCTCCTGGGCCTCCAGCTTGTAGACGGCAGACCCTGGGACGTCTCCGCCTCCAAAACCGTGAGAGCCAGTTTCTTACAGTAAATATATTTCTGTATATTTTGTATCCAGGGAAACCTATAATAGGAAGGATGCGTGTGCACGTCCCGCAGGTATGGTTGGAGCTGTTTCTCTGGAGGACGCTGACTAATACGACACGATAGCCGTGCTGTGGGGTCCAAGGCTGCCACGGAGGCAGGGAGGGGGAGGCCGGTGCGTACAAGTCGAAAGGCCGCAAAGTTCACCTGTCATGACGGAGACTTGGCCATTTTTGCTGAGCGCCTTCTTCGTGAGTTACTGCAAGGCTTTGTTTCACATACAGTCTGGAAAGGTTGATTTCGACTAATTTTCCCTGTGTTCTCATTGCTCTGGTGGAGGAGTGGATTTTCAGAGGTCGGTCCCCCGTCACCCCAGAAGTGCCTCCCTGCTAGCTCTCCCCAGAGGGGGTGGACCGTGCGAGTTTCGCCGTGGCTGGATGAACGCAGAACCCAAATCGGGATCTGTGGGAGCAGAACAGACTTGGGAGGGATTTGGATCATCCGGGAATGAGGTGACTTAGCCCAGTCTGGTTAGAGTGTGGGAAAAGTGAAAGACCGATCAATGAACAGCTCTGTCTCCTGGGCAGGAGGAAAAGGCAGCAGATGTCTGTAGCTTTGAATGCCGCCTCTGGGAACAATTCCCTGCCATTGGAAAGCAAAGCTGTGTGGTCGCTGGGTGCTGAGCATATCTGCAGGGACACGGGCCGTTCAGGGGGGACGAGCTTATACAGGTGGATACGTAGGGACATGAGGGCAGGGCAGGTCACCGGTCAGATCTGGGATCTGCTCCGGGAGGTGATGCCGTGGGGACGCCAGCACTCTCTGGTGCCAGTCTGGAGAGGCAGAGGGTCTTAGGATTGGGTGAGATTCTGCGTTAACAGCGATGAACCAGGGGCACCTGGGTCGCTCAGTCGGTTAAGCGTCCGACTCCGGCTCAGGTCATGATCTCACGGTTCGTGGGTTTGAGCCCCACGTCGGGCTCTGTGCTGACAGCTCGGAGCCTGGAGCCCGCTTCAGATCCTGTGTCTCCTTCCCTCTCCGCCTTTCCCCTACGCACACTCTGTCTCTCTTTCTCAAAAACAAACATTAAAAAAATAATTTAAAAAACTAAAAGAAAACACAACAGCGATGAACCAGACACCAAGAAGCCCCTCGGCGAGCAGGGACGCTGGAGGGGGAGGCAGGGCAGAGCATCACAGGCACGGAGTGTCAGCGTCCCCGCTGATGTGATGTGAAAGCCGGATGCCTTGTGAATCTCACCAAGTAGGTCAGATTCCAAACGGACGAATGGGATTTGCCACTTCGACAGACACTACAGGCATGAGCGGCGCTCCTGACGGCTATCCCTGTACTCAGGGGTGAGACCAATCTGTTCTTCCACAGGCTTTCCAGAGGGCCCGCTCTGTGCTCTTGAGGCTGGCAGTGGAGCGCAAGCCAGGCTGAAACGTCCCCAGTTCTCATGGACCGCGGGGACAGACAGACAGAAAAGCACAGAGAAGGGGGCAAACAGCACAGCGACAAGCCCTACGGAGGGTGATGGGTGGCACTTTGTGCCGTGACCGGCGAGCAGGGGCCTGGGGCAGTGCCGAGGGGCTGGGGGGGGGGGGGGGCCGGAGCCGGAAGCAGCCAGAGCAAGAGCCAGGGACGTGAGGGTGAGTGCCCTCGGAGCCGCGGGGCCAGTGTGGACGGAGGCGCAGGGCGGGGGAGGGGGATGTGCACCAGAGGCCAGGACAGCGGGGGGCGCCTGAGGCCGGGCCTCCTGGGTGGAATCTTGGGTAGAATGACGGCTCTTACTCTGAGTGGGGACGAGAGGAAGGGTTTGCTGAGCCCGTGGCCAGCAAGAGGGGCGGGGAGGTGGCGTCCTGTGAGGGACCCTCACACACGGCAGGTCTGGCTCTGCCCTGAGCTCCAGCCACGGAGGCGTGAGCGGCGGCCCCTCCCTGCCCTGCACTGTGTGCGTGTGGCTTCCCGGTCCCCCGTCCCCGGTACAGGGGACACTTAAGTGTGTGCTGTGTCCTTGAACAGTGCAGAAGGCATGCAGAAGGGAAAGAGGGACACCTCAAGGGGGACCGCAGGTGACGCATGCCTCTCACCTGGAGGGGCTGCGGGCCACCCCCGGGGCACACCGGTCACTGAGGACTCAGGGTGGCTGACCAAGGTCAGGTTCCAGCTACTCCCCTCGTTCTCTGGGCACAGGCTCCAGTGAGAGCCCCTGGGACCATCCGCCCTTGTCTGAGCCTTGGGAGGGCAGGGTTGTGGTGCCCTGCGTCCTGGGTGTCCCCGGGCCATCTCCGTCCTGTCCCCAGTGCTGGGCAGGGGGACGCTGGTCCTGGCTGGTCCGCTCAGCCTCGGGTCAGGTCGGCTGAGTGTCCGTCCCTCCGCGTACTGTCTGATTCTTACCAAAACTCAGGGTCTGTCCGGTTGACTGGGCCTGAATGGGGACTCTGCAGGAACAAGCCGGTCACCGCCGCTTAGCCAGATGGCGGGGCCAGCTCAGGCTGGCAGAGGCGCTGGGAGCTGCCCACAGCACTTGACGCAGGACTGTGGGTGCAGAGAGAAGGGGAGGCCGCTTATCAGGCCTCTGAGGCAGCTGAGAAGCCGACCTCAGCATCTCAGAGGCCAGTGGTGGCTTTGGAGGGACCTTATGGTCCACGGTGGCCCTTCCTTGGGGCCCAGGACCCCACCTTCTTGCTCTGTGCCTTCACCTACCTGACAGCGGGAGGCGGGGGCTGGACCCTGTGACTCACACCGCACCTGTTCCTCAGGATGCTGGTGACGAGGAAGTGCCTGGCCTCCTCCCAGCTTCCCACCTAGCGGGGTGGCCAGACGTGACCAGGGGTCACAGGGAGGGTGACAGATGTCTCCACAGCTTCCAAGCCAAGCTGAGCCCTCGGCGGAGGGCAAGGGACCTACGGGGACCCAGCAAGGTGGCCCCGGCCTATCTGAGGGACCTGAGTGTGACGCCGGCCACCTCCGCGACCCCGGGGCTGCTTGCCGTTCCAAGTGCCGGGACGGCGTGCTTCCGGCCCCGTGGAGCTGTGTGTGGGGGGCGAGGGGGGCGATGGGGACCCTCGCCGGCGGAGGGAGCCGCCAGGACAAAGCGCAGAGGCGGTGGCCGGCGAGGACGACAGACCGCAGGAGGGTCGTCGGGGCGGGCGCGAAGGAAGACGCACCTGTCGGGACTCGGAGGCTGGGCAGCCAGGCTGGGCACGCTCTCGCTCGGTCGCCCTGGGCCGCACGCGAGGCGGCTGCCGCCAGAAGGAGGTGCCCGCACGTATTGATTGCTGGATCAATGTCAAGGCGGAGGGGGGGCCTCCGGTGACCCGCCCTGTCCTCGCCCTGCCCCGTCCAGCGTCTCCGTCAGTGACTTGGATGGAGGCATCACAGGGCTCTGCTTGTCAAATTTGCAGATCAAAGCTCAGAGGACGGCCACCGTGCTGGAAGAAATGCCCTGGGCACAAAAAGCTTCTTGACAGGCTGGAACAATGGACTGTGGACCAGATGGAATTTAGCAAGGTTAAGTGCGAAGTCCTGCTGGCCGGTTAGAAAAAAAACCCAAAAAATCACAACCACGAGTGTGCGAGCCGACGCGGGAGACACGGGAGGGGAGGGCCCGGCAGATGGGCAGGTTCTGCAGCGGCCCAGCCGAGACCCCAGCCCCACGGCAGGGCCGGGCCCGGGCCCGGGGAGGGAAGGGGGGCGTCCCCCGTCTGCACAGCCCCCGCCAGGCCCGGGGGTCACACCGCCCTGCAGGGGACCCTGACTAGAGGAAGGCGTGCAGGGCAGAGTGACCAGGGCCAGGTCGGATGGAAGAGGTCAGCCCGTTGAGGAAGGGCTCCCCGGAGCCCCCAGCGTCCCCCGGGGCCCAGCAGGAGAGGTGCCGGGAGACGCGACAGGCAGAAGGATTCTTGGCTGGGTTTGAGGACAGACGTTCTGACAAGAGCTGTTAACCATGGCGTGAGATGCCTCCTGGGGCCGCGAGCCGAGAAGGCAGAGGCAGGCGGGCCATCTGTCGGGCGCCCCAGAGGGCTTCCTCTTGGCAGATGGAGCCACTGGGGGTGCCCGTCAAGCCCCCATTTCACAGATGGGACAGCAGAGGCGGGCGGGGCTGGGGGGGCCGCCGGCTTCTCGGACGACTTTGCCATCAGCCTCTGGGATTCTTTCCTTGGAGCTGAAGTGAAGTTTACTCAGGACACGTAAAAGGGGAACGGATGTGCATCGGGTGTGACACGTGGGTCCCCGCCCCTCTCTGAGTCAGGATCCAAATGACAGACAGACATGGGGTCAGGATGACAGCGCCAGCCCCGTCCCCAAATCAGGTTTAGAGAATGAGGTCTGTTCGGAGGTCGTGGGCCGGGTTACTACTTTTCCCCAAGGGAGGGGGACGGCCTGAACGTGGGCGTCTTTCCAGGGACCTGCCCCGCTGAGGTCGGCCTGGGGGTGGGGGGGTGAGGGCAGATCACCTGTGGTCCTGGGGGGCCAGCGGGGAGAGGGGACCCTGGGTATCCCTGCCGTGTTTCGGCAAGTCTTGCATTGTGACAAGTGGGGTGTGCAGGGAGGAGGCTGGGAGGGCTCTCGCCAATGTCTCTGGAAGGCGAAAGTTCGGTCTGGCACCGAAGGGCAGATCAAGCTCCCCCACTGGCCCCAGGCAGGCATGTCCTCACGGGCTCCCACGGTCTGCTAGTGCGCACCATCTTGGGGGGTCCAGGAGACACCAGGATGGGAGGAGGAGGAGAAGGGGGAGGAGGGAGGAGGTGGGGAGGGGGAGGGAGAGTCAGTTATGCCAGATCAGACCCAACCTGAGAAGGAGTCTGGCCTTCAAGGCGACGTCCAGGTCAGCTGAGCGAGGAAGGAGACGGGGAGGGACGGTCACCCAAGGGGCACGTTCAGCAGCTGGAGGGAAGAGAGGGCAGAGTGAGGATGGCAGGCCTCTGTCCCCACACCCCTGGAGCCGCCCTGAGTCCTGGGGAAGGCCCGGGGGGCCGGCGGCAGGGCTGGGGGCTGGGTGGGCTCTGCCCTGAGTCCTGACCGTGTGGCTGGGGCTGCGGGGACCCTCGGTGTCGCCAGAGCAGTGTCCGTGGTTGCGGGAGCCTGGGACGTGGCTGCAGCTCTAGGGACTTGTGTCCAGCTGGCACAGCCACTCATGGTTCCACTGAGTGGAATCAGAACCCGGAAAGAGAGAACCGGGGTGGGGGGGGGTTCATTTCTTTGGGCTTTATTTACAAGGGAAAGAAAATTTCAATTTGGGTTTTAATTTTTCTCTGGGAACATAGCAATTGGAGGAACTCTCACTGCTCGGAAGAGGGAATTAGTCACCTTGTTATCATTAGAGCTCGTTGAAATGTCCCCGAAGACTAACTGGGGACAGGCGGGCGCTGCACTTAGGTTCAGCAATGCCCCCTGTGGCCCATCTTGGAGCCTGTTCTGAATGTAAAACTGAGCCGGCATGTGTGGACCCACACACTCGTGGACCTGTGCGCACACACACACAGACACACACACACACACACACACACCCCTGCATGGTGGATTTTTGCTGGGCATCCCATGAGGCTGCTCTGGGGGCCTGGCCCTCGGCTGTCTGCGCTGCAGGGAGGGGCAGGGTGGCCCTGCACGGGCACTGGTGGCCTTCAGGTCGGGGACCAGGACAGCTGGCCTCGGGGAGCTCTGCAGTCTGAAGTCACCGGGTTTTGTTAACAAAGATTCAGCCCAGTTTGACTCCTCCTTGCACAGGATTAAAACCCAGAGGGAAAGGGACCCTCCACGGAGGCCCTGCAGCAAGTCCTGGGTTGTGGGGGGCTGGGACAGGCTCCTGGAGGAGACGTGGCCTGCAGCTGGGAAAGTGGGGGGTCTTGGGAGCATCCCTGGGAGGGGAGCTGGGCAGGAGTTCAGTGCTCAGATCCCAGCTGCACCCTCACCAGCTGCGGGGGCCTGGGAAGCTCCCATCTGCTCCCCAGTGCTCCCATTCGGGGAGCGGGGATGGTGGTGGGGCCGCCCCGGGGACCAGGCGAGAGCAGAGCAGACCTGTCAAGGGCTCGGGGCGCCCCTGGCACGCAGAGCAGGGGTCAGAGTGTCAGCCGTCCTCCGGGAGCTCACTCCGCAAGCAAATTAGACAACCCCGATTACGGGAGTCAGCAGACAGAGTTTACCTTAGCGTGGAAGGGTTTTCTCTCTTTTTTAAAAAGGTGGTAACAGTGGATTTAAAAACACCCAGAAAACACAGAACTTCACACCCCACCCTAAACACATTCCTGGAAGTAATCATTGTTAACAGCTAGATGTGCATTTGGTTTTTCTATTCACATATTAACACACACACCTTTTTTATTTTTATTTTTTTGAAGCGAAGCAGCATCAAAACAAGCCTGTTGAGCTCTCCGCCTCCCACCCCTGCAGATGCAGACGCGCCCGCAGGTCCCAGACCCGCCGGCTTCTGGCCACCGTCCCTCTTTCTCTCCCCAACAGGTTCCGTGAAGACCAGCGTGCGGACATGCTCCCCTGCGAGCGCCTGGTTCCTCGGACGGATTCCCCACCGTGCGGGGTCTCCACCGCTCGCGTATTTGTGCGCCGCGAAAGTGCTCGCCGACAGCATTTTCCAGGGGTGACGTTTCCACTGACATGTAAGAGTGCTCCTTCCCCGCCTTCCTTTCGATGTCATCGGTGTTCCGCGGTTCTGCCCCTGCATATATTAAAACCAACTTTTTTTTTAGTTTGCATCGATTTGCTGGTTTGGGGCTGAATTAGGGAGTTGTTTCCCCCCATTACTTAAAAGGCAGGAAGGGACGTGGTGGCCGTGGTCCCGGCGGGCGGCCCCACGCTCGCAGCCCCATCACCCCGGGGGCGCCTGGCTCTAGCAGGCACTTTGTGCTGAGTTAAATCTCCCCCCGCTCACCGCACTGAGCTCATATCATCAAGGAGCAGGGCACAGGAGCCCCTGGGATTCTGCCCCTTCTGGGCAGAAACGGTCGGGGTTTGAACTCCAGGCTCCTGGGAGCCCAGTGTCTCTATTCACCTCGTGTGTCTCTGGCTCCCGCTCCCCAGGAGTCCACGCAAATGAGACCTGTTCCGGACCCTTCCTGATGCTCCCAGAACACGCTGACTGCGCCCTGCTCCCGACTTCACACGCACCCGTGAAGGTCACCCTGGATCCTCGGTTTCCCTCCCAGACGCCCAGGACGGTGCTCGGCTCAGGTCACTGCCTGTTTGGTCTTATTTTGAAGTAATCCCAGGGCCAGCAAGGGCTGCAGTCGTGTTGGAGGACCAATGCGGATTCATCCGGAAGACTTCGGAGGCCCTGGGTCCGGGGTCTGGGACATGCCTGATTCGTGGCCGATGGAGGCCGTGACACTTGGAATAAAGAAGCCGAACGGGGGGGCGGGGTAGGTGTGGGGAGCTTGGGCACCCCCCCCGCCCCTGCATGAAGCTGGCCCAGGCGAGGCCACACCTATGGGGACACAGTTCTGATGGGCAGGCAGGGGGGCTCCAGCAGATGCATGAAGCAGGGCCAGAAGCCCCCTTGCAGCTCTGGACAGGGATCCGGCTCTTCTAGGCCAGTCCGGCCCCCTCTGGCCGCCGTGTCCCGGCAGAACACTCTGCCATCCACAGGCTGGGGGCGTCTCTCGTCCTTCCCGTCACGGCGGGGGGACACAGCTGGGGCTCTCCACCCCTCTCTCTGGCACAGATGAGAGCGAGCAAACATAATCGGCCACCCTGGGGCTGCGGGAGGGCCCGGGAGGTGCAGGCAGGACAGTGGGTCCCGAGCTGTGCCTTCCTCCAAGTCCCGGCCATATTCTCGGGGCCGACTTTGTCCTCCGTGAAATGTTCTCATCACACACCACCCACACTCGCTGCTCCCTGCAGGACGGATTCCAGATCCCCGGCCGGATCCTGGGAGCACGCAGAGCAGGCCTCAGCAGAGCGGGGAGCGCCCACAAGCCCGTGTGACACTGAGTGCCACCTGCTACCTGTCACCTCTCGCCAGCTGCCGCTGGCCCTGTCCCTCGTCGGCCCAGCTGCTGACTGTCCCCGGATGCAGAAAGCCTGCCTGCCCCTCCAGGGGCTGAGAAAAGGAATCAACGCTCACCAAATCTCAAATCCCCACCTGGCAGAGGCTGTTGGGCGGGAAGCGTTTGCCTCCGGGAAAAAGACAGGCGTCCCTTTTGACGGAAGCCCGCCCCGTCTGTCCTGCCGGTGGGGTCCCTGAACTCGCAGCCCTTGCCGGTCGCCTCACCCGCAGGGATGCTGCCTATGCTCCTGCAGGACCTCCGCGGTCTGTCCCCGGCATATTCCAGTCCCGCGGGCCCTGTGAGTGAGAGGTTCTGTTCCCCAAACTCAGCCTCTCCTCCTCTCCGACGTCTCTCTCCCACGGTCAGCGCCCCACGTGGGGTAGTGCACGGAGACGCAGAGCAGAAACCAGAAGGTGCCTCTGGTCATCGTGAAGTCTGCTTTCTAACGAGCCTTGGAAGCCAGGCCTGGGTTCCCGTCCTCACTGTGGTGACGGTTCTGTTTCCAGTAGAGAAGTCTGCTCTGGGAGGCATCAGGACCTTCCGGGGGTCTGGTCAGAGTTCCCCTGAGCCTCCAACGAGCCCCATGGGGTGAGCGCACCGGAAGCGTGGGGACCGACCCTCCCGTCATGGCCGCTCAGGCTCCTCAGGGTGGCCACTCGTCCGTCCCCCCGCTCATTCATTCGCTCGTCATGCCGGTGAAGCCACCGCGTCAGCCCTTGGGAGACGCCAGCTTCCTCAGCAGATTTCCTTCAGATTAAATTCACATCATACCCAGGGGGAAGTCACGGTCTGTGAAAACGACCAGGACTGCCGTGTCCCCGATGTGAATTTCAACTCTGTGATTGACTGTCTCCGACTGTCTCTAAGGGTCTTTTTAGACGGGCTTTGCTCGACTCAAGACCAGTTGACACAAGCATGTGGCTATTACGTCTCTTGAGTCTCATTTCACTGTGAGTGTCCCTCCTCCCTTTTGGGGGTGTGGGCTGGGGTGCTTGTTGAGCTCACGGGACCTGAAGACTCTTCCAATTTGGCCAACCACTTCCTTTTTGTGTTATTTCAAGTGATCTGGAGGACGGATTCCATTTCGGTTCACAACCCGGAGCCCCCAAAACTCTGGTCATCAGGATGATGAGTGCGCGACATGCTGTGGGCCCGGCCCATCCGTCCCAACTGTCCCCATCACCTGCTGGAGGACGGCAGCAGCATCTGCTGGTGACTGTCCCCTACACCCACCAGTTCACTGGGGATTGCAAAACAGTGACGGTGTAATTCTGTCTTTCTTTCTGAATTTATAGCCTGGCAGAGTTCTAGAAAGACTTTTTTTTTTTAATCAGCCCCTTAGTTACCCTGGAAGGGAAAAGAAGGTCAAGTTTGATTCCTCCTCCCCTTTTCTCATCAATTTTCAGAGGGATGACTGGGTATCTTAGCAACCTCCATGGTTTTATTTTGTTTTTGAGAACGCTTATGAAATTATGAAAGACTTTCAATCAATGCCTGTCACATTCTCTTTGATGCAAAACCAGTCTCCCTCACGCCCACGTCCCTTTCACTCCGCCACGGGGGTCACGGGCAGCATCTTCCTTTCCTGGTAGAACCACATTCCCCAGGATCGTTTGCAAGGTTCTTGCCTGAAAACCACCTAGCTATCTTCCAGCCCCGATTCCTTCCAGAGGCAAATCGTGTCTGCAGAACATAATCCAAGTCTGTCGGTCCACCATGACCTTAGCCGTCCATGCTTCTGGACATTTTTACTGGACGAAGCCAGGAGATGCAGGTAAGATGTATCCTTCAAGAGAAAAAAAATGTTGGTTTATACCGTTTCCAATTCGGAATTAAGATGGCTGGGTTTCCTGTAACTTCCTTTGTGTTACACTGGCTCCTGTTTTTGGTGTTTCCAGAAATCTTGACTCCAAGATACCCTCAAAGTGACAATATTGCTTCTAACAACATGCCTCCTGACCGCCGTTCATTTCTACTTAGGATACGCTCCTCCGGGGGGGTACCATCAAAATACCAAATTTAAAGTCAATTATAACGATTATTTTTTTCCTGTGTGTGCCGTCAACTTGAAATACAGTTTATTGCAGGTTGTTTCAAATTACTGTATTTTTATTTTCTCTTGAATTTAATCTTTAAGAATTATTTAAATATTTAATAGTTTTGGGCGCCTGGGTGACTCAGTCAGTTGAGTGTCTGACTCTTGATTTTGGCTCAGGTCATGATCCCAGGGTCTTGGGATCGAGACACACGTCGGCCTCCGAGCTGAGTGTGGAGCCTGCTTAAGATTCTGAATCTCTCTCTCTCAAAAAAAATAATAATAATGGCTTCAAAATCAAATTTTTTTTAATAAAAAGGCATTTTTGGCAATGTTTCTCTTTTCTCCCTCCTGAACCCTTTCTCCTCTGCAAGTAACCACTTTAAGTCATATTTGATTTATTGTTTCATTTTTTCTTCCATTTTTTTCCATTTCTACAGAAAAAAATAACATCTTTAAAGCATTGTTCTGTTTTTTTTTAATGTTTTTATTTAATGTAATAATATATCTTGGGAGGAACTCCTTATTCGTGTAGGGAATTATTTCTTAATTTCTGTACCCCTGCATTGCCCTCGGTTGTGTTCATGCATCAGAATTGACTCAATAAGTCCCCACGATGAGCATTTGGGATCCCCCCAGACTTTCACTGGTATTGATATTATCTCACCGAATGATTACAGGATAATTGTAAGAGAATGGGACAGCCTACTGGATGCCATAAATTAGCATTCTGCTTGCCCTGTGGTGTCTCCGCTGGAGATCAGAAAGAAAGAGTCCCATTGGGAGGTCACTGCTTGAGTCCAAGCAAGATGGCGGGTTGGAGCAGGCTGGTGGTGGTAGCCACGGAGCATCACGTCCAGATTGGGGTGACGTTTGAGAGGAAGTCTTTGTCAGTGGAACGACTCAGTAGACAGAGAGAAACACCCTCATCTGGTTCTTGCCACTAAAGCCCCTCCCAGGCATTCACACCTGGTCATCGCAGACCCTTGCCCTGGTTTCCAGCCACAGGTCAGGACACGGTGTCCATTTCTCCTCCTTCCTGCACCCGGGCCCTGCATCTTCCTGTTTGCTGGCTGAGCAGAGGAGGCCTAGGCTGACTAAGGCGGAGACGCCCTTTGCCTACGTTAAACACGACTTCTACGTGAAACAGAATGCTGACCATCTCGGTCTGTGGGAGTTGCGTTTGGATTCATCTCTTGGTAGAACAGATCCCCAAGGACAGTGGGTGGAAACTTGCCTTAAATCCCCTGATAGACAAAGTTCACCCAGAATGGAGGGAGGCTGTGTCCAAGGACCACTGCTGTGTCTGTCATGGTGGACGTGGCTGGCCAGCCACCAGGATTTGCAGTCCTTCCCACGGTGCAGAGCTTTCTGGGAAGTGGCCCACCAGGGAGTCCTGTCCCCACCCATCCTTGTGGTTGGTGAAGGCCAGGTGCCTAGGTCTCACCTACTTACAGGCCCTTGTGGCTGACAGTTCAGAAGCCTCTTTCTCCACCTGTTTCCTTTCAAGCTGATTGAAAACAGGGGTGACCAGGGCTCCAGGGTCATATGGGCCACGGACCCAAAAAGCCTGGACCCTGAGAAGCATCCACTGCATCATGATGCCACTGATGCTTTGGGCTTTGTGTATTTATTTTTAATTTATTTATTTGTTTTGAGAGACAGGCAGAGCATGAGCAGGGGAGGGAGAGAGAGAGAGAATCCCGAGCAGCCTCCACATTCTCAGCGCAGAGCCCGATTCGGGGCTTGAACTCACGGACTGTGAGATCATGACCTGAGCTGAAAACCAAGAGTCAGATGTTTAACCGACTGAGCCACCCAGGCACCCCTGGGATTTATTTCTTAAACCAGCATATGTCACCCTTCTTCATGTATAAAGTGCTTATTAGCACTGAGATCCAATGTGAATCTCCTGACATTTTTTTTAAAGTTTTTTTAAAATGTTTATGTATTTTTGTGGGAGAGGGACAGAGAGAGAGCGTGAGTGGGGGAGGGGCAGAGAGAGAGGAAGACACAGAATCCGAAGCAGGTTCCAGGCTCTGAGCTGTCAGCACAGAGCCCAATGCGGGGCTCGAACTCACGAACCGTGAGATCATGACCTGAGCTAAAGTCGGATGCTTAACTGACTGAGCCACCCAAGCGCCCCTCTCCTGATGTTCTAAAAACCACTTTTTACGTGTGGACAAATCCCAGCACTCCGCCTGGCCCGCTGCAGCTCACCGGCCGGTCGAGTGGGCTCCGTCCCCCACCAGACTGTAGGGCAGGGCCCGGTGTCTCCAGCTGCTGGTGCAGAACACGCACAAGGGGGCTACAGAGAAAGCAAAACAAACCCACGTAGATGTGAGGTATGGCACATTAGAACAAAATAATTTTTATAGATTTGTTTAAATACGCTGATAGGAGCAAAAATTAATCTAAGTAAAGTAGATTAAAGCGGAATCCAAGAGAGAAGCACGGTGCAAGCAGATCTCCTAAATGCCTGGCATCATCAGCTACGATCCCAACAAGGAAGCTTCCAGCTCAGGACTGCCCGCAGGCCCGGTGGGGTCTCAATGCAGACAGTCCCGCAGACAGAAAGCCAGGTGGTGAGGCAGCCGGGTGGGATGGAGCGGATTCGGGTCTCGTAGGGTCGCTTCGCTTCACACCGCGGTGGTGACGAGGGGGTCTCCAGGCTGCAGGCCCAGGGGAGCACAAGCCTGTGCCGGCCGTGAACCCCAAAGCTGCTTCCCCTGCCTTGTCCCCTCCCCTTCCAGCTACGCCCCCTGTGAGTCGGCCCCGGCCGAGGTGCTGGGCCGTCTTGCTCAGGTTCCTTTCCCGTTCTTCCAACCAGGCCAGAGCACAGAGCAGGCGTGGGACAGGGACCCTGGGAGGAAGGAGCCATGGTCTGTCTGGGAGAAGGCTGCAGCCGGAGAGAGGGAAGGGTTCCTCTGGGTCTTGGCAGTAAAGCCACAGCCCCATCCTGGGTCTCCATAAACACCGGTGCACAAACAGAACACACACCGCTTTGGGCGCCGAGGATAACGGAGCGTTGGCGGGGTCCTCGCTCGGCAACCCCGAGAGGTAGGTGCTGTTGGCATCACCCTCTCGCAGAACAACTGGAAAAGCCGCGGCGTGCCCGGCCCGGGGGCAGATCTGGCTGGCACGCAGCGTGGGTAACCCCCAGCCCAGCCCCACCGGTCAGGAAGGGACGGTGAGTCACTTCGGGTGACCTTCCAGCCAGAGAACTTAGCTGCCTGCTGCTCCAGACCTGTGACGCGTGAGACAACAAACCAAAACCAACCAGAGCCCTTAGGTGATCCGATTTATGGTTTAATTACGTGCCTTTGGAGATGACTTAGGGGCTTCTGCGACTGTCCTCGGCCTCGGGGATTCTGCGCGGAACCCGAGTCCCCTGCACGGAGAGCCACGCGCCCAATGGGCCCAGCCTGCCTTCCAGAAGGGCAGGTGCCCGGCACCTACAGAAGGCAGCTCTCCAGCTCTGCACCTGCACCATCCCTGGACAGAGCCCAGCCGAGCCGGGGCCAGGGCCACGTCGCCTAGCCCTCGGCATCAGACGGCCTCAGCTGCGTTGGCCGCTCAGAGCGCTGTGATTGAGCCAGACTCGGGACGGAGGACTGGTCCTGAGACTGTGGGAGAATGAGACACACACCCCCCTTCCCCCCCCCCATCTAGGAGAACTCAAGTCCAGAAAGCTGGACATGTGGAGCACGTGCTGGGCTCCCATGTTTGTGGATTTGCACGTGAGGTGCCCGGTGTAAATGATCCCCTTGGCCTGCACACACCCGTACGGCCGTCCCACTTGCCTGCTTCTGCGTGTGTCCCCAGACTTACCACCCGACCATTCACCTTCCCCGCCCTGCCCCACCGAGTGTGCTCCCTTCTCCAGGAAACACACGCTCCGCTGGGCTCTCAGACAAGGCTCTCAGACCCTCTTCCCTGCGTCAGCCCCAGGCCTGCTCCCGGGCAGAGCCCAGCTCTGCCTCACCTGCCCCGGGGGAGCCTCTCCCAGCCCCTCGCGTCTGTTTTGGAGAGGCTGTTTCCAGGCCCCTGGGCCCCTGCGTAGGAGGGGAGCTGAGAAGCCGCTGGACGTCCGCGGTCAGGGTTCGAGCTTCCCGCGGCCCCGTGGAAGGAGAACGAACGGCAGGGGCCATGTCTCAGTCACGTTTGCTGGAAAACACTGAGGTCTGAGAGGTCACACAGCTGGACTGGAGGTCACCTGGCATCCGTGCACCTGTCAGATATCTGGTCCTGCCGGGAGGGAGGACAGATGGAGGGCTGTGCCCCGGGCCCAGAGATGCCACCCGTAATGGTGGCCGAACAGCTCTGGAGGCCCGGAGGCCACGGGGGCAGGAGGGAGGCAGGGGCGGGGGGCGGCCAGGACGCTGCTGACCCCGGGTCGATGATGCTCAGATATCTGAGTCTCCGAAATACTCTCCGCTCTTAGAAGTGAGTGAGGAGGGAGAACTTTTGTTCACCTGGGTCACGTCTGCCGGGTTTCGGTGCCGAGGAACGTCCTCAAGGCAACGTTTGCCTACTCATGAACGACTTTTAACCGAAACAAAACATTTTCTGCAACAAAGCAAAAGTCAGTGGGCAGAGCGGCGCTGTTCGGTTTCCGCAAATCTCGGCAGCGTTGGCCTCCGTGACGGCAGATGGGGCCTGGGGGCGGCGTCTTGCTCACACCGCTGCAGTGTGCTGTCTGGGACCCAGTTCGGCCTCGTGCGGGTGTGCACTCAGAAACAGAAGAGTCTTTTAACACATGTTCCAGATAGCCAGGGAGATGCTTTCTTCCCTGGTATCCCTTTCGCACGCGCACGGTTTTACAGCGTCACACGACGGGGACGTGGCGGGTATTGGCTCACGGAGTCCCGCGGATTTCCCAGATACTGACGCATTGCCTTATCCAAGTAAAAAGTCGTCGTCGTCATCGCCACCGCTTAGCTCGTCAGGGAAGCCTTTCAACATCGGAAACTCTCGAGGATCAAGTGCAGAGACCCGCTCTCTCCGAAAGGCCCCATTTGGCTTTGACGCCTCCAGCCTCATCGCGGCTCCCGGCGCGGCGTTTTCCCTGACGCGATGGGCCCCCTTGTTCATTCTGAAGAGATGTCCGCCCAACCCCCGAGTCTGGATAACCACGGCTCGTGTTCAGACGTTCTTTCCGGGAGAGCTGCTGCCCCGGGGAGGCGGCCGGTTCTGCCTGTGACCGTCACCACACTTTTCCCTGGGACGACTCCCGCGTGGCGTTTTGTGTCTAACTCTCGCTTCATCAGAAAAAAAAAAAAAAAAGTTAAAAAGATGTGTTCTCCAGGGTCAAGAGTTAATAAAATTAGTGTTATTTTCTTGCTTCATCAAGGACATTCTTCCGTAAAACCGGTGTTTTCTTGTGGATCCATCTGTCCCTCTGTCCGTCCATCCACCTGGCTTCCTGACTGCCCCCTGCAGGCGTGTGCTGGAGAAGCAAACAGTGGCAGCAAAGCGTCTGGGGACGTGGCCCGACCCACAGCAAGAGGCCATCGGTGTCGCTGCTGGTGGGATGTGGACAGCAAACCTCAGCCCAACGCAATGGTCAAGTAACTGCTTAGAAAGGTTATGAAAGTTGTGAGCTCATGAACATCCTGGAATTTTCTCTGGGGTCCCCCAGGCCCCGTGGAACACGCTTTGAAAACCCCTACCTTGCATGATGCCAGAAGGGACAGATGCATAAGTCGCATGACCAGAATGATTTTGGAATCCTAACATGGGGGGCTGATGCTGGGCCAGTGAGAGCCACCCATCCCTCCCTCCCTCCCTTCCTCCTTCCTCCTCCCTCCCTCCTCCCTCCCTCCTTCCTCCTCCCTCCCTCCTCCCTCCCTCCTTCCTCCTCCCTCCTCCCTCCCTTCTTCCTCCCTCCTCCCTCCCTCCTTCCTCCCCTTCCTCCCTCCCTCCCTTCCTCCTCCCTCCTCCCTTCCTCCTTCCTCCCTCCCTCATTGACTTCCTTATTCCCTCTCTGCCTCCTCCTCCCTCCCTCCTTCCTCCCTCTTCCCTCCCTCCCTCCCTCCTTCCTCCCCCTTCCTCCCTCCCTCCCTTCCTCCTCCCTCCCTCCTTCCTCCCTCCCTCATTGACTTCCTTATTCCCTCTCTGCCTCCTCCTCCCTCCCTTCTTCCTCCCTCTTCCCTCCCTCCCTCCCTCCTTCCTCCCTCCCTCCTCCCTCCCTTCTTCCTCCCTCCCTCCCTCCCTCCTTCCTCCCCCTTCCTCCCTCCCTTCCTCCTCCCTCCTCCCTTCCTCCTTCTTCCCTCCCTCATTGACTTCCTTATTCCCTCTCTGCCTCCTCCTCCCTCCCTTCTTCCTCCCTCTTCCCTCCCTCCCTCCCTCCTTCCTCCCCCTTCCTCCCTCCCTCCCTTCCTCCTCCCTCCCTCCTTCCTCCCTCCCTCATTGACTTCCTTATTCCCTCTCTGCCTCCTCCTCCCTCCCTTCTTCCTCCCTCTTCCCTCCCTCCCTCCTTCCTTCCTCCCCCTTCCTCCCTCCCTCCCTTCCTCCTCCCTCCCTCCTTCCTCCCTCCCTCATTGACTCCCTTATTCCCTCTCTCCCTCCTCCTTCCTTCCCTTCCTCCCTCCCTCATGGTTTGTCTCTTCACTCGGAAAGCCCAGGCCCCCACCTCTCCCAGCCTCTCCAGACTCAGAGCACATCCCTCCCAGCTGAGACACTCAGCACATCGCTGTATCCACACGCCTCTGTACTGCAGGGGGTCCAGTCCCACTGACCCCACACACTGATCCCCTCTTTCCTGACACCCCCACCCACCCGGTTCTAAATTCCGCATCCATCTCGAGCCCTCTGTCACACTCATGGGGACACGGAGGAGAAACCCAGAGAAGGTCTGGCAAAGTGAAACCTTTGAGGTGGGCGGTCTTGTGGGGAGAAAGCCCCATGTGCCAGCGTCAGCAGGTCTAAAATGAACTACGCGATAGATACCCCCGGGCGGCTGGGCACTGAGCAAAGTTGCGCCCCACCCCTCACCTTGTCCCCTCCCCCTCGTAGGGAAACAGCGGCGTCCCCGTGTTTCATGCCAGACAAGAACTTTGAAGGTCTTCGCGGCTGCTACCCTTACCTCTCCCCACAACCCAAATCTGGTGCAAGTTCTGGAAACCCCTCCTATGAGGTTCTGAAACCTGTCTCACCTATCCATGCCGGCTGCCACGGCCCTAGTCTGAGTCGGGATGCACATGGCAATCACCTTGATCCCTTCTGGAAGATACTGGAGGTTGGGCCCCACCTCTGGATGCTGACCTGCTGGCCTGGGTGGTGCCTGGGCAGTGGAGCGTGCCCCCAAAATCCCCCGATGCTTCTGATGTGGAGGACCATGCGGGAGCCCTCTGGGTGTGTCGGGGGTGGGGCACGGGGACCTAAGTCCTCACTGCCCCTGACTGGAGCATGGGGTCAGCCCCCAAGCCCGCTCTCTGGCTTCCGATTTCTCCCTTCTCGCCCTGCACCTCCCCCCTGCCCGGACCCGGGTCCCCCCAGGACACCCTGTTTTCCTCAACTGACGAGCAATTTACACAAAATAAGTGCACAAACCCGTCAGGCACCGCTCGTGGATTCTCACATGTGTCCACACCGGGTAATCACCACACACCTCCGAACGAACATCTGGAACCTTCCCAGCACCCAACGGGCTCCCCTTGCCTCCGCGCAGCCCTCACCGCCGCACTACGGGCACAGAGGAACCGCGTAGGAACCGGATCACAGCTCGCCCCCCCCCCGCCCCCCTGCTGCATGTGGCTACTTTTGCTCAGTGCCCGGACTGTGCCCTCTGTCCACACAGCTGCTGCATTGAGAGCCCGACCCTCGTCACCGCCGTGCAGGCCGATCCCTCCTCGTGTCCCGCTCCCCACCACAGCCCAGCACGGGCAGCATTTCGGGGACCACAGATTAGACGTGCAGCTAACACCCAGAACGTTCTTGAACACACAGGCCTGAAGGAAGAAACGGGAAGCAGAACGCAGTATGGAACAGGGTCCCACTCACATGACCCAAAGTGCCTATTTTGGAACAACTGCACAGTCACAATTCTTACTGGCGAAAAGACACTCAGTGCGCGGATGGTTTTCTCTGGAGACACCGTGCCCACAAAATCCCTGGTTGCTGAATGCCCCCCGGACATTTGCATGTGTTTCCCGCTTTCAGAAGCAGCCCAAGCACCTTGCTGTGAGGACACGTGTCCTGCCCGCTGGCCTGAGTCTGGTTGAGTGGCAGGACCCGAGGCCCCAGGCGCTGTTCTCGCACTCGTCCCTTCTTGTCCTCTCCTCCCGCCAGCCTGTGCGTGGTGTCCAAGAAGTCCGCGAGCAGTGCCCAGCCTGGGCGTGGAATTCGGAAGCAGGTAGAAGCCTCTGTGTGCGGACACAGAGGAGGTCGGCTGGCCCGAGGGTCTCCTGCGGCTCTTGGAGATGGAGACTTGGGCTGAGGCGCGAGGGGGTCTGCAAGGCAGGCCCAGCCGTGGCCACTTCACGGCCACTTCCCAGAGCTGGGACCCTGCCACCCACTCTGTGTGCAGATGCCAAGTTTCCAGCTCAGGGTGCAGGTGACCTTGAGTGCACGGGAGGTCCTGGCTGGTCTGTGGCTGCTGGCCTGGCCTCCTGCAGCTCCAGGGAGGGCTTTCGTGCGGCCTGCGTGGAACCTCCGGTCCAGCTTTGCCCTTTCTCATTTGAGTCAAATGCGGTGAACTCTGGGTCCGCCTTTAAGGTTGAGTCTGACCCGGCTCACAGGATCCGGGCTCCCTCCCGATCAGCCTTGGCTCACGCAGCCCCGACATGGGGCAGGGTTTTCAGCAACACGCGAGCTGGTGAAATTGACTCTTGGGTCAGGGCCAGGCCGGGACCTTGGGGCGGGGTGCCCTGCAAAGCCCCCTCTGCCACTGGCTGGTGGCCCGGGCAGCCCCCCCCCCCGCCTCTGCCCTCCAGAACCTCTGTCCTTTGTCCTTGGGGGCTGTTGCACGAGCGGGGGTAACGCGTGTCAGACATAGCAGAATGGCACGCCTGGTCCGTGGCAGACCGTGGCTAGACTGTGTCTACCTCCCAACCGTGAAGGGTCGTTATTTGGAGACGAGCCTTAAAGTGCGCCAGTGCCTCGTGGGGAAGACGCTCGCGCCCGATCCCCGTGCTGACCGCCATCATCCGTTTCAGCGTGGCGCGAGCCACGCGGAGGAGGTGGCTTGTGTTGTGGTTTTCCCACCTGCATTTGTTTCATGCATTCGCTTTGAACAACTGAGATCCATTTGGTTTCGGGCCAAATAATAACTTAGCTGAAATAGAACGTGCTTCTAAACATCTCTTGATGTCCAGTGACAGAACTTGAACTCAATTAAGCCGGTTCGAGGACACCTCTCCACGTGCGTTTCCTAACGGAAAGAGGAGTCAATGAAAAAGCAATCAGTATAAATATGTAAAATGGACACACTCATACGCATCAGGTCATTGCTGGAAATTAAAACACAGGCGCACAGGCCCCCCGTTTCCCGGTGATGCACCGTGGGGCCGCGCAGGCTTGTGTCGGGCACTAATTAAAGCTGCACAGTAATGGGATCGATAGAGTTTGGTCACCTCGCTGAGTCTGGAAGGGGGAGGGTACTGCCCTCACGACAATGGTTAATTTTCTTTTTGGAGTTCAAAGGTATAGAGACCAAGGCCTTTTATTGATAAATTGTCAGACACCTAGGTATGCATTAATTTCCGCTGGCCGCTTCTGCATATGCAGCCATGGTAGAATTAAAAGCATTTTTTATCATCCGTGAGCCTCGGAAGAGAAGAGGCGTCCAGAGGCCTTATTAAGGAGGAGAGCATCTTCCCGGCTGCCCTGTTTTCTCAGTCAGCACGGACACGAGAACCCCGCTGGGGAAATACAGGACCAGGGGCTTCCTCCGGCCACAGACACGGGTGCCGGCTGTCGCTGGAGCCCTCGGCAGAGTGGACCCGCCACTTACCGTAGGCCGGCACTTTGTGAACCCGACGTTCACCCTCCACACCTCCCCGCCTATCAGAGGCGGCAGTGAGAGCTGCTTCCTGTAGGTAAGTCCTCCGAGCCGTGGCCACTGTCCTCCTGGGGTCACTTGGAGCATTATCCAAGGGTCAAGAGGCCTGAATATTCCTCCTCGGAACTTCACGACTTCAGGAAACAGCGGCATCCCAGTTTTGAGGTGGACAGGATCGTCGTCGCGTCTTTGGCCAACGCACCTGTTCCGATCCACTGGCCGCGTGGGCTCGGCCACCATGTGATAGTAGGATGCAGTATTAATCAGAGCGCTGGCTGGGAATCAGTGACAATTAAGGGCGGTCAGTACCCGGTGCGTTCACGGAGGTGTGGAAGGTGAGCCCCAGGCTAGCAGCAGGACACGTCTCACCGCCGTGGCCATGGGCCAGCGAGGAGCGCTCCCTCACCGCAGAGATAGTGGCTGCGGCTGTTGGGCCGGGCAGGTTTCTCTCTCCTCTCCCATCTCCTGCCCCGGATGGGGCTTCCGGGAAACACCCCTTTCACTTCCCCGGGACAGATCAGTCCCGCAAGGCCTCCTTGCTGTCGACCTCGGCTAGGCTGGCCGAGGGCCGGGGGCCAGGCACCCAGAGCTCCCACTGGAGAGATGCGGGCGCACGCAGCCCACGACAACGCGGTGTCTGTGGAGAGGCTCGGCATTGACGATCATGCTCAGAAGGGACAAGGGGATAAAGGGCCGAGAGGAAAGGCCTCGAGCAGGTGCAGGCAGGTGGCTTCACGGAGGGGTTGAGGCCTCCGCACACGGTCCCGGCTGCGTCTGTGATCGCGGAACCTCCTCCTGCACATGGTGAGTTCCACTCGACTGCCAGAGTGCAAAACAGCCGCCTCTGTGTGTGTGTGTGTGTGTGTGTGTGTGTGTGTGCACGTGCGTGCCCCCTCCCAGGTGTGTGGGGCAGAGCGCAGCCCCAGGAGTCACTGTCCGGCAGGGACGCACTGCAGTGCAGGCTCCGGGCCGCTGTGCCCTCACAACTCCGGCCAGAGCAGGTGGGGCTCTGGGAGGAAGAAGGGAAGGAGGTTGCCTGGGGCAGGGAGGGAGCTCAGGGTCAGTGGGTCCCCGGAAACACAGCGTCCCAAAGCCTGGAGCTCAGGAGCCCCAGGTCAAAGTGGGGGCAGGGTTGGCTCTGGAGGGTCTGCCCCTGGCCTCTCTCCCAGCTTCTGGTGTGGCTCATAGACCCAGCCCTGCACCACCGGCCTCTGTGTTCAGGTGGCATGTCCCCTCCTGACCAGGACACCAGTCATGGGGTCAAGGCCACGCTTGTGACCTCATCCTAACTCGACTCCTTCTGCAAAGACCCTATTTCCAAATGAGGTCGCGTTCCTAGGCCCTTGACCACGCTGCCCCTGGCGGGACCTGGGAACAGAGGAGCTTGGCTCTTGGAAGGGAAGGAGAGTGCCCAGCCTTGTGGTCCAGATGCCTGGCTTGTGACCTGGTTCTGTCCCCAGATTTGGATGACCCCCAGAGGTCCCCCGATCTGAGAACTGGGCTCACTGTGCCCATCCTGTGATGCTCCCATGGGCACACGTGCACACACACACTGCGGACTGGGTCATTATTAGGGCCCATCATCTCTGTTCCCATCCCCCGTCTATGGGTTGAGTCGTGTCCCTCAACAGGAGATGTTCAAGTCCTAACCCTGGCTTCCTGTGACTGTGACCTGATTTGGATATAAGGTCTTTGAGGTTGTGACCAGGTTGAGGTGGGGTCACCCTGGCATAGGGTGGCCCTGAACCCAATGACTGGGGTCCTGGGGAAGGAGTACAGGAGTCACAGAGATGGACACGCTGGGAGGGGAACCATGGTATGAAGTCACAGAGAAGGTGTGTGAAGACAGGAACAGAGACGGGAGGGATAGACCCACAAGTCAAGGGCCACTCGGGGCCACCAGAGGCTGGAAGAGGTGAGGACAGATTCCCTTAGAGCCCCTGAGAGAGTGCCGCCCCGCTGACCCCTTGACTTTGGACCCCAGCCTTCAGAGCCTTGAGAAAATAAATTTATGGTGTTTTCGGTCACCCAGTTGGCCACACCTTGTATGGTGATGGCAGGACCCTTATGGCCTGACTTGCTCAATCCGGGCGGATGTCATATGGGGAGCTGGGCTCAGAGACGTCAGCATTTATGCTTGTGGCATCCAGGCCTCTGTGCACACACCGGGGATGCACTCTTCACAGAGAGAGGCTTCCCTGAGCACCGTCTGCATCAACTCAGGCGTCTGCGAGAGATGTTGCCCCAAGCAGAGCCCCCTCCCCTAACTGGAACATTGACACTGGGAATGTCATCTTCTAGCCACAGAACAGGACTCAGTGGGCACAGTGGGACCCGTTGCTCGCTGAGGCCCCCGTGCAAGCCTCCGCGGAAAGAGGCCGTGCAAATATTCCAGGCCAGCACCCCAGCCTTGCCCAAGGTCACGTGCAAGCCTGCGGATGGGAACCTGGCGTTTTTGCTGATGGGCCGTGTGACCTTCAGGAGGGACATTTGAGCCATGTCTCCCCCACTGCTCCCCGCTAGTCCCGGTGAAATGCTCTTCCTCCCGCCCTGTCCTGCCCCATGGGAATGTTACCGGGACAAATGAGGTTGTCTCTGTCTGAGCACCTCGAACACCAGAAACACACAGGGGTCCAAGTTAATATACGTACTACTGGACTAGAAAGTTCTTTCTACCCTTAGCCAATCACCGTAGTCCGTTCTACAGTATGTCACGAGGGCAAGCTCTCAACTCCTGCCCTTAAAGCAGGAATTCTGTGGCTTCTTCTCCTTCTCCACTGGGTTGGGAATCAGAGCAGGGGAAGTCCAGCCGCCGGCAGAGCAGGCAGTAGGGGTGTTCACGTAGACGGCGAGCCGCCAGGACAGTGCTCTGACCTCCCCACCCCATCCTCCAGGCCAGCTCAGTCCATCCTCAGGGAACCTTCCAGGCACTCCACAGCCGCTCCGCCCCGAGGTGCCGTGAGGGTTACGTTCTCCTGCCCTGGGACATCACACTTCTTTCCACCGTGTTTGGGCAGAGAGCTCGCTTTTTGCCAGAGGAATATTTGTGTGTCAGGAATATTTTTATGGGGCGGGATTCACTGGCCACAGGGCCACCGTGCCGCAGCTGCTCACGTGCTGGGGCCCGTGGTGGGGATCCCGGGGACCCAGAGGCAGATAAAACGCAGCCTTTGCCTCTGAAGCACTGAGTCTGGCTGGGGACGTAGATGATCAGGCAGAATCAGGTACTGGCAGTGAGATCAAAATGCGGGATTGGGGAGACATGGAGTGAGGACACGGGGGCAAACGGCTTCCGGCTCAAGGGGGAAGATGCCACCGTGACCACTGGGGTCCCTGGGACACGTGTCCTAAAAGGAAGTGTACACGGGAATGCGGGGCCTGTCAGAGAAAGGCGGGCTGGCGGGGGTCCAACCACAGGGCACAGGAGCCTCCTGCCCGCAGGACCTTGTCCTCAGCTGTGTGGTGTGCGGGGCCGCGGCCTCTCCAGGCCTCCGTCCAGCATCGCCCAGCGAGCATCCAACCGTCGCCGGCCGTGCGGGCACTTGACTCGAGGGTGAGTGAGAGCTCCACGTGGGGAGGGGCGGCGGTTTCGTCCCTGGTGAGTTGTGTTAGGTGTTTCAACCACGCGGGATTAGCCCCTGGGGGTCTGGCCCTCTGGGACCACACTCACTCCCGGGGTCTAGGGAGGACAGAGCAAGCACACGGTGGCCGTGCCCGCCTCTGCCCGCGGTGGGCATACCTAGCAGCCTCTGCACCCTTTCCTCGGACTCTTCGGTCCCCTTGATGTCCTCCACGTGGAGCTCCGGAGAGGTGGCTGGAGTTGACTCGTCATGTGACCATCCCGGCCATCCTGCCCGGGGAGCGTCAGAGGGGCCTCTGACGCCACGTCTCTGGACCCAGGCTGAGCCCACGAGCTTCTGCGGAGACCTGGAAACGGAATGGACGTGCGGGTGTTTGCTCCACGCTCTTGCTTACGCACCTTCCTTCCCCTCGTCTGCTCCCCACCTACTCACATCCTATCTTATCTCCCCAGATCCCCATGCTTAGCCCCAGATGCCATCCAGACTCCCAGTGGGTCCCCGACTCCTTGCCCTTGCTGCCCAGAGGGGACTCGTTCTCCAGTGTCTCGCTCATCCTGCAGGTTCCTCTAGGCTCCACGCTGACCTTTACTGGTTGCGACCTATCCCGGTCATTCCTCCACCACCAGCAACTGAGTGGCTGCCCTTCGCACCTGTCATCCTGCTGCTTAAAGCCATCCTTCAAAATATGCACCTTTATTCCCGTTTTACAGGTGAAGATACTGAGGATTAGGAAGGAGGATAGGGATTTGCAAGGGTCACTTAGAGTTGGAGTTTGAAACCATCTTGGTCAGAAACAAAGCCCTTATTATGTTCATTCATTCATTCATTCATTTATTCAACAAATAATTATGAACAATGTGAGGAGAAATTCAAGCCTGGCCCTCGCACTCATAAAGTTAACAAAATAATGAGCCTTGATTGTAACTGATTGTTTATTTACCTATTTCCTCACCTCCCATTAGATGGCTTTTCCAAGGCAGGGATCAATACATTCGTACTCCCAAATACACTAGCCAGATACAAAAGAGTTCTAAGTAAATATTGGATGGATAGATGGATGGATGATGGATGGATGGATGAATGATGGATGGATAGATGAGTAAATGGACAGTTGGATGGATGGATGGATGATGGATGGATGGATGATGGATGGATGGATGGATGATGGATGGATGGATGGATGAAGGATGGATAGATGAGTAAATGGACAGTTGGATGGATGGATGGAAGGATGCATGGATGGATGGATGGATGATGGATGGATGGATGGATGGATGATGGACGGATGGATGGATGGATGGATGACGGATGGATAGATGAGTAAGTGGACAGTTGGATGGATGGATGGATGGAAGGATGCATGGATGGATGGATGGATGGATGTGTAGAAGGGTAGGTAGATGGATGAGTGAATGAATCTAGAAGCTGGAAGAGACCCTCATGGGCCTTTACTCCAATCTTTGGGAGGATGTATTTGTTCTGCTGGCTCACTTATCCCCTTTTGAGCACTTCTAGGGACAAGGACCTAACTACGCCACAAGGAAGGCTATTCCATGGTAGAGAAATACCAGCTATTGGAAAGTTATTTTTTAAGAGCTGGATATTGGACAGGAAGTGCAGGAGACGAACAAATGTGCATCTGGTTGATATGTGACTTGTATTTATCCCTGGCCTCTGGTTCTAGTTTGTAAGCTCAGCAAGAAGGACTCCTTGGTTCCACACGAGACCCCCTATCTGCCCAGCTCTCCCTGTTGATACAGGAGTTCAGAGTTTCAGGACGCCTCCATCTTCTGCCCCATGGTAGCTCAACGGTTCACGAGAGGAATTATGTTCAAGCTCAGGTTGAAGCTTGCTCATAAGATATCACCTGTCCAGGCCCACGACCTGGTGTGCACACAGGGGCTCACCCTGTCCAGCGTCCAGCCCCTGCCAAGACTCCCTTCCTTTTCTAAAGCCCTCCTACTCTCCTCCTTCCCAGGGACGCACCTGTGGCCCATGTCCTTCTTCATGGCGTCCACAACGAGGAGCCCGGGAAAGAGTTGCCCGATTTAGCAAATGAAAGTACAGGGTGCCCTACATGTCTCTAAGTCAAGACTACACTAAAAATGCCTTCACTTTTACCTGAAATCTGAAGTTAACTGGGTGTCCTGCACTCACCTGGTAGCCCCAGACTGCGGGATGTAGACACTGACTGGACCCTCGGATCAGAGTGCAAAGCACAGGGCAGAATGGCAAAGGCATGTGGGCTGCACGTTTGCTGTGGGTGAGGGGCTGGGTTGCAACTCTGTCCGCGGGAAGAGTGCACACTGCCCACTGTGACTCCTGTTCTTTCCAGGTGGCGCCCTCGGGGTGTTTCCCCAGCTCACTTGTCTCACGGAAGGAAGAGCCAGCTCCCAAGTCCCCTTCCTCTGCACAGAACACACCCAGGGCACCTATGTGCAGAGCAAACGCCCTGCTCATCCTCAAGGGGAGTGAAGGCTCGTCCCAGGTTAGCGACGCTGGCGGAGTGAGGGTCTAATCCCAGGCCTCACAGTTTTAGGATACACACCTGCCCGCACCTGAAGTAGGCCGGCCGGCCCTAGGAATCCTGCCAGGTGCCCTCGGCCCGGCTCCCCCCTGCCCTGCGTGTCCCTGCTTCGGTCCAATGTGCCTCCTGCTCTGGGATTGCTAGAGCAAGCCTGGCCCGTGTCGTCTGGCCCACGGCAGGGGTGCCCGCTGCCACGGGATCCAGCTCGGATTCCCTAGCATTTTGGACTCGGCCTCGGCCTCCTCTCCAACCTGTCTCAGCTCCAGGTTGATGTCCTGCCCCAGACATCGCTCTCTGGCCAAGTTGCTTTGGGGAACAGGGAAGCATATTGTCACCAGTCTGACCGGGGAGGCAGCCAGACATCTCTGACAAATCTGGGCCGCCAGGGTGATCTGATTAGGCAAGATGGACGGCCGGGCCGTGCCCGCACACAGGCCCTCCGGCTGCCCCCCCCCCCCCACTCCGCCCTCTGCTGACCACTTCCACCCTCTGCTGCATCACGGACGGGCACTGCTGTCCCCAGGCCAGCGCCAGAGATCGAGAAGCGTAGCAGACGCTGGTGGGGACGCTGGACCCTCAGCCACGACAGCCGGCCCTGAGCCCCCTCCCCTTCCTCATCAGAGCCCAAAGAAGGTGTTAGCTTTGCAGAGAACCCAGCAAGCACCTGAGCGAGCCCGGAAACCGGGGTTCCTGGAGGGGGCCCTGCCCGGCCCCAGGGAGGGTGGCCCACCAGTGTGAATGCAAGAGGGTCCCAGAAGCGGTTGCCCTGGACACCGTGCAGGCTCTACTGCTTGACGGCCCTGTGGCTTTAGAAAAGTCACCTCCTCTGAGCCTCGGCGTCTTCAGCTGTGAAGTGGGCACAATAACACGTCCCCTCCAAGACCATATTCGGCGAGATCCTAAGTGGAATGTTTGGGGGACACAGGCAGCGCTCCAGGGTGTTGTTGGAATGAGTGAGGCTGGCACGGAGCCCCGCGTTTGCCATAAACGTTTGATTTTGGGGTGACGTGTTATAAATATGTTTTTAAACGTTTATTTATTTTTGAGAGACACAGAGAGACAGAGTGTGAGCGGGGGAGGGGCAGGGAGAGAGAGAGACACGGAATCCAAAGCAGGCTCCGGGCTCCGAGCTGTCAGCCCCATGCGGGTCTCGAACCCATGAACCGCAAGATCGTGACCTGAGCCGAAGTCAGCCGCCCAACTGACTGAGCCCCCCAGGCGCCCCTGGGGTGACGTTTTAAATGTCAGATTGCCACACGTCTTTCCCGTTCACATCTGTGACCCTCCCTGCGAGGCCCCCTGAAGACGTAGATGGGAGGGGTGGTGCCACCAGGGCAGGGCAGGAGCAGAGGGGGCGATGTCCGCAGAGCACCTAACGACAAGAAGAAAACCAAGGAAATGTCGGGAGGCTTTTACCGTCACTTGTCGCCGGTGATTCCGGGCAGTCTCAGCGGCAAAACTCCTCCACCCCCCAGAACAAACTTTTTTGGCCAAGGTTCTAAATGACGCTCCGTTTGCCGTGGAGTTTGAAGTGCCCGTGTGGGCACACGCACGCACACGTGTGCACACACCCCATCAACCTCAAGTCCACGCATTTGCATCGTGCAGTCTTTACTAAGCGCCGTGTTCTACGTGGACAGAGATTTTTCAAAATGCTGCTTACAGATTTGGCCCCTGCACAGGTGCACGGTCTCACGGGTTCGTGCGGGGCCGACGGTCAGGACGGTGGGGACAAGTCTGGGTCCCGGCGCCCCCGCCTCTGTGCCGGCTGATGTCCGAGCAGCGGATCTGAGATAAGAAATACAGCATAGCCGGTGTGATTCTGTGTTCTTCGTGGCCCCGGGTTTCCTTTTGCCATCAAAGCGGGGCGGGGGGTGGGAGGGGGACGCTTGGGTGGCTCAGTCGGTTGAGCAGCTGACTCTTGATTTTGGCCCAGGTCACGATCTCCCAGTTCGTGGGTTCAAGCCCTGCGTCAGGCTCTGTGCTGACGGCACAGAGCATGCTTGGGATTCTCTCTCTCCCTCTCTCTCTCTCTCTGACCCACCCCCCTCCCCCAGTCACATGCTCTCTCTGTCTCTCTCTCTCTCAAAATGAACATGTAAAAACATAAAAACTAAAACTTAAAGTAGAGAAGTAGGCTTCAAATGGCACGGGAGTGGTGCTTTCCGTCTTGGTGCCTGCCGATTTTATTTCCCACGTGAACTCTTCCATTTGAGTTTGGATCTTTGAAGAGGGAAACTCACGCTCTTAAACTTGTGAAATGTTTTAGAACTAAAGAGTGGATGGAGGTGATCCCATGGTCGTGACTGAAATTAGCTTCGCAATTGGGTGGGGGGAGCAGTTAAGGTGACGCACTCGGGTGTCAGTCACCAGGCCTGCGGGGGAGTGAGCCTCCGCCAGGGGTCGGGCTGGACAGGGCGAGGGCCCACCTGCAAGAATGCACCCGCCACGTGGGTCATTCGATCGGCATCTGGCATCCCTAGTTCTCACTCGACCCACAAAAGTGTGTTCTCCCAGAACCGATGGGACACCGTGAAATTCGTGGTACAGCTGGGACTTGAACCAGGGATCCCACCTGAGGTCACCTGCCTCCAGGCCCATGCGCGCAGGCGGTCCAGACACAGTCTGAGCCCACGGGTGCTCTAAGGGCTTTGTCTCCAGGGAGGTGCCCGGGGCCTGGGGACAGAACACCTGTGTGCTGCATGGGGGCCACGGTGGGGACCTGCGGGGCCCCTGACACCACCCATGACACTAGCCTGACTTTTCGAGGGAAGCTCGGCTTTACGCTGGGGTTGCCAAATGAAATACAGGTTGAACAGTTAAATTCGAATTTCAGGTAAACCACGAAGACTGTTTAGGATAATTTTAGCCCACGCGATATCTGGGACCCCATTTGGGGCTGAGTTATGAATTATTCCAAAATCTGTATGTGGGAGCCCTCACCCCGATGTGACTGCAGGTGGACGTGGGGTTAGATGAGGCCGCGAGGGCCGGCCCTGACCCCCCAGGACAGGAGTCCTTGTCAGAGGAGACACTGGAACTGTGTCCCTCTCTCTGTACTTGCACAGAGACGGGGTCACGCGAGGGCAGCGCGATGGTGGCCGGCACAAGCCGAGAGAATTAACCCCACCTTGCCCGCACCTTGGGTTTGGGCCTCTGGCCTCAGAGCCATGCGGCCGCGTACGTCTGCTGTCCAACCGCCAGGTCTACGATGCTGTTTTGGTGTCCCCAGCGGTCTGAGACCGCTGGCCAGTGTCAGTGTTGGGGACCTGAAAGAACGTGTGTGTCCCCGAAGAGCCAGCCAGGTCCTTCCTGTCTGAGAACCTGTGTGCTCATTTCCAGGCAAAGCACGTCCCCCTAACGAGAATGTCCCCCGTCCAGCAGCAAGAGGACCAGGTGGGCGGGCACAGGGGCTGAATGTGACCCTTCCAAGACAGGCACGTCCTAGCCCAACCACCTCTAGATGTGACCTTCTTTGGGGACAGAATAGGGGCTTTGCTGGTAGCATTAAGGGTCTCGAGAGGAGAGCATCCTGGATTAGGGTGGCCCTAAATGAGGATGACAAGTGTCCTTATAGGAAGAGGAGAGGAAGGTCAGACACACGGGGGAAAGACCACGGAAGCCCGGGGGCCACCATGAGCTGCAAGAGACAAGAGGGACCATCCCCTGGCGCCTCATGGGGGGCGCAGCCCCACCTGCACTGTGACTGTGGCCTCTGGCTCCAGGATGCTGGGAAACAGGTGTCTGTTGTGGTAGGCCCCCAGGCTTGTGGTCACTTGTTACAGACGTCACGGTAAACTCGGACAGACAGCAGCTGTAGACCTGCGGGCATTTGCACGCTGTCTCTACAAGAACGGGAGAGGCCGTCCTTGCCACGGATTCAGGGGTGGAGAGCAGGAAGGAAAAGAGACGAGGAGACAGTCGGGATTTCCGAGCAGTCCTACAGCCAGGTGCCAGCAAAGGGCCATCGCGTTGTGCCCCCGCTCAGCCGGAAGCCGTCGTGCCCTGAATGAGCCCTGAATGAGCACTTTCTCGCATTTTCAGAAAATATTCAAACGCGTGCAGAAAGAATCATATTTTCAATGAGCTGGAGGTTGAGGCTCCTGTTCCAGATGATTAATCAGACTGTATTTGCCTCCCAGAGCTGGCGTGTGTGTGGTTTTGGAAGCGGCTTCGTGTTTTATGTGCCATCTGCCGCATTTTTAAGGGTGGACAGATCAGGCTGGCAGGTGAACAGGGGGGTGAGGGGCCCGGAGGAGGCAGACAAGGGAACAGTGCTCGATGCTCGATTCTAGGGGACGGTCAGGTGTGAGGCGAGCCCTGACCCTCCTCCGGTGTGGGGACCTCCCTCCGGGCAGCTCCCCAGCCCTTCCCGGGAGCCGGGCACGCATCCCAGGCGGGGGCGGCCTGCTCAGATCTGGACCAATAATCAGCCTCCACACCCACGTCAAATCACTTCAGATAGATGTTAGGATGATTGTGGATTTTCACACTCCTTCCTTCTGTGAGTAGAAAATACAGCCGCGGTATTAACCGGAAGAATTGTGAGCCTTGGCCTGGATGGTTTGTTTTTCCATGGAACAAATCCTAAGGACGCCTGGGCGCATTTGACCGGTGCCTCAGTGTCTCCCGCCCAGACACGCGGAGCCGTGCCCCAGGCCCCACGTCCGTCCTGCATCCTGCCGTCCCCTCGAGACCGCCCGGGGTCACCGCAGTAGCACCTGCTGCCCGCACCTGCCACCACCGGAGAGCCCTGTGTGTAGCTCAGTCCTGCCCGCCATTTGCACACACGCCCGTCACGTGGGGCATTCCCAGGGTCAGATGAGGCGGCATTTGTGAAGGAGTTTCATCAAAATAATGAGGGTACCAAGGGCGTCCAGTGGGGGTGCCTGGCCGCGGGTGTGGACACAGGACCGGCTGGTGGATGGGCCGTGGTGGTGTCGGGAACCGGGGGGGACACAGGCACAGTATGGCACCCGTCAGGTCATTACGGTGAAATTTTCTTATCCGGTTCCGCAGTTGACTCTCAGCGAGACCTCAGAGAAAGTTAATTAACCTCTTTGTTCCTCGATCTTCTCTCCGGTGACGGGGGTAATGCCCTCATTTGCAAACGCCCTCTGTCTCTTCAGAAATTCGTGAGGCTCCGTGGCCCGGCGGCTCTCTAAGTCACTGGACGGCACCGAGAGTTCCATGAGACTGTGATCGGGGCCCGGAGACCTGCAAATGTCAGGGAGACTCCCGCACGGGCTGCATCTGTGGATCGGGCGCAGGACCGGGCTCAGCCGGGGTTTCCTGCCTCCTCCAGCCCCGCTCGCCCCGCCTGTACCCCTGCCGTCGGGCCAGCTGAGCGCCCCCTGCAGCCTCGTCGCGCTGCGTCCACTCTGGAGACACGATGTTCATGACTTTCTCTGCTGCTTTCCAAAGCCAGACGGGCATTCCTGGAGGTGGCCACCGCTCACCTGTCTGCGAGGCTCAGTGTCCGTCTGGCCCGCCTTTCGGGGCCCCGTCATGTACATCGAGTCTGGGGCAGCGCTGGCCTGATGCCGTGGGCAGCTCACGTCCACCTCTCAGAGTCTCCCTACCCCGGCAGAGAGGGGGTAGTGACAGTCCCCACCCCACGGGCCGCTGGAACATGAGTGCTGGTGATGCAGGGTGCTTACTCACCTGCTGCACACGCCTGAGCTCTTATCCCTTATCAGCAAATCACACGTGACTCCTCCTCAACCCTAGGCTGGCCCCAAACCCCCGTGGGTGTTCTGCTCTGTCTAACTTCAAACCTTCCTCAACCACATTCTTCCAAAAAACTCAGACATAGGATCCGGGTCTGTAAACCGACTAAGGTCTGGAAACGGGGGAGGGGCCGTCATTTTCCAGGTGTGGAGGCTGACGTCAGTCCACGGCTGACGACGCTTGATTTTTATCCTTTAAATTACCGTAGATGTGACGTGGCACCTGGCCGGCTCCCCGGGCGTCCGTCCCCTCCAGGGGCACAGGGACCCGTCAGCCAGCATGGGACGGGGTCCCTGTGGCCCACACTGATTGCGGGCTGGCCCCGGTGCCCAGGACGGTGGTTATGCCCACTTCACCTCCCAGGGCTCAATGCCCCCCTGCTTGTGCTGCTCTGGATCCCGTGATCTCTGTCTGCATTGCCGCCTCTCTGGCACCCCGGCCATAAGGACGGGCACCACCAAACTCCTAGAACAGCTGACCCCTCCCCTCCCTCCCCCCTCCCCCAGCCTTAGCAAGAGAGCTCCGGCCTGGCCGCTCCTTACCATGGCCCATCCCTCTTCCCGGCTTCCGGGAGCCTCCTGGAGACACTGCAGAGGCTGGCCCGACACCCAGAGCCCTGAATTCCAGGTCCTGGATGTGTGTCCACGGCTGCACACGCTCCCCTACCCGGCCTCCCTTTCTGTCTCCCCTGCCCCGGCGCCCACCTGCCACCTGCACGCCCCCCTCTGAGTCCAAGGTGCCTATTAGCTGGGATCTGCCCGCCTTGGCGGCCGCACAGGGCAGACCCACCCCGGGTCTGAGGACCCCACGCCCTCCTGGCAGGGCCCTCCTCTCAAGTCCCCTCCACGGCTCTGCCTCGCTTACAGCCGGACCCCAGCTCTGATCTTGAGCCCTGCCCACGCCGTGGCTGATGTTGCCGGGACCCCTCAAAGACGTCGTAGGTGAATAGCTTTCCTGGTGTACTTTATGTTGGTAGATGCCTTTTGTTGGTAATTTTCTTTCTTCTGGGCTTCCGGTGCAATGCAGGTAATGCAGCCAGGGGGCTGTGGCCTTTGGGGGCGCTGATGACTACCGCAGGCAGGGTAAAAAGCCCCTGGTACCCGATGCTACCGCAGCCAAGGCCTATCAGCTTCTCTCCCGTCGCTGGCAACAGATTGGTGAGCCGCCCGGCTCCCAGACCCTGCCTGCCATGCTGCTTCCCCGAGCCGCTCCTGGCTCTGAGGGCTTTAGCCTGGCAACCCCAGAAACGGGAGCCTGTGGACTGCAGCTTGAAGAGGGCTCCGGCCCCGGGCAGCGGGAGGGAGGCCTGGGGTGAGGCGGGAACGAGGGAGAGCCAGCTGGGCCGGCCGGGCTTTGCTCCTCTCACGTCTCCGCTTGCAGGGAGGGCGGCTGGATCCCGGGGACGCCCTGCTTCAGCTGGACACCTGCCCGGCTCGCCTCCCCCTGCGGCTGTGCCCAGATCCTCTCTCTCGCCCTCCGTGGGACGCGGGCCTCTCCCCTCCGCGGCAGAGGCCCCCGCAGGCCTCGCTCAGCACCTGCCACCCCGCTTACTGACAAGCAGGCAGTGTAGACGCACCTGGAGTGGAGGGTCTGGGAGCGCGGCCGAGTATCGGGAGAGAAACTGAAAAGCTCCTGGCGAGGTGCACGGACATGGGCTGGGCGAGCGGGGGCCAGGAGCTCCAGGGACTCGGCGGGAACAAGGAGCTGCCCCTTGTTGGAGCTGCCCCTTGTCGACGACCAAGGGCGGGCGAGGACCAGGTGTGTCTCAGGGGGTCCAGCTTCGCCGCGAGGGTGCCCGTGCCCCTCGCTTCCGGGCAGGCGTTCCTGGGCCCCCGCGTGGCCCCTGCAGGGCCGCGTCTCCCGACTGGCAGAGCCCAGGCAGAGCCAGGACGCGGGGGGCAGATGTGACGCACGGCGTGGCCGGCTTGTGCTCGCGGGAGTTTGGCCGAGTCCACACGCAGCCTGTGGCCCCAGCGGTGGCTGGCACAGAGAACAGGGAGGCCTTCAGGGTGTGGGCTGGTGCCCCACAGGGGTCCAAACCCCCCACCCCCGTCCCGGGACGAAGGTTGTGCATCGCGGCTTCCACGGCGAATGCCATTGGCGTTTCTGTCACAGTCTCTGCGGAACCTCCATCCCGAGGCCTGGCAATGGTTCCTCCCTGCTCCCGAGTCCGGCTGGGTGTGTGTGCGGGGGTCCGTCACCAGGGCTGGACTCGGCCAATGCCAGCTGGGTGACCCGTGTCCCCGGGGGGCGCTGGTGGTCTCAGAGGCGGCTGTGCTGATCTTCCATGGACATCCTCCCTGGGAGGGGACAAGCCGGGGCAGGCAGACCCCCCCCCCCACCAGCTTGTGCTCATCCCCCTGCCAGCCTGCCTGCCCTGCCCACACGGCACTTCAGGGTTTCCAGAGAGGGAAGGAGGGCTTGCGGGGAGTGTGGAGGCTCGCACAGAAGTGGCAATCGTCCCTCCTGTCCTCTGGGCCCTTCCAGGTAAGCCCCACAGCCAGCCCAGACTCAGAGGGTGGGACACTGACCCCCCCCCCCCCCATGTGAGGAGCTACAGAATCATGTCACAACGAGGCAGGGCTCTGGGAGGGGGTCTTACCCCACTTACCCTCAACGAGAGCAGGGTAAGTCTACGTAGGTAGGTGCGTGTGCTTGTATGAGTGTGCGTGTGTGTAAGTGCACACGCGTCTGCATGCAGGCTGAGTGCGTGTGGTGCACACGTGTGTCTGAGTGCACGCGTGCATGCACGTGTGTGTCTGTGTCTGTGTCTGCATGCAGCGAGCGTGTGCGTGCGCGTGCGTGCGTGTGTTCCTGTCTGGGTGTGTTTCTCTCTCCCAGCTCCGGCCTCACGCTAACACTGGCCTCAGATAATGATCTGGAAGCTTCTCCTCCTGGGTCTGAGGAGCCTCTGGATGCTGCAGTTGGGGTAATTGACTCCCAGGAGACACCCGATCAAAGGCCCCTCAAGTCTTAGCGATCTAACTACACACGGGGTCACCCGGCCCCTGCACGGCCGGCGTGTGTGGGCTGGTCCGCTGGCAGTTGCCCCTCCCAGGCCGAGAGAGAGAGAGACGTTGCGACGAGGCACGCAGACCCACCCACCCCAAGGAGTAAACGTGCGGTTGTGCAACCGTTTTCTGTAGTCAGTTTCACTCTCCCCGGTAATCCGTGACGTGCACACTAAAGCCTCAGAGACGGGCATTTCTGCCCCTCAGAATGGGGATTCAAGGCTAAGCCGTCCCTGGAAAGGACACCTGAAGCGTGCCGTCCAGCGCCTTCCGTGGGGACGAAGCCAGGCCGGTCACTGGGGGACAAACACACCAGGCATCGTGTGCCTGCGGGACCCAGGGTGGGGACTCAGGAGGGACGAGCTGGAGGGAACTCACGGGGCAAGGCTGGCAGGCGGGGGGTCTGCATTTACCGGGCACGGCGTGGAGCACCCCGTCTCCGCCGCAGCCTGTCACCCCGCAGGGAGGCTCTGGGCCAGGCCCCCGGCGGTCGGTCTGGCCTCCGAGGGGCACCTTTGTCCCCACCCACAGATTCTCCCTTCGACACCGGGGCGGGTCGTTCTCCCAAACAGAAGGGAGGGAAACGTCAGGACAGAATTTCCTCGGCCCACGGGCGTCATCCACCTTCATAAACCCCCTGGTGCCCGCACTGCACCTTGGCCTCGGCCGGAGTCCGTGATCAGGGGCATCTGATTTCAGACAAGCCAATCATTCTGGCCCCTCAAGCTTATAGCAGATACGGTCCCATTGTGTTCTCCTGAGCATGGAAACATTTCCAGACTCCGTAACCACTAAAGTCCCGGCGAGTCGGGCTCTCGGGGACTCCGCGGACACATTAGTGTTTTCTGCCCTGCTTTGTAATTCAGGAAGCCTCCTAGAGGCTGAGTGCCATCGGACGGACCCCTTGCCTTAGAGAAATGGAAGTTCCCAGCAAAGAATCACTGAATTTCTACCGAGCAGGGTGATACAGTGGGCTCGTGTTTTATTTCACTTTTTAATAAGCTTTTTTTTTTACAGGTTTGTTTATTTTTGAGAGAGAGCGCACAAGCAGGGGAGGGGCAGAGAGAGAGGGTGGGGACAGAAGACTGAAAGCAGGATCCGCACAGACAGCAGCGAGCCCGATGTGGGGCTTGAACTCGCGAACCATGGATCTAAGCCAAGGCAGACAGAGGCCTAAGACAGAGATCGAAGCCAAGGCTCGACCGACAGAGCCACCCAGGTGCCCCTGCGTCACTTTGCAAAGAAAGGGTTCCTGTGTGTGCACGTGCCTGTGTGTGTCGGGAAGCAGGGGGACTGCATGGCAAGGAGCTCTCGGCAGAGGCAGGGGCCTGGTGCCAGAAGGGCCCCCGCCCCGGCTGTGGGCTGGCGGGGGGGGGGGGGGGGGGCCCTCCCCTCCCCCTCCCCCTCCCCCGCCACCGCCCTGATGACTACTGTTGGCAGAAGCAGGTCTAAGTTTCCAGGCAAAGGATGAACACTCCACATTCCCCGAATCTGAACCGAGAACAAATGTGAGGGGAGCAAAGAGCCCCCCCGCCCCCCCGGCCCAGAAGGTGGTTGTGCACCTGCGGGATTTTGTAAACAACTGAGAGCGATTTTTCTTTCTTTCCTGCTTCCACCGAGCGGGCATGCACTGAGCAGTCTCTCTGTGCAGACTCGTTCTCAGGCTTCAGGACGCGAGAGGAGCGAGATAAAGCCTCTGCGTTGGGGAAGCTCGGGGAGAAGGCGCGGGGGTGGGGAGGGGGTGGGTACCGAACAGTCAGAGCTGTGACAGCACTTCTGCGGGGAGGACCGTCCGAAGCCAGCGCCTGGAGCCCGTGGGTGTGTGTTTCTGGAAGGGGCTGGGTGTGGGGCTGAGGGTGGCAGGTGGGCCAGTGACTGCCAGGCTTTGCGATGTGTATTCAGCACTCGCCGTGGGCCAGCCAGCAGGCTGTTCGCTTTGCACAGAGCCCCTCCTTCAAACCCACGGCGGGGGGGGACTGTGAGCAGCCCACCTTCGCTGCAGCAGGAACTGGGTCCGCTCTGAGCTCACACGACCCCTAAGCGGAGAGCTGGGGCTCCGACTCAGGCCCCTGACCCCACCCTTCCGCGAGACCACCTGCCCTACGGAGAGTGAGGCGCTCCTGTGGAGCGTCACTGGGGGCGCGTCCCTCCTCTGTGTCTGCATGGGATCCCCAGCTGGGACGTGCACAGGACTCTCGGGGAGGGTGAGGGGGGCGGCTGGAAGGTCTCCGTGCCGGAGCGTAGACCCCGCAGGTCTCACAGGTCCCGCGGGAGGCTGGGCTGCTGGGACACCGCCCGCATCTGAGCAGCGGGGCTTTGGTGTGGAGGAAGTGTCTCCCGAGGGTGGGGCTGGGAGTCCTGGGGGCCCCCACCCTGGTCGTCCGGTCTCCTGTACCTGAGACCCCAAGAGCCGTCCTCCCGGGCTCAGCCCCAGCCAAGCTCAAGGTCCGCCCTGCCTGCCTCGTGGGCTTGCTCCCCGCGGCCGTGCCGCAGGCCGGAGGCTGCCCCTGGTCTGGTCTGCTTCCCTCCGCCACCTGACATGTTCTGTGCCCTGGGGTCCCCTCCACACAGGGCACTGGCTTGGTTTGGAAAGCACCTCCTGGGGCTCCGTCCCGGGGCAGGTGCGCGGGGAGCACGTGGCCCCACGTTCTGGGGCTGCCCGTCTGCAGAGACCCCTCCAATGGCCCGGCCCCCGGCCGCCTGGTCCTCTCCACCGCAGTCTCTGCCCGGCAGTTTCTGCGGCACTTTCTTCAGAGGAAAGAAAGTAGCTTCTTTTTCACCTATGTTGGCAGTTCTTCTCTACTGGACTTTTCGCCAGCAGTCAGGTTCCACCTCCCTTCTTTTTCCCAGAAATCCCTAAGTGTGCTGTCTGCTCCGGGTTTTCATTTGTTGGTTATCCGATTATGCCACGGATTTTCCTGTCTATCTCTCTGGCTACATCTTCCTGGTGCAGGTGGACGGGGCCGGAGGGGGAGCGTCTGGCCTCTCGGCCTGGACTGTCGGTCCTTGTGCCGATCTGTGGCTGCGCCCTGGCTCTTGGCCCTTCCCTGCCTTCGTCCCTTTCTCTCCACCAGGGGGGAGTTTCTCAGCCAGGTGGTGACAGCCCCCAGCTCCGTTCCAAAGCCCTGAGATGTCCCCCAGCCCCACGTGGCCACGTGCCTCCCACCCCCCGATACTGTGGATCCACGCTGACATGTCAGCTCAACAGGCCCAGACCAGTCACCGGCCCTCAGCATTTACCCTGCCCCCAGCCTCTCGGGAATCATACCACCATCCCCAGGGGTCCAGGAGGCACCCCCACACCTCTCTTCTCCCTAGGCAGCCACGGGCCATCGTGGACTTCATCATGTTGACCTAAGTGCTGCTGAAACACCATCCCCTCCCTTCCCTGTCTGTGGCCCGGGCACCGGGCCTCTAGCATGGACCTAAGTCACAGCCCCCTCGTGTGCCCCCCCCAGACAAATGGGACCCTGGCCAGGCCCACATTGTGCTGTGGCACCTGTGGCCTCACCTCTGTCCCCACGGCCTCCGTGGAGCCCACCGCTCTTCCATCCATTAATGCTAGTATTTCCAGATGGGAGCCACTCCTGTTTTCTAGAGATTTCCTTCTTCCTCTTTCCCTGTTGCCTCTCCATCCTGGGCTCGAGGCAGGTGCCTTCGGGCCCCAGGAGCCCCTCCTGTGCCCGGCTTCCCTCTGCTGCCCCCAGGGAAACTGAAGCCCATGGCCAGGCTGGCTGCTCACATCCACAAGGAGCCCTGTTTGTGCTTCCCGTGTCCCCACCTGGTCGCCCTGCAGGCTACACGGGAGTGAGGCCCTTTGCACAGACCCTGGGGCCCTCCACACCTCGTCCACTGCCTTCTCCCTTGGGGCCAGCCCCTTTCCTCCCTCTCCATCCATCTGTCCATCCATCCCTCTAATTCCAACTTCCCTCCCAGCACAGCCCTCAAGGATGTCTCACCATCCACGAGGCATAAGTCACACGGACGTCTCCAGGGTGGGGACTGCAGGACAAGAAATCCTAGCGGTGTCGAACGGTGGCCTAATGTCGGGAGGGTGCGCTGGTCTTCATCCGGGCTCCCCTGTAGACAGCACTGGAGGGCGGGGCTGGGCCTGACCCTCTACGCACCGCAGCCCCACCACGCGGCTCGCATCCTCAACACTGCTGCGTCTTCCTGTTTCTAAGAAGCTCTGTGCAGCCATCAGGAGGAGTGCATCACTTTCAGAAGAAGCCCAGTCTTGGAGGCTGATGATCTGAGCTCAAATTCTGGCCCGACGCCAAGCAGGGGAGCTGGGCTGAGTTCATCTTGGCTTCCAGTTCCTCCCCAGTGAAAGTGGGGTGTCAGTATGTGTCCCCGTGTAGCGGCAGAGTGGGGGATGAAATTCAGAGTCGTCTGACCCGAGGCTCCGTATCCATTAGGCTCGCAGCGTGTGAAGGGTCACAGAGCAGCCCCGCTGGCCTCAGGCACCTGCTCAGCCCCACAGGTGTCAGGTTAAAGGCGAGCGAGAGCCTGTTGTCACCTTCCCCGGGGTCACCTCCTGCCAGAACGAGAGACACCGTTGGTGCAGGTGCTTCCTACCTTCGCGCCCATGACCAGATTCCAAGCTTTGGGTTGGATCCATGGCGTGCTTCCTTCCGGGGCAGCCTCTGAAAATAATGCCACCATTTAGCCAGAGTAGATTTTCTTCATTCATTAATCTCTGGGCCATAACGAATCAGACACGACCTGCCTTTCCCTGGATATGAAGTCATTTTCAGTATTTATTTTAAGAAACAGCGCTGCGTTGGGAAGGGCCAGTGATTCAGGCTGGGCCGGGAGCCGGACGGCCTCATCCAGGACGCTGAACAATCACTCTTATGACATCATGGTGAGACCTCGTGTTTGCTCACCGCAGCGAGGAGAGGAGTCGGTGCGTCTTGGGCTCTGGCCGCCTTCCCACAGTCTGGGCCCGTCTCCTGTGCCAAGAAGCTTCCTTACACGTTCGCCCAAGCACAGAGGCGGCCTCTGGGATGGCAGACGGGCTCGTTCTGCTGAAACCGGCGGCTGCCCCTGCGGGAAGTGCCCCCCACAGGTGCCGCCCCTCTGCCCTCTCGTGGGGTCAGCCTCCCCGGGCCGTTTTCCCTCGCACACGCACACACATGTGCCTAGCGTCAGCTGGAAAACGGTGTCGGGGGCGGTCCAGGTACGACGTGTGGGTCAGGAACGTCCTCCCGAAGGCGGAGGGTGCCATCCCAGCCCACCGCCTGCTCTCTTACAGGTGAAGAAACAAAACGAGAGGATAGAAATAAAGAGTGAAAGCGGAGGCCCCTGGATCATGCCAACGAGGGGGAGCAGGGCCCCGCAGGCCCCTCTACCCTCCTCAGAGGGTCCCCTGGAACAGCCCAGGGCAGGTGGAAGCTAACGACAGGGGCAGGCTTCTGGAGCCCCGAGTCGGCTGGAGGACCGCATGCGGAGATGGGAGTCTTTGCAGTCCCGTCTGTCCTACCGCGCAGCCGCTGTGGGTTCCGCTGCCACGGTGACCTTGATGCGGGGCGTCCTCTCACCTGAGGTTGCAGGGGGCAGAGGGGGCCACGCTCCCTGCCCCCCCCCCCCCCACTCAGAGCCCCTGCCTGTTGCTGTTTGGCCCTGCGGTGCCTTCTCCGCGGCCCCTGAAATACTCACAGGGTCACGCCTTTCCCATTTCTGAAATCGTTTCATGCTCTCTCTCAGGGTAATGAACTTGGGCTTCCTGTAAATTTACCCCTTTCTTCACTTCTGTACGACTCTCGCTTGCTCCTGGCTTCCCCACCCTTCCCCTAAATGATTTTCCCTGCCGTGGTATCGCCCAGATTTTTTTTTCTTTTTGTACTTGTGTGATGAGTCAGCGCTTCCCATTTAGGGCTGTGCATATTAAAACCTTTCTGCAGCTCAGACTGGATGCTTCTCTTTCATTCCTAAACGCTCCGCTCTCGGTCTCTCCGGCGAGGGCTGGCCATTGCCTAGTTATTTGCTCACTTTCAAATATTTGTTAAGGACCCACTCTGTGCCAAGCTTGGGAAGAAGCTGGCCGGCCTCGGTGGAGCCAGGGCCCTGACTGGCGACCTGATTCCGTCGCGAACAGCATTCGTGAGCAGGGCACAGAGTGCACCACCCGCGGTCACACAGACCAGGATTTGCCTCCGTGGACGTGCCCGCGGGCTGTTTGATCGGGAGAAGTAGCTTCACACACGCACTCATGTCCCCGGCTGTAAACAGAACATGCCACTGCCCAGACGAACGAACTGAGAAACAGCGGCTACCGCAGGTGAAGCCGTGGGACCTCCGCGTGGTGGTTACTTGTAAGGGTTTTTATTTCCAACCTGTCTCCGGCGCGGAAGCCTGTCAGAGAAACAGCAGCGACACAGTCCCCACGCTCCCAGGGCCCAGCGTCTCATGGGAGAGAAAGGGCCGTGACTTTGATTCCTTCCGGCAAATGTCCCCCGAGGCCTCGCGGCGGGAGACGTGTGTTCGGAGGGGGCGGGTGGGAGTTTCTGGGGGGCCGTGAGCGAGAGCAAAGGCTGCCGCTCCCAGGTGCACAAGCACCATCAATGAGGTTCGAAAGCAAACTGCTGGAGGGAGCTGTAGACCCCAAGGTGATTTAGGAGGAAGCTGATACCCATGCTTATGCTGTGCCTTGAGGTGGCCACGGGCTGTGTGTCCCAAACCTCCGGTTGAAGCCCTAACCCCCAATGGGGTGGTTTTGGTGGTTTGTTTCTGCTTTTTTGTTTGTTTTTGGGTTTTTTTGCAGGTTTGGGTTCTGGACGTTAAACCCTCGAGGGGCCCCCGGGACCCATCAGGGCCTGGGACGGCTGGGGACACACTCCTCGGATGCCAGACTCCTCCTGTGAGGGCGAGTTAGGTGACTGACGTGGGGCAGAGACACAGGGAGGCAGAGAACCAGAGAGAGGGAGAGAGACTGAGGGGCAGACACTCTGGGGGGAGAGTGAGGGAGAAGTGCAGGGTCCCAGGCACTCCCAGCAGGAGAGGGGCCATCGGGGGGCCCTCGGGAGGTGCAGATGAGGTGATGAGAATGTGCCCCCACGATGGGAGGACTGAGGGAAGGCGGCTGAGCGCAAACCAGATCTGCAGCCTTGGGCTTCCAGAACTGCGGAAAACAAGGGTCGGCTGGTTGAGTCACCTGTGTGCCATCATGTGTCGAAGCAGCCTAGCAGACGTGGCTACAAAGGAAACAGGGTGACGTGCGGGAGGAAAGGACACTCAAAGTGGAGGCCACCCTGCGAGCAGAAGCCGGAGTCTAGAAAGCTCCAGGCGTGTGTAGACGTAGGGACTGGTCAGGGAGCTGCTGGTACACAGACAGGCGGGAGTCCACAGGCAGGACATTCACGGCCAGGTGGGGACCCAGCAAGGGCAGGTGAGCAGGCGGGTGAGATCTTTCTAGAGGCCATTGAAGAAGAGGGAGGAGGCCAGGCAGGAGTCGGGTGCAGGGGTACAAGCTACGTGAACAACATGCGGCCCGGAGTCTGGACTGAGTGGGGTGGGGTGGGGGGAAAGCAAGCCGGGGATAGAACCAGGGGTCCCTCCAGAGACTCAGCAGGCATCACAAGGCAGGCGCTGACCCGTCCTTGATCACCCCCAGGCAGGGAACCCTAGGGAACCCCGCACACACACAGTTACTGAGACACGTCTACAATGCGTGGTCACCACATAACACCCAGCCTTCAAGTTGATTTTGCCAGAAAACTCTTAGGCAGGATCCCATGTACATTGTCAGAAAAGCGTGTGGGTTGGGGCACCTGGGTGGCTCAGCTGGTTAAGTCTCTGACTTCACCTCAGGTCACGATCTCATGGTTCTCGCGTTCGAGCCCCTTGTCAGGCTCTGTGCTGACAGCTCGGAGCCTGGAGCCTGTTTCAGATTCTGTGTCTCCTTCCCTTTCTGCCCCTCCCCCATTTGCTAGCTGTTTGTCTCTCTCTTAAAAATAAATAAACATTTAAAAAGAAACAAAGGGAAGAAAAGTGGGTGGGACCACGTCTGCGGCCACGTGGGTCCCGAGGACTCTACGAGCTTCAGGGCAGGTCCTGTGGTCCCATGCCTGCTCCGCAAGGGGAACCACTGGCCGGGCTGGTGGCCGGCAGCCTATCTCACACCCGCCAGCCTCCCCGGGTTGTGTGCACGGATGACCTTGGAGTGTTCACAACTGTGCTACTTGGAGACAAAGACACGGGTGTCAGAGACTCAGCTGCGATGTCCAGGGTCTCACTGGAGCCACGTGGTGGAGCAGGACGGCCTCGGGGTCCAACCTCTTAACCGCTGGCCGAGTCTGGTGAGGCAGGGGAGACTCGGGGAGGCCCTTTCCCGGCAGGCGGTGGACACATTCCCTCAGCCAACTGCCTCCCTGAACGCTAGACTCTGGGCCCTCCATTTGCCCTTTAGGGTCCCACGAAACGGCCTGAGAGGCCCCCGATCCCACAGCACAGCGATCCTGGCCCCCTCCACCCTCCCGAGCCACGTGGTTTCCTGAACTCACCTGTCCTGAGTCTGTTCCGGGGCATCTGTCATTCAAGGTGAGCCCCGCGGCCGCGCACCAGGCTGTAGGGTGGGGGGCCAAGGTGCAGGTTTACTCCAAGACCTCAGGGGCTGCGAACCCAAAGGCAGCTGTCAGGCCCCTGGCCCCAGGGACCCCAGGGCTCTCCACCACTCCGTCCACCACCTGGGGTCACTTAGGGTCCCAGTGCAGGGACTTGCGTGTAGGGACTGTGCTGATTTGAACCCTCCTGTCACAGGTCCTGTGGCTGGGGGACGGCTCACCCAGTTCTCTCCGCATGCCAGCAAGGGAGGTGCTGACAACATCCCCTCTGGCAGGTGGGGAAACTGGTCCACATTCGTGCCTGCGGCATCGACCCTGTGGCCCCCAGGTCGTGTGCGCCTGCCTCTGCGCGCTCACCGCCAGGCTGTCCTGTCCCCTTGCTGTCTCTTCCTGTTCCTTCAGGCACCCGCGCTGATACCTGGCTGAGGCTCCGAGATCGGTTCTCACCATTCGGCTCCCGCGTGTGCTGCGCGGCCTTTGCAGCCTGACCTTTCACAGGTGCTCTCTGTGCCCTCGCCCACGTTCCCGGGCGCACCCTTGCTCACGACCTTGACGCGCCCCTGCACCTTCGCTCATGTCGTGGACGCGCCCCGTGCCCTCGCCCACGTCCCCGGGCGCGCATCTGGATTGCAAACCAGCCGCCGTATGCACCTGCTCTCCCGCTTCTGGATGCTGGCACAGTCTCCCTCCCTGGTCTGTCCAACCTTCCCGGCAAGGAGGGCTTCCTGCGTACCGATCGCTGGGGACGCCGAGGGCGGTGCTGGCCGTCTCTCCTGCGCACGCGGACCCTCAGCACACACCTGTGGGTGGGGTCCCAGAGCGGAACGCCGCTGGACCAGGGACTTGCTTCTAGGTCGACGACATGTAGCCACCCCTCCGGTGTGCGCACTCGCCTGGCTCCCAGCCCCACCCGAGGGTGATCACAGCACACACGCTACCTCCCCTGGGCCCCGGGCGCCCTGCAGGGGGCGGGGGTAGCTCGCGGCTCACGTTCACGTCACTCGGGACGGTGCGGTGGCCAAGGAAGGTTCCACATCCTCACCCCCACGCCTCCTTGGGGGTCTCACCCAAGGTTCCACATCCTCACCCCCACGCCTCCCTGAGCCCTGGACGCTGCGGGTGATGACATCCAGGGCCCTGTCATCGACTCGTCCACAGGAAGGTCACGAGAAACCGCCAGGCGCTCTTCTAAGCCCGCATGAGCAGAGTCCGTGGCCGTGAGGGTCTCGAGCTGCGGGAGGAAGTGCTCGTCACCTGGCGTCCTCATTGACCCCAGGGCCTGACCTTGGGCAGGGCTTCTGCAGAGGCTAACACCAGACATAAGGCCGAAGCAAAGAGAAACAGCAGAAGCCAAATGAAACGCAAAGTCTGCGCTTGACTCGGGGACCCGCTCCCGGTCCCGGGGTGCGTATGGAACCCCCAGCTGAGGGGCTCTGGTTCGCAAAGACTGCACAGCATTTCCTTCCAGGGCAACAGCCCATCAGACGCCTCAGCTCCCCGCCTCCGGCGCTGGGCTCCGAATGTGCGTGGGCTCCCTGACGGTGACCGTGGAGCAGGTCACCCTGCCCCCCCCAAGCCCCCACCCCCTCCACCACCCCTCCATCCTTCCTGCCTACAGCCGCAGCAGCTTTGGCTGGCAGTCTTGGGGACCCGGGCTTTGTCCAGACTTCGGGCCAGCAGCCTCCCCGGCTGCCCCACTCAGACACAGCACCTGACCTTCTGGTACCAACCTCCTCGTCCACAAGGTCCAGCCCGGGCCTCTCCTCCTCCAGAAGCCGACCTGCTTCTCAGGATGAGCCCTGCAGCAGCCCACTCCTGTCCCCGTCGTAGCAGAGACTACCCCGCCTCGTCTGCCCAGCCAGGGCATGGGGGCTCCTGGGACGGGTGTCTGCCCCTCAGCCCGGGCAGTGAGGGCATGGGATTGCGAGTGAGGAGGAAACAGTGTGGCTGCTGCCGGGCGTGGTCCAGCTGGCAAGGCAGCCTTTCCAGCTGGGAGCTCCAAGCTGGGCACCTCCTGGGCTGACAGGGAGGGCCTCCCCCCCCCCCACCTCTCCTTGCTTCCTGCCTTCCCCGAACATCTCGTGAGTTACCTGCACAGGTGCACAGAGACAGAGACAAAGGGAAACAGAGAGACAGAGATGGAGACAGGCAGAAATAGAAACAAAGACAGAGAGGATGCCAGCCTCGGGCACACATGCTGTCTTCCCCTGGGAGCTAGGCTGCCCCACTGCCCACCCGGGCTTAGAGCACAAAGACAGGGAGAGAGAGAATCCCGAGCAGACTCCACACTGTCAGCGTAGAGCCTGACATGGGGTTCGAACCCACGAACCGTGAAATCACGACCTGGGCCGAGATCGAGAGTCAGGCATTCGACCAACTGAGCCACGCAGACACCCCTCTGCTGCACACTTTCTAAGTGTGCCCTCTTCCTCGAGCCTGGGGACCCCGCATGTGAGGCAGCAGCCCCTGGGAACACACAGAGGCCCAGGACGTCCTGACGGTGCCCTCCTTCCTGACATTCAGGTCTCGTGTGGGACAGAATCTTACCTTTCCCTGTGCAAGTCAACTTCTCAAACAGGGAAAATGAAAATGTTACTTTTTCTAGGCAAAACTCACAGTTTTATACATTTTCTCTGTAGGCAGAAATAGACCTTTTTTTTTTCTCTCTCCCTCTCTTTTAGAAAAATCGAAGGTGGCTTTCAAATGTCAAACTTTCAGACTGAGGACAAACTGCCTTTTAAATATCACGTTTTCGAAAATGTATACGTTTTTTATTTTACCTCTTGTCATCTTTTCCGAACACGTCCCAAGTCACAACAGCGAGACGCATCAAAGAAATGTGTATTTTCCGCAGGAGCACATGCCTTGTGCTCACAGGAAGGTGCCTGGGATTGACAAAGGGACGTGTTCTAATTGGCAGTGATGCTGGAACGGGGCCTCACTCCCGGGTGAGGGGCCGGGAACTTCCTTGGTTCCGGGCAGGAGCTTGCACACGGGTGAGCCCACAAGTGAGCGCCCGGGTGGCTGGGCGTGACCTCGTGCAGGCCTGGCTGAGCCCCGGGCCTCAGCGGGGGTCCTCCGGGTCTGAGCCTTCCTCCCCCAGCTTCCAGAGTGCGGCCTTGAAGAAGAGACTTCGTTTCTGCCCCCATTGGTGTCTTTATGTGCAAGTGACAACAGCCCTAGGACATTGCCTCCTGCTGGACCGCCCGGGGTCAAACCCCTAAGGCTTAAAGGAGACTCCAGGCGGGGCGCACCCCCATCCAGGACCATCTCATCTCAAGGTCCTTAGCTAAGTCCGTCTGCAAAGACCCTATTTGCAAATAAGGTCACAGTCACCAGCACTGGGAGTTAGAACTTGAACATATGTGGGTGGGGGGCACACGCAGGCCACCGGAAGGAGGGAGACTGAGCCCCACGTCAGGACAGGGATGTTCCCCCGACAGCAGATAGTGCTGAGCCTCGGTTTTGTGCCTTAAGCGATGGGAGTAATTGTTAGTAGTCAGTGTGAATCTTGCCTCGGTTTCCCACCGGGGGGATGGGGAGGGGCGTCCCAGTGCCTGTGCAGACTGGCGTCTTGGCTGATATTGCCGTCTCGGAGCCGCCCGCACACTCAGTGGTGACTCATCGTATCGCGAAACCGCAGGGGCTGCAGACGTCTGATTCACACCCCACAGACCGCTGCAGCCGGCCCGTGCGGTACAGACCCTTAGATGCACTCCCGGGGAAGGTCTTGCACTGGCCACGAGGCCGCAGAGGGGCACCTTGCTCTGAGGACACCCCGGCCCTGTGGGCAGGTGAGGTGCTGTGGCAGAGAGGCTTCTGGGAGGCGGCTGACCGCCGGGGAGGCCGGGGTCTGGGGCCCAGCCCCAGAGGGAGGTGCAGAGAGCCTAGGGTGGGGTGGGTCACCCCCGGAGCTCACGGGCTCAGAATCCACACCCTAGGCCCCAAATCACGAGTTTCACGGAGTTTTCTACATCTTGTTATCGTGGGAAGCTATGAACTCGGCCATTCTGCAAAAATGGGAGTTAGAGGTTGGGAATGTTCCGGATGTTTCTCTTGAAGCAGCACCACGCCCGTCCCTGCCCGGCTGTGGATCCTCATATTCCTGAAAAGTGGCCACGGAGAGCACCTTCACCCCACAGCAGGGAGGGGCAGGCTCTGAGGTCAGCCCTCTGCCTCCCACCCTCCTCCAGGCCTGCCCTCGACGGATGCAAACACGGGCGTCTGGGAGCGAGTGGGGGCAGCCCGGCCCCGGGGCCCGGAGAAGGCAAGCGTCTCCTACTCAGCGTCCCAGACCTCCTTGCCGAGTGCCGGGCGCTCGCTGCAGCGGGGTCACAGGCGGCTGGACGGGACTCACCCTCTCGAACGGGGGAGCTGGTTGGTGCCAGGGCCTGGTGCAAACACAGATTTAGTAACGAGGGTCTTTGATCTCACGTCCACTATGTGCCTGGTGCTCAACTAGCCACTTGGGAGGTTTTATCTGTGCGTCTCAGAACACCTGCCCGTGAAGCTCACACGAGACCCATTTTGCAGATCAGGAAACCGTCAGGGCTTTGGTGCGTTTATCAGACTCTCTAATCGGAGACCCCCTCGGCCTGAGACTTCCAGACAATTAAGACGGGAGGGGTCTGCCTGGTCTGATTTACCCAGTTACTTTCCTCTCACAGGCATCCGGCCCGGAAGACGACACAGAGGTTCTGAGAGGACCCGTGCCCCCCGGCCCCCGGCCTCGTGGGGGAACGGAAGCCTTCCCACCCCCTGCTCTGTGCGCTGCAGAGATGGACGAGCCGTGATGCTCCAGGAGAGTCACAAGGCTCGGTGTCACGTGGAGACAGGATGGGGGATGGTCGCCACCGGCAACGTTAATGACAACAAAGGGAAAACAGCAGTGCACTGTCACGGCAGTGACGGGGTGATTACTCTCGTCTCTGGAGCCTGCACCGCCCGCTCCCCGGCTTTCTTTGTTATATATTAGGGGGAAAGACACCGCAGCCGGCTGCCCTAACCACGGGCTCCGTCTAAGGGCCGCTGACGTGTCCGCTGCTCGGCCCGAGACTCAAGGTCACTGTGCGGAAAGGCAGGGGAGTCGTAGGGTCCTGACCTCAGACTCTTCGCTGACGCCACTGAAATGCGAAGGGGGCTTGATGCAGTTTATTTGTTTATTTGCTTATTTCTTTATTTTCCTTGGGGAGGGAAGTATTCTGGGAAAGAAGGATTTAGAAGCCAGAATACCCAGAGTCCTGGCGGGTTACACCCTCATGCGAGGTGTGCCCAGGGGAGCCCCCACGTCTGTCGGCCTGCCTGCTTCCCGCGTGCACTGAGCCACCGCTGTCCTCGTCCTCAGGGTGACATTGGGGCAGCTCGGGCCCCACCATCTCCCGCTTTCCTTCCCAGCACTGGCTTCTCCCTGGGAACCTGCCTGCACGAGGCCCTGTTCTTCCCGGAACGAGTCCTTCCGGAATGTGGGCCACGACCCCGGCCGGGAGGGCCTCACATTTTTTGTGGATCAAAGACAAGAGGACGACACCCACCATGATGTGCTTCTGTTTCTCCCGTGGAAGACGGGGTGCAGGAGGCCGAGCCCCAGTGGGCGCCCCCTCCTGTCTGCACCCCCACCTCCGCCATCAGATCCATCTTGGAAGCATGAGGAGAAATGCCCCCTCAGACAAGAGTGGGGGACGCCTGGCAAAGCCCCCCAGGTTCTGGTCTGGGGTGACTGCGGGGCTCTGCCCCAGGGCCCGGAGTCCAGGCCTGGCCTGCACGTCACCTCACAGAGGTGCCACGGGGAGCGGGGAAGAGTCACCCTCTGTCCCAGTGGGGCCCAGCCCGCCCGCCAGCTCAGCGCTGCCCCCCGAATGGTCCGCGTATGACCAGCAAGGGAGCCGGCAGAACTGCCGAGACTCAAGCAAAGGCCCTGTGCTGTCTCCGCCTCTGAGTTCTGGGGTGTGAGCCCCGCAGCCATTGCTAACTGGTAACGAGCCCTGGGGGCCCATGTCTGGGGCAGATACCATGCTGAGCGAGAGGGTGGCCTGAGCCCCTTCCACCTGGGATCCAGGCACCACCTGACGGCTGTCAGGCGAGACAGGGTCACAGTCGGGCTCGGAGGCGGCCGCCTGCAGAGAGGCATCTAAGTGTCAGGGAGCAGGACCCGACTTCCTCGTGATTTCATCTATTTACAAATGTGCCCCCAGCTTCCGTGGGTCTTTGGCTGAGGATTTAGGGCCCCAGCAGACCCACCACCCTGGCTCATCCATCTTCCTAAGGCCCCCTCGCAGCAGGAAGTGAGCCGCACCTCTTCCCGCGAAAGCGTCGTCACCTGCCGTCGCCGCAGACTGAGGGGCATCCATGGCCTTGCAGTTGCAACGTCGCGGGTTGTGCCTCTAGCGCTCGCCAAGGGGAGAAGCGTCTCGTGGCGTCTTCGACTACGAGCTGCCGGCAGGAAAGTCTCGCCAGCCAAACAGCCGCGGCCTGTGTCTGTCTGGCACTCCTCAAATCTCAGGGGCTCTCGTGTACAAGACGGTCCTTGGTTCTCACGGCACGTCCCTGAGGCAGGACGAGGACGGGGACGAGGAAACCCAGGCGCTGGCCCGGGACAGCCGCATCACGGCGCGCCCAGCAGGCTGCTGGTCTCCGGAATAAGATGCCGACCGGTCCTGGCTGAGTTCGCTCCTCCGTCGGTAGAACCAGGCACATCGGAGCCTCTCAAGCCTACTTGATAAGTATGTTTTGCCACAACAGTACCTTGTTCCACGTGGTGGCCTCAACCCCTCACAGGCTGACTGGGGCCGAACAGGTGACCTGGTCACCTGGGTGTAGAATCCAAGTTCCCCCTTGTTTGTGTCGGCTCCGTTTAAAGATGGCCTCCCCGCAGACATGTCCCCCTTCCCGCCCCACAGGCTCCTCGTGACTCCCCTGGCCGTGTAGACTTTCCCACTGTGGCTGCGACTTTCCACTTCTGCTCCCGCGTCCTGGCCGCGTGGATATCTCCCCTTCACATCCCCCAGCCCCCAGGCCGGGGACGCTGGGCCGGCCTCTGAGGGGAGGCTCATGCTCACGGGGGTCCCTACTTCCCACACCCGGAGACCCCCACCCCTGCACCTCCCCCGCCTCTCTGGTGCTTCCCTGCGCTGAGCCAGAAGGCCGGTCTGAGTCCCCTGCCAGTTCCCGGTTGTTGAACTGGGTTGGGCTGAGCCTGGGGTTCAACGCTTGGGGGTCTGTCGTTGGGTTTCAGATCTTGAGGTCACAGGACCTCTTTTCCTTGCACTTCCCCAAATGAGACAGATCTTCCCACCCCAGGATGGGCTCTCACCTTGTCACCTCGCCAAGCACCGCGCTCACCCGGAGTATGAAAGAAGACGTGTGCGAAGGCAGGTTTGCCCGGAGCCAGCTCGCGGGTCCGCGTGCCGAGAGGGCCGGTGCTTCTCCGGCGAGTGGAGGCGACCCTGTCAGAGCCGCACCCCGTCTTGTGGTCTTGTCCGGGTTCCCACTGGGATGCGGCGGCTCGGGGAAGGGCCTGGGAGTCTGCCTTCCTAACAAGTACCCTGGTGCTGCCGATGCTGGGGGTCTCGAAGCACCCACAGCAGCTGGCCTGGAAGCCTGCAGTCAGGGTGACAGCCGTGTGGCTGGGGCACCCTGCGCCCATGTCCCCGAAATGATGACCGGGACGCCCCTCTCCTGGGGCTGTGGGTAGCATGGGAAGTTGTACACGTACCTGTGCGGTTCTCAAAGGGTCACGGTGTCAGGCAGATCACGCCGCATCCTCACACAGGCAAGAGGCACAGGAACTTTAGCAATAAAAATAAACGAGCTGCCAAGCCACAAGGAGACAGGAAGAGACCTAAGTGCACGCCGCTAAGCGAAGGCAGCCAGTTTGAAAAGGGTGTGCACGCACCGTATGATTCCAACTCTGTGGCATTCTGCAAAAGGCAGATCTGAGACAGTAAGATCAGTGGTTGCCCAGGGCTTAGAAGGAGGGAGGGGTGAACAGGCAGAGCCCAGAGGACTTTGAGGGCAGTGAGAGGCTTTCTGGAGGCTGCCTCAAAGGCGGATTCGTGCCACTATAAACATGTCAAACCCACAGAACGCACCACACAGAGTGAACCCTAGTACGCACTCCAGACTTCAGCGAGCAAAAGTGTATCAACTTTGGCTCATGGGTCCCGAAGAACGCACCCCACGGATGCAAGACGTTAATAAGAGGGCAGCTGTGTCTTGGGGATATGTGGGAGCCCCGTGCTTCCCTCGGATTCTTCTGTAACCCTAAACCTGCTATGCACTGCCCAGGAGTTTTGCCCTGCAGGGCTGGACCTGCCCGAGGTCTGGGCCCCGGGGGACGCATCTCACAGACTCCCTGCCCACCTTAGTGCCTCGCAGGTAGCAGACCATCTTGATCTCTGTCCAGGCAGTCAATGCCCCACCCATGGCCCTGCCCTGCCCTCTGCTCCCAAGCCTCCACCTTGGGATTCAACACTTTCTCGTGGAACGGAGACCACTTGTCTACAGAAGCAGTTGTTAAAAATGTTTTCGTCCTTGTCGTCGCTAGAAAATTAGAGGTCAGATGACAGTATAATTTATCGGTGAAACTAAGACACACTGGAGAGCAAACGGCAGGGGAGCGCTACAGATAATCATATTTATATGATTTAAAAAGACCCGGACGTTTATGTGTCTGTGTGTATATGTATGAAGAACTGTGCGTACATGTTAAGTATGTGTACAAACATATCTATATACACAGACACAAATCAATTGGTTTTATTACACTGATAGGGCTATGAAATAAAATTGTATTCAAAAGTCATTTTCAGAAATAAAATTTATTCTGAAAACAGCCTATCTTTGTGATCATTAGAGCACAATTTAAAAATTTCCTTCGTGTTCATTATCTCAATTTTAAACTAAAACCACAGTTTAATAATACTAGTGTGCGCCCATGTGCTTTGACCTATTTCTTATTCATATCTGTGTCCAACTTACATCGCTAGTATTTTTCTGAAGAGTTTATTTTCAATGTGTCTTTTCTTGTCGTCGTTTCGAAACAGTGTCCATAATTTTTTTTCAAAGTTGAATTTTGGGAGGAATGCATTACAGTGATGAAAAATTCAGACGACCCTTCTCTTTATATCATAATGTTCTTTATTGACAAAATATTGTCTCTATGGTTACTGAAGTACCTGGTAAGCTCAGAGCAATTTCTTCTAAATGTGGATATTCTCATGCCTAACCTTTCATTGAGATGCCTAAATATATCATCCCGTGTATTTTCATTTATACCCTGTACCTGATTCTTTAGGCTAAACGGAAATAATACGTAAAACATGATGTCTTGAATGGTTAGGAAGGACTAAGGAAAGCTTTGCAGATAAATGTAAAAGACTATTGCCCTTTTTCCTTCTTTGGGATACATACGGTGGTTTAAAGCAAATGCAGAGTATTGCACTCTGAGATTTGTAACGTATATAGACAGGAATAATACATATGATAACTATCACATGAAAGGCCGGGGGGGGCAGTAAATGGACCTACAGGTTTGCAAGACTCATATCATATATGAAGTGATGCAGTTATAACACTAAATGTACCATTAAAAAGTTAAAGGTGTATGTAATCATGTCTAGAACAACCACAATAGATACACTGCAATATGCATTTGCGTTATCTATATCTGTATCATCTGTATCACCTATATCTATATCTTTTAACTTAAGATACAAAAGCCAGAACTAGAATCAGATGGAGAAAACAGCAAATTGACAGAGTAATCAAGCTGTTTCAGTGATCTCATTAACGTAAATTGGATAAACACTCAATAACATGCAGGGATTTACAAATTAACATAAAAATAAAGACTTGACTATATGCTGTCTATGGAGTGCTCTTTAAATATAATAATGAAGAGAGGAAAATGGGTGGAAACGGAGGGGGAAATCTCTACCGTGCAAACAGCATAAGGCTAGAATAGCTATATTAATGTCAAATAAAGTCCACCTCAAGATGAGGCATATTCATAGAGATAAAGATGGGCATTTCATAACGAAAAGGGGCAAATTTGTGAAGAAAACATACAACCGTACATGTGGACATGCTGCTAAGCAGAGCTTGAAACCACAAATTATAAAAACCTCACAAAATCAAAGGGAAAAATAGACAAGTCTGCATTCATAGTTGCGGATTTTACTCCCTCTTTCTCTCAGCAATTAATAGACCACACGGACCGAAACGATCAATACTGTCAGGGAGGATCTGAACACCAACAATCACCTGCAAATTGATACTTGCAAAGTACTACATAGAATGACTTCTTTCCGATATGTACACGGGGTAGTCACCAAGATAGAGCCCATGCCAGTCCCTTAAATAAGTATCAGTAAAATTAAAATGATTTTAATAATACAGAATGTGTTCTCCAACTAGAATTGTGTTAAGTTAGAACTCCACGGCAGTATAATATCCAGACAAAATCCATACATGTAGAAATTAGATATTACACTCCCAGATAATCATGGGTCAGAAAGGAAGCACCAAGGAAAGAGAAAGTTTTTTTTTTTTTTTACCAGAATGTTAATGAAAATATAATGTATTAAAGATCTGCAGGATGTAGTTAAAGCAGTGCTTTTAGGGAAACTTGTAGCATTAAATGTTTGTACCAAAAAATAATAATGATATAAACTCAGTGATATAAAGTTCCATCTTTAGAAACTAAAAATAGAAGGAAAGTTAACTCAAAGTTAGTAAGGATGAGGAAATAATAAATATAAGAACTGAAATCAATAATATAGTGAAAAGAAAAACAAAGATGTTAACGAATCCAAAAGTGATTTTTTTGAAGAACAAGAAATTGATAAGTTTCTAGTATGATTCATGCAGAGAGAGAGAGAGAGAGAGAGAGAGAGAGAGAGAGACAAGTATGGGCAACATGAATAAAAGGAAGGACATAACACTAGATTCTGTAGACATTAAGAGGAAATAAAAAATTTTAGGAAAATTTTGCCAGTATATTTAACAAGTTAGGTAAATGTATTGAAATAAAAAGTATCATAATTGACTCAAGATGAAATAAAATTGGAGAGCCCCAAATCTGTAAAGGAAGGGGAGAGGAACCCTTTCCATGAATTGAAGACTCCACCCATGTGACACATCATCACTGCTCCCTGAATCGGTTATTAGATTCCATGCCATCCCCAAAACCAGTCTACAAGGCATTTTTGTAGAATTTGCCTACTTGGCTTGAAACTTTATAAAGAGATGGACAGCCTCTAGAATACTTAAATAAATCTTTACAAAAGAACAAAGTTAGAAAACATACACACCTGACTTCAAAACTTACCCTAAAGCTAGAGCAATTAAGACAATACGGAAGAATACAAGGCCTGATTGCTGAAATAGCACACAGGGTCCCCAAACACGGTCCCTTAATTTTTGAACACTGCCACTGAAGTCGTACAATATAAAAAGGAAAATCATTTCAGCAAATGGTGCTGGAAACACAAGAAATCTTTAGGAAAAAAAACAAACGTCAACTTCTATCCCACAATGTATACAAACATTGAAAACCATGGAGGTTCTAGAAGAAAACACAAAAGAATAACTTCCTGAGCTGGAGATAATGCAGTTTTTTTGATATACAGAAAGCAATAAATGTAAAAGTACAAAAGGTGATCAATTTTGACTTCATCAAATTTATACCAGCACTAAGAGAATGGATAGGCAAGCCATACATTGGCAGATAGATAGATAGATATAGATATAGATATAGATATAGATATAGATATAGATATAGATATAGATATAGATATATTCTGACAAAGACTTTTATCAAGACTCTATAAAGAACTCCTAAAACTCAGTGAAGAAAAGATAAGCTAATTAAAACTGAGCAGAAGATTCTAAGAAAGATGCACAAACGGTCAGTCAGCACATGAGAAAGTGCCCATCATCATTAGACCTCAGGGAATGCAAATTTCAAGCAAAATAAAGTGAATCACTCACTCACAAATAATAAAACCGCTGAAATTAAAACCATTCACAGCGGAAAATATTGGTGAGGCGGCAAATGAGTCAGAACCTTCGTACATTTTTGGTGACATTTTTGAACGCCGTCAACTACTTTCGAAACTATGGGGCAGTTTCTTCTCAAACAAACATATGCCCGTGAAAGAAGTCCTACGTCTACAAAAATACTTACTTGACACCCTCCCTAACAGCTTTACTCATAATAGTCCCCAACTGGAAACAGCCCATGCGTCCATCAACAGGGTGACTGAGAACAAACCACGGTAGGTTCCTTACATGAACCAACGGTTTCCCGTTCGGCAATGAAAAGGAAAACCAATACTAATGATCCACAACCACATGAATGAATCCCCAAATCATTAGGCTGAGTGAAAGAAGCCTTTCCCCTTAAACAGTCTGTTCCATGTGATTCCACATCTTTGAGGTCCTAGAACACATCGGACTCCTCTATGGTGAAATAAATCAAAGCAGCGGTTGCCTGTTGGGATGGAGGTGGATGGAAGAAGACCGGAGGAGATGGAAATGTTGCGTGTCTTTTTGGGCTCAGCCAGCATATTTACCAAATTTCATCAGATACTACCCTAAAAATTGGGTGCATGACAGAATGCAACTTCTAACCAGAAGGAATTATAAATATACATACGTATATAGTCGGGTTAGTAATCTGCCTGTCGAAATATTCAAGGACGAAATGCACTGATGTCTACAACCTACATTACAAATAAATCTGGGACGTCTGGGTGGCTCTGTCGGTTGAGCGTCCAACTTTGGCTCAGGTCATGATCTCATGGTTCATGGGTTCAAGCCCTGTGTCGGGCTCTGTGCTGACAGCTCAGAGCCTGGAGCCTGCTTCTGATTCTGTGTCTCCTTCCCTCTCTACCCCTCCCCTGCTTTCTCTCTCTCTCTCTCTCTCTCTCTCAAAAATAACAAACATCAAACAATAGATGAATTAAAAATAAATGAATAAATCTAAAAAATAAGATGGATCAATGAGTAACTATGTGGATAATTTGTGAAAAGCAAGCATCTCAAATTGTTAACGGAACAATAGAGACAGAACATGCATGGCCGTTCTCTCCAAAATTCTCTCAACTTTTCTGGAGGTTTGAAACTTTCCGTAATACAAGGTTGAGGAAACACGAGTTTCATCCAAACTTCTTCCCACATGTTGACACATTCCAAGATGCAATTGTAGAATTCCCAAATTAAATCTTATCACCTCTCAGTGTTCAATACCATCCATTTCCTGTTTGCTTTAGGGCAGAAAAAGATCTCCATAATCGCAAATTGCTAAGCACTTTCAGGCTCAAGTTATTTTTGGAACTTTGTACGTAGAATTCTTTGACTCGAGATTTCGAAAATCAAAGATTTTTGAACACAGTGTAACTAGAATGTGGAAGATTTCTTTACATGGCATTTAATACCCTTGGGAGGCACTAAGCTTCATTGGAATGGCACTTTTTTAAGGGTCAAATATGTTTAAGACCCAATTGAGTAGAAGCTGCAGGGGAAGTGGTGATGAAGTTTTCATACCCCCAGTCAGCTTCCTTACAAACCTGTTGCCATTTCCTTGAGTTGTGTATGCACGTCAGTATTTGCAAATCCTTGGTGGGTGTGGTATCACAATTTGGATGCGGTCAGGAACTAGAGATGCGCCACAATCATTTCCAAGCTCCAAAGGTTCTTGGTGTAGTCAAGTGTTCTATTACAACTCTATGCCCCGTCACACTTCGTTAGAAATTTCTGTACAAAACCAAAGGGTTTTCTCTTCAATGTTAAATTTGTAACAGAATTCCCAGTGAGTCAAGAAGACCTTGGCGCCAAGAACTTGCCAAAGCTTTCCTTTAATGTTGTTGATTGTATTCAAAAGACCTCATTTTTTAAAATGTTTATTTATTTTTAACAGAGAGAGAGAGAGAGAGAGCATGAGTGGGGGTGGGGCAGAGAGAGAGGGAGACGCAGAATCTGAAGCAGGCTCCAGGCTCCGAGCCATCAGCCCAGAGCCCAACGCGGGGCTCGAACTCACGGACCGCGAGATCATGACCTGAGCCGAAGTTGGACGCTCAATCGACTGAGCCCCCCAGGCACCCCAATAAGACCTCACTTTTAAAAGTGAATGAACTGAATTACTGCTTTCAGGATCTGATGACGCTGGCATAAAGCTTGCGTTATTTAACCGTTTGCAATGTTCTTTTCTGATAGTTTGCCTGGCATGCTACAAGCTGTTGCTTTACTTTTCAGAAGCGCACGATCGACGAGTGAAATTCACTTTGAAAGAGCCAGTTTTCGTGGTTGAGGACACACAGCTTAAAATAACGACCAACGTCTGAAGAAGACTCAGATGGTCCTTCAGGACATCTGTGCCTTCTGGTTTGCACACGGACAGCGGTATCGAAATCCTGGCGAAGACGCGTGTTCACGCAGAGGCATACACCTTGTTGAGAAGCAGAAAGTCAGGTCTTGATTTCCATTCGACAAACAGGTGGTTTATTTCTGAATGCCTTCTTAGTGAAGGTTGTTGCAAAATAAATGTCTTCCACCAATCCAGTAAATGAAAGATTCATACCATACGGCAAAAGACAAGCTGGGGCAAGAGAATTCAGACCGCAGTCTACACGCTCTGTGGGGCGGGCTCTCCTGCCTTCACCGCCCCCCAACACACACACTTTTCGTGCCCCCCCTCATGGGTCAGGAAGGTCCTGTGCGGAATTCTTCACAGTTAATCACAATCTCAGCTACAGTGCTGGACAAGAGCACAGTGGAAGCCGAATGTGCAGGTGGAAAGGGACTGAATCCACCTGGCTTATTTTAGTGCAGCTATTAATAATAGGTCGCTTAACAAAGAAACATCTGGCACAAAAGTGCTAAGCAGGGCAGGGGTCTGAGACATTCCGGCGAACTGGGACACGTGGTCATCCTACTAAAGGATGTTCCAGATGGTCCCACGGAATACAGACGGACCCGGGGTCAGATGGGTATGCCTGCGGCCCTGTCCCAGGTGAGTCCCTGCACGGCCAGGCTGTGCCAGCCTTGTTCAGACAGAGAGCTCCTGTCTCCCTTGACAACGAAGGTGAGTCTAGACGTATTCGTGCAAGCGACTGATCTATTTTCCAGGTATATGTAATTAACTATCTCTCATGTATAAGGAAGACATAAAACCTCATTTATTTCAGAGAAATCTCCATGGAGTTCATAGATAGAGGGAATTATCCTGCCTTTAGTTTCTGAGATGTTGGAATATTAGAGATTCAGATTCTGCTTGTCTGCGAATAATTCCCCAGATCCCTCGGGTGGCGAGGGTGGGTGTGCTCAGCACAGGCCTGGTCTGCCTGCTACCTCGGAGGGCCTCACAGAAGAGGTTTGGGGGTATTTTTGAGCCAAGTGTCTGATAATCAAATGCCAACAAATACTAGCAGATTGTGTGTCATTGTTTTTCTTTCTCTGTTATCATTTTTGTACCGTGACATTGAGGCTGTAGTTGAAGCTGAGACTTCAACCTAAGATGTAATGATGCAAGATAGATAATTTAGCAATGGGTTTTCCGGCTTACAAAGGAGGGATGACACTTTATGTAAATCTTGTCGGTAAAACCCATGCTAATGTCAGAAATATTAAAATGGGGGGGGCACCCATGGGGCCCAGTCGGTTAAGCACCCGACTCTTGATTTCAGCTCAGGTAGTGATCTCACGGTTCGTGAGTTTGAACCCCACATCCGGCTCTGCAGTGATGGCACGGAGCCTGTCTGGGACTCTCTCTTTCCCTCTCTCTCTGCCCCTCTTCTGCTCTGTCTGGCTCTCAAAATAAAAAAACTTAAAGAAAATTAAAAAAAAAAAAGAAATATTAAAATGGGGACGAAAACACACTGAATCTTAGGACGCAAGATATTTCAACTTGGAAGTTTTGCTTTGCAGGACATGCAGCCCTCAGGCACTAGTCTGACGCTTGTCGATCAACACATACTAGCCGTGCACACACCAGGCAGCGACTGTCAGGCTGAACCCTAGGAAACTGACATCTTGGCATAGCAAGAACACTAGGACACGGGCAATTCTGTAGGCTTCAGCTTCATATAATAACAAGAAAAAATGGCTTCTGTTTTTGGGTGGGTTATCTTGTGCCTCACGTAACGTGACTTTTGCTAACTCGTCACAAAAAGAGACACGAGTTAGACGTCGTTATCCCACTTCCACAGAGGCGGACACGTAGACACAGGAGCGCACTGGGTTCTAACTGGTGTGGAGAACAAAGGCAAAAGAACGTTAGAAAACATTAAACTTCCTTACAACCCACAGCCCGTTGACAGGTTCTTGGGACAGGCCAGGTGACCTGCGGAGCTCAGCTGCCTCCAGGTTAGTGCTTTGCTAGAGGCAAAAGGCAACCTTAGCTTGACATTAGCCCGACCCCCAGGATCCTATAAGTCTTTAACGTGTGAAAATTCCTTTGGAAACTTCCTTTATCTCTACCCCTGCAAGATAATAGGTTAGCAACCATCCCTCAAGCACACGGCCCCTGATATCCACTTGAAGGTCTCATGACTAAAGGTTCACTAGACAGTAGTCAATGACCCCTCAAGGTCCTGGAAACCTTGCTTCCAAATGCCTTACAGACTCACGTCTACGCTGTCCCTAACCCCCTCCCCACTTGAAGGTAGATAATCAGCCACTCCTCACAACCCAGTGTAGCTCTCTCTGCCCACAGGGAGGTCCTGTCCCCGTGCTTTATTAAAATCACCTTTTTCTGCACCAAAGATGTGTCAGGAATTCCTTCTTGACCGTTTGCTCCCGGACTTCAACAGTTCACCTCGCTAACCACGGTCACGGCCGCAAAGGGGTCCTCCTGCAGGTGGGTGGAGGACCCGCCCTTCCATTCCTGCTGTCCCCAGCCTCTCTGCTCCGGCTCCGGGCTGAAAAAGGACCTCCCCATCTGTCAAAGCCCCACCAACCCACCAGGGGCTCTGGTCACAGCCACCGCTGCTCAGAATCCCTTACTCACGCCGCTGTCCAGAGTGAAGATGCCACGAGAACAGAATCCCCGGCTCCAGAAAGATTTATTCTTGTGACGCCAAATGATCAAATGCCAGCCCTGCCGGTGGCCCGGCCCTGGATGCTGAGCGGACGTAGCGATTCAGCAGAAGAGGGAAAGAGCTTCTCACCCCAAGGGGCACCAGATAGAAACCCCTGCCTGTGATCTGCACCTCAGGGTGGGCAAACATCCCACTTCCTGCAGGGACTCCTCAGGGACTGATGGCTGTTGAGCCTTTGCGGGGAGGCGGGTATCGCACCTCCAGAAGGGCCACGTGTACTCTTTTTCTTTGAAGACTCCTTTACCTTCCCTTCAAGTTTGGAGGAAGCATGGTAGAAAGTGTCCATGCGGTGTATGCTCAACATAAAAAGATTAGAGTTCATTAAAGGAACATTCCAGGATGCATCACTCAGTTTAAAAAGGGAGAACACAAATAAACAGTGTTTGCCTCCGTGCCTAGACTCTGCGTCCCCAGAGATTAATGCTAACTCGAATTTTGTGCAAGCAAATCCCCCCTGCCTGTCTTAGTGGTTTGACCACCTATGAAGGTATCCTTAAAAAAACAGAGTTCAGTTTTGCCAGGTTTTGGATCTCCAAGGAAGGAGTCATGCTGTAGGAATGAGCCTGGCCAGTGTGGTGATCCAGGATGTGGACGGGTCGTGGGGCCTGGCCCGAACCCCGCCTCCTCCCCGTGTCCCCTGCCCCGGCTGAAACAAGCCCTCCAACACCACCCTGGTGAAAAGCTTCCTCTTCCTCTTCGCGGCCAAGAGTTTCCTTGTTATCATGACTGATACTCATTTGATAAAATGATATCCATCTACCGGATTTCCTGATGCCGCGTTTTCATATTGTACCAAACTCGCGCTCTAGAAATATCACCCCCCGTTTTGTCACAATGGATCACGTGTTGTAGGTGTCAATGGATTCACTTTACTCATATTTTGTTGAGGATGGTCGCATTTGATTCGTCATGCGGATTGGCCCGTGGTTTTATTTCTTGTACTACCTGTGTGAGGGCTTAGTACCAGTGTCCCAACAAGCTCACAAAGGGAATGTCAAGGGTTTCTTTTTATTCCATTACCTGGAAGGGGTTGACAAGGAGATGTTGTTCTACCCACAAAGGCTGAAGTGCTTGTCTAAAACTGATTGGACCTTGAGGAATCTGCATAGAGACATTTAAAATTACTGTTTCAAGTTCTATAATGGTTTCTTCTCGACTTGATGGGTAATTCACATTTTTTTCCCAAAACGTACCATACAACTTAATCACTTTTATTTAAAAATAATTAATAATATCCTCTTTTTTTAACCTTGGAATCTCTGGCAGCAACGCATTTAGTATTTTCCATTCCTCTCACTCTCTGGGCTTCATCCTGAATATTTTCTACTGAGTTATATCCCAGTTCACTAATCTTTTCTTTGATGAGAAGAATTGGCTGTTAAACTCACTGACTGAGTCCCTAATTTTAATTATTAATACTTTAATTCAAAAATTTCCATTTCATTAGTTTCCTATTGCTGCTATAATGAATTACAACAAACCCAATGGCTTAAAACCACACAGGTTTATCATCACACAGGTTTTCGTTGTACCAGACATTGTCAAGGATTTCAGAGATCTGGATGTGAGCATCTCTGGGGAGGGCCCTACCATAGTCTGCCACCTGGCCTCCAAGGGTTCACGTCTGTCCCACGTGAAAATATATTCACCCCCCTCCATGTTTCCCAAATTCTCAACCCACTGCACCACTAACGCAACGTCCAAAGTATCATTCAAATCTCATCAGTTTCGAAGTCCTAATCTAAGACTTAGGGTGAGTATCTGTACATCATCCACCCTGGGGCAAAATTCTTCTCCACCCGGAAGCTGGTAAAATCCAAGAAACAAGCCTGCCACTCTTAAAATTCAATTGTCGACAAGCATAGGATAACAGTTATAGATATTTCCCTTCAAAAAAAGACGAAAATGGAAGGAAAGCAGGAGTCCTCGGTCTCACGCAATTTTCAAATCCTGCCTGACAAGCTCCCCTTGCTTTCAAGGCTGAGGGGATGTTCTGTGATCCCCAGCTCCGCCATCAATGCCACCCTTCCTGTCCCGTGAAGGGTGGCACATGCAGCTGAATCATTTTAAGAACTTATTCCTCGCCTGTAGATTTTTTGGGTCCAACTGTCTTCTCTCTTCTCAAACGCTCTTTGTCCCTTTTGGTGCAAATGCCAGGCAGTGTTTCTGCCGGTACCATGTTCTCAAGAACCTTGTGGGTCTTCCGTGTACATCACGGGGATCCACTCCACTAGACCTCGGCCCCACCACAGATCTTCTTCCCCAGATGATCCCATCTCTGTCTCCAGCTCCCGCTGAGCTGATGCTGGAAAACCCATGAGCCCCTCATTTCTTCAAAGAGCCCCTGTGGACTCAGTAATCTGATGTGATCCTTCCAAGGTGCGAGCGAAGAGGTTTATTCAGCCACACCCTTGGCTTTCCCTCCAGAACGCCCTTTCCTGACCGCGACTCTCTGATTTCAGCATCATTTACAACCCGGGGAGTCTGAAATCAGCAAGTCCTGCCCTTGGTCCCTCATAGTTCTGTCCCCAACTGTTCTTATTGTTACATTTACTAGACACAGCAAGAGGAAAACAAGCTTCCATTGACTGAGATTCCCGGACATTGTTCCTGCTCGTAAACTCTGGAAAATCCTTGGCCATCTTCTCTTTGGAATGTCACCTCTGTCCCATTTTCTTTTCTCCAGCTTTTCTGAGTCTCCAATCAGAGGGAATCCAGAACTAGTTGCCAGGCCTCTTAACTAATCTTTTTCTCATGCGTCTGTCTGAGTCACATTCTTGTGACTTCTTGATATTTAAGATATTTATTTGCTGGGGTCCCCAGGTGGCTCAGTCGGTTAAGCCCCAACTTCTGCTCAGGTCATGATCTCATGGTTTGTGGGTTCAAGCCCCGCGTCAGGCTCTGTGCTGACAGTTCGGAGCCTGGAGCCCACTTTGGATTCTGTGTCTCCCTCTCTCTCTGCCCCTCCCCCACTTGTGCTCTGTTCTCTCTGTCTCTCAAAAATAAATAAATGTAAAAAAATTAAAACAAAGATATGTATTTGTTTACTTTCACTGTCTTCTTATTTCTTTGAATGTGACTAACATTTGAATTACCATTTAATTTGAGTTCTGTATTTTATAAATTTTGGCTCCCCATGTTGTGCCTCGTTTATTCTGTGGTTGCTGTTTTTGCTGACTTTAGTTCGTGGTAGGACGGTGACCTTGTAAAGTATCTTTTGGCTCCTTTTCATTCCTCTAATTGTGAGATTATATTTTGATCTTTATCCAAGAGAATTCTCTTAGCATTGGATTCAAAGAGTGTTATTCCAGTGGGGATTTGTTCTTGTTTCTGGTGAGGAAACTTTGTTACTACAAATTCAGCGTCCCTTTAAACTAAATTCTGAATGTGATATTTTGCAGATCACCCAGCTGATATGATGTCACACCCCAAATTTTGCTATGAAGGCTTGTGTTGTGAATCCTCGAGTTAAAGTTTTTTTTTCTTTTTTCTTTTCCCTCCTGCTTTATAAAACACCAGGGCTCAGTCAGGTATTAATTCCCTCTGAGATTTTTCTTTTAGGAAATGCGCTAAAAATGCCCCCTGGTTTTACTCAGAGGATCTCTGATGTAAACCCTGTGATGGCGAATTTTGGGTTACCTTGATTGGGCTAAGGGATGCCCAGATCACTAGTAAAACATTAGTTCTGGGTGAGCCTTCAGAAGATGTTAGTAATTGAATCAGTAGTCTGGAGCAGACATCATCCTTATTTATTTCTTATTTGAAAGGTTTATTTATTTTTGAGAGAGACAGAGAGAGACAGAATGCAAGTCGAGGAGGGGCAGAGAGAGAGAGGGAGACACAGAATCCAAGCAGGCTCCAGGCTCCGAGCTGTCAGCACAGACACGGGGCTCGAACCCACAAACCGCAAGATCATGATCTGGCTGAAGTGGGACGCCCAACCAGCTGAACCACCCAGGCGCCCCCAGATATCACCTTAACTAATGCACGTGGTCCTCATCCTACCTGCTGAGGACGTAAATGGGGCGAAAAAGGGAAAAAAAGCAAACTCGCTCTCTCTACTTGACTTGGGAGTCCACGGACATCCAGGCTCCTGGTCCTTGGGTTTTCAGACTCGAACCCTGACTCTGACTTATGTGACTGGCCCCAGTTCTCAAGCCTTGGGCTCAGGCTGAATCTGGGTCCACCAGCTTGCCGATGACACAGCATGAGACTTCTCTGTACCCACAGCCAGTGGAAGCCAGTTCGTATCGTAAATCTGCTCTCTTAAACCAAATCATCACGTTGTACACGTTAAACTTACACAGTGAAATATGTCAGCTATTTTCCAATAAAACTGGAGGAAATATCTCCTCTTATGAAAAGCTTTATGTATCCTATTGGCTCTGTTTCTCTGAAGAAATCTTGCAATGCCTCCCCACCCCCTAGCCTGGCAACTTTTTCTTGCTTTGCCCACCGTAGAAGTCTTTGATAAGGGTCAGCTGTGGTCTTCAGGAAAGCAAGCACTGCATCTAATACTTGCTTCCTCTTCCAGATATGTTTCCCTTGTCTTTTCAGACTTAGAATTCCCTTACCACGCTGTCATATATTTGCTTAATTAAAAAAAAAAAAAAAAGAGAAAGAGAGAAATCCATGTTACCAGCATTTATAACTGTGGTTTACCAGGAGGGACGTCTCTATAACACTTCTGGAAATGATGTTTTGCTTGTTTTTTTTTTAATGTTTACTTATTTATTTTGAGAGGGTGGGTTCAAGAAGGGGAGGGGCAGAGAGAGGGGAGGAGAGAAAATCTCAAGCAGACTCCGCGCTCTTAGCACAGAGCCCGACATGGCACTCGAACCCACTACTTTGAGATCGTGACCTGAGCCAAAATCAAGACTCGGTCACTCAACGGACAGAGCCACCCAGGTGCCCCGATGGTGCCTTGTTGAATTCTTGCTCGTCACCCCACCTCATTTCCCTTATCTGCCTACCCCTCCTCTGCTCCCCAATTTCACAATGCAGAAACTTCCAGTAAAGCGATGATCGTGTATACCAGTGATGGTGTCAGCACAGGCCCAGCACCCTTTTAGTGGAGTCTTAGCAAAGGTGCGAATAACCAGAGTCGTGTTAAATAACAGCCGGTGACATTTGCGTATTTACTTACTAGAGCCATATTTGAACCCACGCCAAGTAATCTTATTGGCTTTGGGTTATTTCCCTTATCCTCTTCATGTTCATCACGTTCATCACAGGCCGCTGTGTTTTCTCTGTGGCTGATACACAAAGCGGAGGCTCCTCTGGACGGAGGCGGGAGGGGCCCCAGAAAGCACGCACCCTGGGAGCAGCATTTTCAGGCAACAAGGCCGGGATCCAACCTCCTCTCCTGGGTTGGGTAGACTTGGGGCCCCGGGCTGCCCTCTGTCAGGTTTCTTCTATCCAACTGTGTCATGCAGAAAGCAGTGGGGCCGTGTCTAAAGTGTTGTGAGAGAAAAATACTTGCATTCAATTGTACTATATCCTGCTCAGTTGGCAACTGCAAATGAAGTCAAGAAAAATCAAGTCTCAGATATGCAAAGGCTCTATCTTTGCATGGAGCACCCATGTAACGCATCTGGAAAAATCACCTCCTGGCACCTCTAGTTGGTTGTGAGATGGGTTAGCAAAACTAGACAAGACAGAAGAACTATGGTAAAGAGGTAACAGTGAGTCCTGGCCCAATTCAAACACACAATTCATGCCACTGAAGAGACGGCTCTGAGTGATGTGTCACTGATAATTCTTAAAATAGGATCCATATAGAGAAGATGTTTAAAAATCAATGAGCTTCATCTACTTCCAGAATTCAGCAATAAAACCTGAAAGTTGGGAAATTGAATTTGGGAAGAAATTAAGAGTGAAGATTTCTGGATCTGGGAAAGGCGGAGGGGCCATGCAGAAACTTAGCGGACCCTGACAACTAAAGACGTTGGTAAGACTTAGAAATCCTGTAAAAGGTGACAAAATGGAAGAATTAGCATTGCAGAGATGCCCCCAAAATCACTATTCACAAAGAGAAAGAAGAGATAACAAAGGTAAAACTGAGACAACAAACAATAAGGAAACAAAAGAGGTTCAAAGCCCAAAAAGCAATGTGATGAAAATCTGACTGGAAAGTTTAAAGGGCTTAAATTCACTGCTAAAGACTTAAAGTGGGGCGGGTGCCCGGGGGACCCGGTCGGTTAGGTGACTGACTTGGGCTCAGGTCATGATCTTTCGGTCCATGAATTTGAGCCCCGAGTCAGGCTCTGTGCTGACAGCTCGGAGCCTGGAGGCTGCTTTGGATTCTGTGTCTCCCTCTCTCTGCCCCTCCCTTGCTCGTGCTCTGTCTCTCTCTCTCTCTCTCTCTCTCTCCCTCTCTCTCTCAAAAATAAATGAAAACATTTACAAATTAAAAAAAAAGACTCTTAAAGTAGAAAAAAAAAAGCCCAAAGTCTGTCTGTATGTCATCTAATCAGACACTTGACTGAAGCCAAGAGGTTTGGAAAGTTGAAACAAGAAGGGGCGGGCAAATATGTTCCAAGCAGATCTCAACAAAGCACAGAGGCAATAATGACCCAGGATAAAGTATGAGTCAAGGTAAAAATAAAAATTAAACAGGACAAAGTGGGCAATGTTTTATTGATTAGGTGTTCATTCTGATACAAGAGGATGACAGTTATGAACCTTTATGTGCCAAATAACACGGAATCAAAGCAGAGAAAAAAAGGATCAGACTGAAATGTGAGAAGCATGTGTCAGATACCCAAAAGCAGCCGAACATTCTTTTGTTCTTTGACAGGTCAAGTAGGCAAAGAAGTTAATAGCGATGTAGGAGTACTAATCATTATAAATAATACCATGTATGCAATAGTTATGAAATGCAACACGTAGCTACCGGTGAATAATCTCTCTTTACAACATCATGGGATACAGAGTTAGATTATTCTTTTTTTTCTTTTTATGTATATTCAAGTTGGTTAACACACAGTGTAGTCTTGGCTTCAGAAGTAGAACCCAATGAGTCATCTCTTACATGCAACACTCAGTGCTCATCCTGGGAAGTGCCCTCCTCAATGCCCATCACCCACATCTAACTCGACCCCACCCACCTCCCCTCTCCAGCAACCCTCGGTTTGTTCTCTGTATTCAAGAGTCTCTTACGGTTTGCCTCCCTCTCTGTTTTTGTCTTATTAAATTATTATTCAGTAGTATTAAAATTACATTACCCTAAACTCAAAGTAAACCTCTCTGATATATAGAAAGCAGAGATTGCATGTGGTATAATTGTGTGATCATCAGTATTATCACAAAAAGCAACATTTATACATAAACCATTTATTAAACAGATATTTATGGAGGGCCTTCTAGGTTCAAGGCTATGTTCGAAGCGCTAGGGATAAAACAACGGCAAAGCAGGTAAAGAAAGCCTTATCCAGATGTTTGCATTTAAAATTTTTTTTAATGTTTATTTATTTTTGACAGAGATAGAGACAGAGCATGAGCAGGGGAGGGGCAGGGAGAGAGGGAGACACAGAATCCGAAGCAGGCTCCAGGCTCTGAGCCATCAGCACAGAGCCCAACGCTGGGCTCGAACTCATGTAGTGTGAGATCATGACCTGAGGCAAAGTCGGACGCTCAACCGACTGAGCCACCCAGGTGCCCCTGGATGTTTGCATTTTAGTAGAGGCAGACGCAGAGTAAGCAAATACATATGATGCAGGATGATAAGAACTGTGGTGGGAAATTAGCAGGAAAGTAGAGGGGGAGCTGGCAGAGGGGCGGTCCCCGTTGGTAAGGTAGGCGGTCAGGGGAGATCCTGTTACAAAATTGACATTTGGGCCAGGGCCTGAAGGAGGTGAGGGAGTGTGCCATATGCACCTCTCTGAGGACATGTGTCCCCCGCAGAGGGACCAGAACATGCCAAGACCCGGGGGACTCGAGGAAAGGCCAGGAGGTCAGTGGGGCTGGACGCAGTTGGAGGCATCGTGTCAGCAGATGAAGTCCAAGAAGCAGTGACAGATGGGTTGGAAGGAAAAGCTCTTCTCTTGGTGACATGGGAGCCACTGGAGGGTTGGGAGCCATGGGGTCTTGTTGGCTGCTGTGTGGAGAACAGCACAGAACAGAGACAGTTGTGAGCAGAGAGCCTGCTAGGAGGTCACTGAACTGTCAAGCAATCGTGGCACCTGGGTGGCTCAGTCAACTAACCATCCAACTCTTGGTTTTGGCTTAGGTCATGACCTCACAGTTGGTGAGTTCAAGCGTCCCCATCTGGCTCTGTGCGGACAGTGCGGAGCCTGCTTGGGATTCTCTTTCTCCCTCTCTCTGCCTCTCCTCCCTCCCTCTCTAAATAAATAAACAAGCATTAAAAAAAAAAAAAAAGAAATCATGGCGGTTTGGTTGAGCATGAATGGGGTGGTAAGAAGCGGTCACCTTCTCAAGGGACACCCCCCATCGCCAGTTCCTGCATCTCACACAGCCCCTAAAGGGAGTTTCCATCCTCCACACTCCCCTGCTGTGTGCCCTCTGGGGTCACTGCCTATTGTCACAATCTCCAGAATCTTCCATTTCTTCCTTGGATAGTCTGTCTCTCTTCTGGCTTGAGCTCTGGCCCCTCCCTTAGAGCAGTGACTGACTCCCTGTCACTTTGGAACTACTCACCCCACATGCCTGGACCTCCAGCCTGGGAGTCGGGCCAGTGTCCTTGTACACGTTTGTTGCACCCAAACTCATTTTTACCTTCTTCCTTGTCCAAAACCCTCGCTTCCTTAAACCGTATGTCATCCCATCAGCTGCCCACCCCGTGTGGCCATCACCTGTGGTTCAGGTGTCTCCAGTGTTTATTAAGGACTCTGGAACCTGCCCCTCTACCTTGGTGGTTGCCGTGATGTCATTGCCCAGGGACGTCCCTCTTGCTGTCACCACTGCTCAGTCCCCAGATTCCTCTGGGTCTCTTCCTGCACCCCGTCCTCGCCCACACCGCGCCCGATGCACTCGCAGCCCCACAACCCCTGGATTGCCCCCTCCACAGCCTCCTTATTCTAGTGCCTTCTTCACGAGCCTTTGTTGTCAAAGTGAGGATCACAGCACTTTGATGTTGACTTAACTGCACCACCAGCCCGTGTCTTGAGATCCGCCAGCCCCTCCCCGTGTCCTGGCTTCACCCTTTGCTCAAATTAGATCCTATGATTCATCATCCCAAACCCTCTTCACCATCTCACCTCTCATTTCCTCTGGCACCGGGTCCCTTCCCTCCTCCACCCTGCACCCCCCACCCAGGCGCCGAATGTCGTTACCGTCAAACACTCAGCCACGGTGCCAGGACTTTCATTAAATTCTCTATCGAAGGGGCAGGCGAAAGTGCCCCACAATCCCAACACGCTTATAAAATGTTTGCTTCTCCTCCCTGCAAAGGCACCGCCCCACGCCCTCGCCCACCTCCGCAGCTCCTCACAGGGCCTTCCTTGTCTTCATTCCCCAATCCACCTGCTCCCTGCTCCTGTGCTCGCCCCTGCCACCCCCTTCTATGTCCCGGCTGGTGCCCACTGTGACCCTTTCACCGTCTCCCCGGCCTTAGAGTCAGCGCTGTGCCCTCCTGTGACCTGTGAAGTCACTGGCTTTTCCCCACACGGGAGCCCTGGCATCAAACTTCTGAGCCCCTGTCTCCCTCCAGCCACTGACCTCTCCAGCACACGGTCATGTGTGTCACCGTCACCACCTTCACTTCCTGTCTCCATGTTCTCTTCTGGACTCCCTTCACTCTGACTTCTGCCTGCTACCCTCCTGACTCCCTTCTTTCTAACGATTGCCGCTGACTTCCCCGTCAGCACACACAAGTCACTGGTATTTCCGTATCCCGTAATCTGTTTGGTCAACTACCCTCCCCTCGGGGCTTCTGGACACCACACGGTCCCGGTGGTCACCTCCACCCAGTGATGACTCCCTGGGTCCCAACATTGGCCACTGGGCTCCAATATTAGTAAATCTAACTGCCTTTTCGACACTGGACATCTAATGTCATCTCAGATTCATTTTGTCCACAACTGAACTCTTGGGTCCCTGTGCCTTTGTGAGTCTCCTCTACCCCTACACATGGTGTGGCGGCCCGGCGGGGCCCGTGATTCCTCCCACTCTCCCCCCTTCTCCACCTCCCTCACCACCACAGCCAGTACGGGCAGCACCTCTTCCTCCTAAAATATCTCATCAGCTCCCTTCTGTCCATCCCACCTGCCACCAGCCGGTCCAGGTGATCTTCCTCTCCCTGCTAGACAGATGCCACAGCCTCCAGGAAGCGTCTCGTCCTCCACTCTCGGAGGCTGACCCCAGGTAAAGCAAAACCAGCCGAGCGTGGCCCATTTCCTAGCAGGACACATCGAGATGATGCCCGAGGCTACCCGTTCCGTGTCCTTGCTGTGGCTTGTGATGGCAAGAGAAAGCCTGACTGTCCGGCAAGGTTAACTCAAGAAGACACAGGCTTGCAGTGAATTGGGCCAATCCAGATTGGCCTAAAGTCAAATTGGATCATGAGCAGGAAGTGAGAAAAGCTTCGCTAGAATTAAATGCTATTTAGATCATGTTTCTAGTGCCAGAAAAGATCTGGCTTCAACATGGAGCAGAGAGCAATTTTTACCAAATAAATGATGGGGATGTCATCCCCTGAGACATTTAAAAATCTCCTTGGCATCTGGTTTTAATTAGGCTATCTGTTCACCATCATCCCCAAGATGGTATTTCTCAAGATTCCAGGATATAATTTCTGTTCCTCGTTCAACAACATTTGCTAAATGCTCGTCCTGTGGTACGCACCACGCAAGGTGCTCGGCACAACAAACATGCGTCAGATGTGGGCTGACAAGCATATACTTTTAGTAATTTGTGCCCAGGTATTCCACTCCAGAGGGGGAAAAAAAGCAAACCGAGTGTTAATGGAGTATCTTCAGCATCTTCAGGGGCTCCCGCCTGGCACCCTCCGGGCACCTCAACACCAGAGCACGTCCTCCGAGGACAGCCGTCTGCTCCCTGACCAGCTGTCGGCGTCTGTCCTTCCCACACCAGGCTGGGGGTAGGTGGCAGGGCCTGGTAGGCAGAGACTCAGGCAGGATGAGCAGGCATCAGGCAGCCGCCCAGAGTCGCAGAATCCCTGGTCGGGATCCCGGTAGGTATCACAGCGGGAAGGAAACGGAACGCTTGCCGGGGTCTCTCTGAAACTGCTGCTGGGGTTTTCAAAGAGGCTTCCACCCTGGGCATCATTCCTGTGAGATGACTGCAGGGGGAGAAGACGAAAAGGTATCTGCGGGTGAGGGGAGGACAGAGCTTTGTGTCTGAACAATCTGAGGCACAGCGTCCTCACCCTGCAGATCCCGGGACTCAGCCACGAGAAGGAAGGTTCTGAAATGTGGAGCCCTTGAAACAAGTCTGTTCTACTCAGCCTGCCATTTCCCGAGTACCCGACTATGGATTCCCTGCCGTTGCCCTTCTTTTGGCCCCGTTCCTGCGACCCCCACCGATGCACTCGTGAGGCAGCCGGGACATTCACTTGCGTGTTTGGAAGCCAAGTGGGGAAGGCTGCGAGGGAACAGAGGTCTAGGGGGTGCTCCTGCCGGAGATGGAGAGGACCCGTCACCCCATCAGCTCCAACAGTGCATCCCTGGTGGGAATCTGGGGAGGGCAGGTCCGACTCGGGCTGCGGGCAATGTCTTCGCACCGAAACAGGGCACTCGCATGGGGAGGGTGCTGTCTTCGGCTTAGATTCACACCAAGTAGGCAGAGCGCTTAACTGGCACATGGCCCGCTGGGACAGTACCAGCCCCGCCGGGAGGACAGAGCGCGGGAAGGAGACGAGACAGGTGTCGAGCCAGGGACGCGGGGGCAACTTGCGTGAGCTACATTTATTGAACCATGCACGGACCACACAACGGGACTCCACACCTGCCTTGACTGGCCCTCACGACAGCTCTGTGAAGTTAATTCAGAGAACAGGAGTTCAGAGCCCAGCAGTGTCCCCAGTTCACACAGAGAGAGAAGGCAGGGCCTTGCCGACCGGGCCTCTCTCCTGTAGTACGCTGCCTTCAGGTGATGACCAAGGTTGGAGAGGCTAGTGTCAAGGGTTGGGGCAAAGCTGCAGGAACAGGTAGGACCACACTGGCCACGGGTCTGAGGAAAGATGGCCTGAGCCAGCTGTCACCCGGGTCTGGGGTGGTGGGCAGAGAAAAAAGGCCAACAGAGGCAGGAGGGCTGGGAAAAGTCAGAGGCGGGAGCCATGGCAATTCCTGGGTGTTTTCCGGGGTCGGGCTGGGATGGGCAGGGGTCAGACGTCACGTCATCAGATGGGAGGTCTTGGGACAGACTTGGGGAGGCGGAGGCAGGAGCCCCAGCAGAAGGCTTGCCCACCTCAGTGGCACGGAAGCAGAGGCCAGTGCTTTGGAAAGAAGGGAACCAGTTCGAGCAGGGACAGAACTTGTGAACTGCAGGAATTAAATAGTCACCCTCAGCCAATGGTAAACCAACTGGTAACAGGGAGCGCCATGGCGGATGTCTCAGGTCCCTCGGCTTGGGGCCCAGCTCGCGGGTAAGCCACTGCAGTGGCGGCAGCCGTGGTCTGTGGGAACCACTCGCAGGCCACTGGGCGCCCGGGATAATGGGCGTGCGGCCACAGGCCCTCACAGTGGGTGCAGGAGCCCCTCCCAGCACGTACACTGCCCCCTCGCAACTTCATGCGACCGTCAGCCAGGCAGAGGGCGCCTCTGTGCTGCAGGACGTCACAACCATAGCTGCTGACCCCACATGGGCATCCTGTGGGTCAGACACGCTCCGAGGATGCGGCTCACTGCAGGGCCGGGGCACATCTTGAATTCTGTCAAAACACGAGCCCTGGTACATCTCTAATTAAAAAAAAATACTTTTTTAAATTATTGTTTTTGAGAGAGAGATGGAGAGAGTGTGAGCCAGGGAGAGGCAGAGTGAGAGAGAGAGGGAGAGAGAGAGAGAGAGAGAGAGAGAGAGAGAATCCAAAGTAGGTTCCACACAGTCAGTGCACAGAGCCTGACATGGGTCTCGAACTCATGAAACCGTCAGATCATGACCTGAGCCAAAGTCAGACGTTTAACCGACTAAGCCACCCAGGTGCCCCTTTACATTTTAATTAAAAAATCCATACATAACGTCATATTTATTGACTCTGCATCATGGTACACAATGCCCAAAATGTTTTCAGAGAATTGAGCTCATTGGTTCTCAAAAGAGAACCCTGACCCTGACCCTGAACCCTGACCCCGACCCTGAACCTGACCCTGTGGTCAGGATTTTCCATTTCTGCCCTGACACATCAAAAGCTTGGAAGTTATCACACCTGTCCCTACAAGAAGAAAATATTCAGCAAACTGAAAATCAGTGAGGTCTGGGGGGCCCACCTGAGAAGTGGGGTTGTAGGCCAAGCCAACACCCTCACGTCTGGAGAGATGGGTGAATCCAGGTAGAAAGTGACGATCTGTTTGCCTGGGGCAGAAGTTGCTGGAGCCATGAACTGGGAAGAAACTGAGTGGTCAGTGTGACAAGTTTCTGGACGTTAAATGTGTACCGGTGTGGGAATGAGAAACGCCTAGGGGTCCCCATCCTAAGGCCCCCCATGTTCATGAGCACCACATCCAGGAAGCCCACCAGGTTCTCAGGGTGAAGATCCAAACAGGGTTCTTGCCTGACTCTGGCAGGGGGAAGAGAGACCCTGTGAGATGTGCCCAAGGCTTCTCTACCACAGGTCACGATCCGCAGCAGTGGGCTACCGCTGAAGGAGCTTCAAGAAGGAGACTCTCTCTGAGAGGAAGGACTGAGGAAGCCCAGGGAAGGAGCCTGGACAGGAGACCAGAAGCCTCTGGCACGTGTATACCGTGAACACTCCACACTGCCCGATCTTACCCTGATCAACATAAACACTCCTGTGGAATGCCTTTTCATCTCAGTTTCTTTTTTTACTCCATACAGCACAGGCAGCTTTTGACAAAATACTACACACAATTCTTTGGCTTTTGGTAAAACAAAAACAAAACCAAACAAAAACAAAACACTATCCAAAGAGACAAACCAAGCATCAGCATCACAATCAGATACGGCACAGAGTTTGGAATTCTAAGACAGGGAATTTGAAATCCTTGTTAATAATAGGTATGGACTCTGACAGAAAAAGTGGACAACACTCCAGAACACACAGGTCTTGTCAGCAGAGGTGAAAACTCTGAGAAAGAATCAAAAGGAAATCCCAGAAATCCAAAACATTACGAACAGGAATGAGGAACACCTTTGATGGGTTCATCAGTTGACCAGACACAGCCAAGAAAAGAATCAGAGCTTGAAGACAGATCAACAAATCGTCTCCAACTGAAATGCAAAGAGAAAAGGCAGGGAAAAACACAGCACATCCAATAACTATAGAACGATTTCAAAAGGTGTAACACATGTGTGTGGTTGGATACCAAAAGGAAAAGAAAGATGTAAAAGAACAGAAAAAAATATATTATAGCTAGCTAGCTACAGATAGATTTTATGGGTATGTGTATATGTATGTAACATGTATATGCATAATAATGGCTAAGAACTTTCCAGTATTAATGACAGACACCAAAACACAGATTCAGGACACTCAAGGAACAGCAAGCATGATTAAAAAAAAATCCACCTAGGGGTGCCTGGGTGGTTCAGTTGATTAAGCTTCCCACTCTTGATTTCGGCTCGGGTCATAATTTCATAGTTTGTGAGTTTGAGCTCCACACTATCAGTGTGGAACCTGCTTGGGTTTCTCTGTCTCCCTATCTCTCTGTCCCTCCCCCATATGCGCTCTCTCTCTCTCTCTCTCTCAAAAATAAATAAACAAATAAATATTAAAAAATACATATAGGCATATCATATTCGTATTATATTGAAGCATCAGCAAACGCGAGGAAGAGAAAACTTGAAAGAAGCCAGGGGAAAATATAACACCTTACCTGTATAGGAACAAGGGTAAGAATTCAGCAGACCTCTCATCAGAAACCATGCAAGCAGAAAGACAATGTAATGAAAAATCCACAATTCTATACTCCATGAAATTATACTTTAAAAGTGAAGAAGAAATAAGGACTTTTTAAGACAACCAAAGCTGAGGGAATTCACCAAAAGATCTGACCCCTAAGAAATGGTAAAAAGTTCTTCAAGGAGAAAGAAAAGAATATAGAACGGGAACTCAGACCTTGTAAAGAAAGGAAGGAATAAGTTTATTCCTTGGAGAAGGAAAAAATGAAGAGAATGCAAAATCTCTTATTTGTCTTAGTCTTACTGGAGCAAAAAGATTAATTAATTATTGCTCAATACAATGACAATAATCACGGGTGATTACAGTTATGACAAGAAGAGTGGGAAGGAATTGAGAATATTCAGTTGCACAGCACCTGCACTATGTCTGTGGAGATGCAGTGTTATTTGAGGGTCATCTTAGATTTGTTAAAAATGTTAAAATAGTGGGGCACCTGGGGGACTCAGTCGGTTAAGCATCCGACTTCGGCTCAGGTCATGATCTCGCGGTTCATGGGTTTGAGCCCCGTGTCGGGCTCTGTGCTGACAGCTCAGAGCCTGGAGCCTGCTTCGGATTCTGTGTCTCCCCCTCTCTCTGTCCCTTCCCCCACTTGTGCTCTGTCTCTCCCTGTCTCTCAAAAATAAATAAATGTAAAAAATTTTAAACAATGTTAAAAATAGAAGACAGCCTCCAATTTTTTAAATGAGTATAAGACAGGAAGAAAAGAAATAAAATGGAATCTTAAAATATACTCAAGTAAAACCAGAAGAAAGTGGGGGTGGGGTGGGTGGGAAGAAGAGAACATTTAAGAAGAAACAACGAATAAGTACAATGAACAGAAAACACTTTACAAAAGTAATAGATATTCATGTAATTGTATTTTTAAAATCCCTTTAAATGTGAATGGTCTAAATTCACTAATTAAAATGCAGAGATCGTCAGAGCGGTTAAAAAACAAGACCCAAGCCTATGTCACCTACAAGAGACCCATCTTACAAATAAAGAGTCAGACAGGCTAAATGTAATTAAAAGAAGTCTGGAGTGGCTCTATTGGTTTCAGAAAAAGCAGACTTGTATTCAAGGAAAATGATCAAGAATGAAGAGGGGTATTACATATGACAAAGGGGTCAATTCTCCAAGAAGACATAATCTTAAAAGTGCGCGTATGTAACAACAGCGTGTCAAAATACATAAGGTAAAAAGTGAAAGGACAAGTGGACCAATCCTCTCTTGCCCTGGAGATGTCGACACCCCTCTGTCGGTAATGGATGGAGCAAGAAGGCAGAAAACCATTAACAGTCTTGGTGACCTGAACAGCACTATCGCTCAGCTCGATCTAACTGGCATCTGTAGACCACTTCATCCGCTAACAGCAGAACACACACTCTTCTCACATTCACACTGACGGCGCACCACAACCGACCACGTTCTGGGCCATAAAGACGGGTCAACAAATTTAGAAGACTAGGGGTCATGCAAAAAGCTGTTCCCAGACAACAATGGAATGAAACAGAAGGTACCAGAAGGACAGCTTGGAGAGGGTGAGATGAAAATGGAATGTCCCCTCCCTGGTCTTTCTCCCCCAGCCCGTAACCCCATCTGCTTTGGTAAAAGCACCAGACCCATCCCTTCGAGGGACATTCTGCCACATGGTGGCCGGGCTTCAAGACTGTCAAGTTCCCGGAAAACAGAGAAAGTCTGAGGGATTCAAAGCCACGAGGAACCTGAGGAGACATGAAAACCGGTGAGGTGTGCAACCCTGGATCTGGCCCTCCAAAGAAAAGGCCCCTTAGGTAAACACTGAGGACACTAAATAAATACAGACTTCAGACAGGAATAACGTGTTAATACACACCACACCAATGTACGATTAGTAAGAGGGGAAACCAGGCATGGTGCCTACGGGAACTTTCTACACTGTTTTCACGAGGCTTTTTACCATTTGAAACTGTTCTAAAATTAATAGAATTATTTTTAAAATGAGGTAGGAATGATTCCAGGAAATAGAAACCAAAAAAGGAGAAAAAAGTAAAGTTCAAAGTGTATCCTCTGAAAAGAAAATCGTTCACGTATCAGTGTTCTTAACCTCACATGCGCAGAAGTGATGTGCATTCGCGTCACCCTATTTCTCGTCGTCTTTTTGCACTGTATACGTGCATCAAAGTACCTGCTGTACGCCTTAAATACATACAATTCTTGTTTGTCTGTTATACCTCAATAAAGCTGTAAAAACAGGGAAACTGAAAGTAAACAATTTTAGAGGCTAATGCTGAAGTTGATTGGCTTAGGCTTTGATAAGACTGGATAAAATTATCATTTAACTTGATTTTCAAATAATGTTGTTATTCACGAAAAGGTCACTGAAAAGACCCTGTTGATCATGGAGGATAGAAAAAAAAAGCTATAAAATAAATGGCATTTGCTAAGCATTTATAACAAACAAAAACAACTCTATGTTCTGATATGGAGTAAACATAGCTTTACTTCTCAGATAACTACACAAATATTTTGAAACCCTATTCTGGATCATTTATTCCCCCAAACAAGTTATAGTAGTCTCTTTTATTTTTATACTAAAAAATCTTTTACGTTAGAATATACTAAGATGACTAAAATTATTTATAATAGTTACAATGTTAGGATATTTATAAAATTGTCATCTTCAACTCCAACAGTGTAAATGGTAAAATACTCCTCACAGAACCACGGGGATACATCTTGTGACTTGCGCAGTCTAAATATTGTAAGGCTGGAAATGAGCTTGAACTTTGACCTGAGGGTTATAAGGTCTAGAGCAAGAAGGTATGTCATTAAAGCAAAGAAATAAATTCATGGGAAGTGATACAAAACTCCTGATCGCTGTGTCCATCTCACAGATGTACAAACTGCCGAAGCCAGGCCGGCTGCGCGCTGGGTCTTCCGCCCTGTGCCGAGTTCTAGCGTCTACCTGAGGAAGGAAGGGGACAGGTGAGCACAGCCACTTGGGGTAAGTGTCGTCGGAGGATCTGATGCAGAAACCGGTGACCTTACTCAGGGCAGCGTGTAACTCGTAACGGTTCCCAGCACCCAGTTCCAGTGTGTGTGTTGGGCGGGGGGGAGGTGCCCACTCCTCCAAGCCGTCCTTGGACATCAGTGGGTGTCCTCTGACTGCACTCGGGGTGACACCATCCGCCGGGAGACAGCATCCGGCCCCAAGGGCTAAGGACCCCGTCCTACAAGACCACCCGCACCTCCTCCCACAGACCCCAGGCACTAGTCCGGGCCGTCACCTGTGCTTCTGAGCCACGGTTACAAGTCAGGGGTTCCCACGACCCCTCCTCGGGTTCTAGCGTGGCTCACAGAGCTCAGAGGAACATTCCTCTGGCCACATCAGGGCTTGCAGGCAAGGCTGCACTCAGCAGCGGCCACAGGAGGAGCGGCGGGAGGAGGAGCCACGGGAGGAGGAGCCACGGGAGGAGGTGCAGAGGGCAGCGTGGGATTGGGGGTGAGGGGGTTGCTCTCCTGCACCTGCACCCCCTCACCAGCCCGGCTCCTCCTCCGGGGTTTTCATGGCTTCCTGCCTCGGGCCCAGTGGCATCGCTGGCCCTTGGGGACTGATCCTCCCCTCCGGCCCCTCCCCTTCAGGTCCTGGGAAGGGGGCGGGAGGGCAGAGAGGGAAAATTCCAGCCCTCTGACCCCCAAGTGGGTTCTTCTGGTGACCAGCCCCCATCCTCAGGTGTGGGCTCCCCCACCCCCCCCCCCCAAGCCACCTGATTCACATGACAAAAGACACCTTTGCCCTTCTCAGCTCTCAGGAAATTCCCGGGGAGCTCCCGGTGCCAGAACTGCTCTGCAGACCAGCACACGTTTCTTGTTATTAATCCCAGTGTCACAACTACTGCATAGCTTTGGGGCTGAGACAGTGGACCCCGTGGACCCCGAGTGCCCTCGCCAGCTGGGCTCCTTCACGCCTCCCTGGCCCTTTGTGTCCCCTGCAGAGGAGGGGAGGTCAGCACCTCCCTGCCGGCTCCTGGGGAGAGTGTGAGGGAACAGATTTTGCAGCAGCTGGGGGGCAGCAGAAGTGAGTCCCTGGTGAGCTGCGGGGACCCTGAGGCCAGATGCCAGCCGCACTCAAGGTGAAGGTAGGCACACGTGGGCTCGCCGGCTCAAGGAATGCTCTTGGTTTTCCCCTCCAGACCTTGCCCTCGCTGCCGCCGTGGTCGTGGAGATCACGGTGGGCGGTGCTAACAAGCCCTCTCTGTTCGGGCTGGGGACCACTTTCTGCTTAGCACACTTTTTAAACACTCAATCAGGGGTTGAAGAACCTGGGGGGTCGGCGAACGCTTTACGAGCCCACGTGTCACCGGGACTGCTGAAGAGGACTCTGCCTTTTGTTTCCATGTCACGCTTGTGGAAAAGGAGAGAAAGACAATTCTTCCCGGGTCACGGAGTGCTCGAGAAGACCGCACCTCCCAGCTGGCCTCGGTCTGGTCTCCAGCGAAATGCCCGCAGACAAGCAGGTGGCCCAGAGGAGCCCAGGATCCGGTCTTGGTCGGAGGCAAGGGCCGGTTTGGGGGACGGTGAGGGGCCATCACAGTCGCAGGGAGCCCCCAGCCTTCTCTCCGCCTTTCCAAGTCATCACCGGCAAAGGATAACTGGCAGAAAAGATGGGGGTGCCCAGAGAAAGTGTGCTGCATGAGCATCTGGCCCTGGCGGCCCTGGAGGAGGGCGCAGGAGGGTGGAAATGACCCATGGGGGGCGGGCCTGTCCCAGACAAGGCGGGACAAGAGGGGAAGGGAGGGGAGAAGCTCTGCTAAGGTTTGGCTGCTGTCGTCCTGGCCGGCTCCCCTCCTGAACACTTTCCCTGTAAGGCACAGAGAAGGCGAAAGCCTGGAAAAGCCGTGGGAATGTTCTAGGGCCGCAAAACGAACAGCAGAGCCTGCTGAGTGTGAACGGAGCCTGCTTGACCCCACGTGTCTCTCCGGGGTCGGGACACTTGCGAGATGGCCCTCCTCAGCCCACAAGGGACAGGGCAGGTGGTGGAGAGGCTAGGTTCAAGGTCAGGCCCCTCCCCCCCAGGCCCCAGTTCTCTGTGGTCCGGGCAAGCCACTCAGTCTTCCTGAAACCCTGCTTTCCAGCCCATAAGCCTGGGGATCAAATGAAATCATGCTCACCAGCAGGAGAGCCAAGCACAAGCTTGACCTGAAGGTTCCGGTCCGTGGTGACCGCTGGGCCTTGTCGCTGGGGGAGCAGCGGTCAAGGACAGTGTGCACCAGGTTCTCTCACACGTGGCACTCAGGGCAAGGCCTGGCGGGGCGTGAGGGGCACAGGCTGGGGTGCCAACCCGTGAAGCTGCTGGAGACACCCTGCACGTGCACCTGCGGGGACCCAGGGCTTCTCCGGGAAGGGGAGGGGCGGCAGTGGCTTGTGGGGGGGGGTTCCACCCTCTGCCCGGGGTTTTTCCTTTATCCTGCCTGTCTCCTTTCCAGTTCCCCCCACATCCTTGTCCTCTGGACACTTTGAGTCTTCAAACCACGGCCGGCCTCGCAGGGACAGAAGGACCCCCCTCGGCCGCTGGGTCACAACTCTTAATCCTTTTTCAACAAAGGACACGCATGTTCATTTGGCACTGGGACCTGTGGATCACAGAGTGTGTCTGCGGAAAACCTGCGGGCTCGGGGCCGGGCGGCCTTCTGAGCCCCACAGGCCAGCCTGGTTGGAGAGAGGCAGAGACCGGAAGGGAGTGAACGTGGACGTAGACGTGGACAGACCCGACACCTGCTCTCCATCAGCTGCAGCCACGGCCCAGGGAGCAGAAAGTGGGCATCTCGCTACCTTCACAGGGCAGTGTGAGCCCCGCCCTGTGGGCTCCCAGGCTGGGGGCTACACTGTCCCCTCCCCAAGTAGCATTTCTGGTGAGGATGAGCCAGAGCTGTGGCTGTGGGATCAGAGCAGGGGGGCGGTCGCTAATGCAGGTCTGAGAACACAGAATGGCAGAATTGACCCGATGGCCGCTCCAGGACCCCAGTCAGACCTCAGGCTTCGGTCCCCGGGAGGACCCTTCGCTGGGAGTGAGGACAGGAGCCCTCTGTAGTGGCCCGGCCGAGCCCCAAGCTGTCAGCCGCCCAGTGTGTGAGGCAGGGCGGGCAGTGCTCTCCCCAGAGGGGCCTGTTGTGAAAATCTTCCAAGATGAGAAGTTATTTAAAAGTGTGCTTAAAGCCATAAAGTATTAAAGAAATGTGAGGTATTATTAGCGCTGGCATTTAATACAACATCATTAAGGCTGTTAACAGTTTATTTTTAATTTTATAAGCTAAGCTAATGCTTGTCTAATTTTGAAATGTTTCCCAAACCGCTGTAATGAGTATATAAAAGGCTAAAATGATGGAATTTGTAAGCCTTGGCGCTCCTTGGGGGATAGGGGCTGCATAAATCCTGGGAACAGCTTCCTTCCACCAGCCCGTGCTCCGAGAGCCCCGCCTCGTGCGTGAGCACCTGCGAGCTGGCAAAGGATTTTTCTCTTTTCCGAGAGATACGTTCAGGGAACGGCACACCTTGGGAGAAGGACGAACGAGTTGCTTCCGAGCCGCTGTGTGGGGCTCCCGAATTCCCGCGGCTCCAGAAACAAGGGTTGGCTCCCGGTCTCTGAGCTCGATTATTCCAGGTTTGCACACAGTTCGGTCACAAGGTTTGTGAATCTGAGACAGGCTGGGTGAGGGGGCTCATGGGAGGGAAGGTGTGCTGTGGACCCAGGGGCGCGAGGGGGGAAAGCCGGAGGCACGGGCGTCGGGTATGGAAACAGACCGGGAGCCAGCAGATCCCCAGGGGCATGCCATCAGGGGCAGGGCACAGTCACATCTGCCTTGAACAGGCCAGCCACGCGGGCAGCGCCCTGCTCTGTGCTCAGTGCAACCCCGTAATCTCCAAAGGGGAGATTACGTCCGGAGAGCTAGGTTTCTGCAGCCTCGACTCCTTGAAATTTCTCTTTTGAGCATTTTTGGACGAAAACATCTCTTGAAATATGCCCGGTGCACGCGATCATCCCCGAGCATGTCGGCTCTTTCTTGGATGAGCCAGGCTTCCGTGGGGCTCCGGGAGGCACCGCCGCGGGTGAGCTTTGGAGCGGCCAGCTCGTGCGCGAACAAGAGGTTGACTTGTCCGAGCAGAATAAGTGGCAAAGCCGGGCCCCAGCCCCAGTCACCCTGTCCCCTGTCCCCTGAAAGTGCCCTCCGTGAAGGGTGATGGTCGACGCAGAGCGTCCTTTGCAAGTTCTACTAAAACAGCCAGGTTCCCCGAGAAGCCCCCCCAGGGGAGGCGGGGTCCGATGGGGACGATCATAATGTCCCGGACTGCAGAGGTCTCTCCCCGTCCCCAGAGAAACAGAGAGACATGCTGGGTCCTCCTCCCTGACTGTCGTGGGCACTCCCAACACGGGTGCTGAAGGCAGGGCTGTTGGGGGAGTCGGGCCCCGGAAACGGGGGCTTGAACTTCACGGGTGGGTTCCTGTCGCAGCCACGGTCAGTATCGCAGAGGAAGCAGGGGGCCACCTGCCCACCCAGCCATTCGTGCAGCACTCGGGACACGCGGTGACAAGCACACCAGAGTCTTGCGTCGGGGACAGGGGACCCTCCACACGTGCGGTTCTTCCCTCTGCCAGCTAGTGGCCGGTCTCCTCTCGTCACATCTTTGTTACAGAGAAAAAAACAGAAACTCCTCGAGATTTGCCCGGGAATGAAACGAGCTAATCCACGTCAACCTCTTAGCCTGGAGTCTGGCACCGAGTACTAAATAAATATTAACTAATATTAATGTGCTTCCTGCTAGGCTTACGTAGGAGACAAGTGTTAAATAAACAGGGGCGTAAAGACACCCCAACAATCACTGGCAAGGGTGCGATGAAAGATGCAAAGGACCCCTCCACTTGCCTCCCGCCGTCCTCCCCTCCACACCCCCCAGGGTCCTCCTCACATAGAAATCCCCCCCAGCCGTCCTCCCAGCACAGCACACCCCTCCCCCGCCATCCTCCCCACTCTCCACGGTCCTCCCCTCCGCACACATGGTCCTCCCCATGGAGTGCTCCCTTGCATTCCCTTCTTTGGTCATATCTCCCGTAATTATTCTGTTAACCTGCTTTTACCGTCACCCTGCATCAGGCAGGGTCCGTCCTTCTCCACACGTAGAGGGACCTCCACCAGACTTGCCCCGGAAACCATCAGTGCCCAGGTGGGCCGCTGGAGCCTGGAGAGATAAGGGCTATAGTGATCACACACCCTCCCTCCTGCGAAGCCAGTGGGGACTGCTGGCTCTCGGGGTCTCAGTGTCACTTGGGGACGGAGACCCAGCCCTTGGACGTTTCCCCCAAGTCCGCAGTGCTGGCACTCACTGGGAAGTCAGCCCGAGGCCGCTGCAGGGGCACCAGAACAATGTGGCCTTGGCAGGGCTGTGGCTGGACTGCCCCCCGGGGCACCTGCAAGAGCCCCGGCGGGAAAGTGGAGGCGGGGGTGGGGGTGCTGGAACACAGGACACCCCTAAGCACCCACGTGGGGGGTCTCCAGCGTGTCCTGAGACCGCAGGGCAGGGTGCTGGGTCTCCTGCAGCAGGTGCATGCTCAGCCCCAGTGTCCTGCTTGTTAGTCTCATACAGTTCCTCCGGGTCCCAGCCTGCAGGCAGGGGTCAGGGGACACTGGGGCTCAGCGGGAGGGACGTCTGCATGCACTAGGGGCTCAGCGAGTGTTGGTGGAGGCAGGAGGTCCGGAGACCCCTCAGGACTGCCTTGCCACAGGTGCCGGGGCTCACGGAGGCTCCTTGCTTGTCCCCAGGAACCAGCACGGACTGTCTCACTGCCCCGGGCCCCGGTCTGGAAGGTGCAGGGCGGCCTCCAGCCCTCATCCCAGCGGAGGGCACAGGCGGTCTGGTGTCCAGGCAGCAGAGCAGCCCTGGCGGGTGTTGAAAGACGCCGAGACGTCAGGAGTTTAGAAGTGACACGGGCGAAATGGCTTCATTCCCAGGCCGGCCTGACCCTGGGAGGGGCCACCAGCGGCCCCCCTAATCATCAGCTTCACCCTGGCTAGGTGGTCACCCCCCACCCCCCGCCCGACACCTGCTACCTCGCAGCCCATCGTCCTGTCTCAGTGGAGAATCTCGCTCCTTAGAAGATGAGAAGAACTTGCTGGAGAGACTCGGGTCTCATTAACCGACATGACTCTCCTCATCGGCCCGCCTGCCCCTGATCTCGCGCCCGCGTTTGAAATGGCTGCGCAAAGCTCCCTTCCTTTGTCCACCAGCAGCCGACTCTTCCCAAGCTTCTTCCTCCTGAGCAAGAAAGTACGGAAGGGTCTCCGCTGGTCCTGCTGAGTGACGTCCCGGGAGGCTCCCTGTGATCAAGTGTCCAGAGCTCAGTGCACTCTAACAAGCTCTTAATGAGCACCTACTGTGTGCCAACCTCAGAGCCAGGGCCTGGGGATACAGAGCTGGGTAATTAGGGGAAGGACGTTCCTTAAGAGATTCGCCGTCTCCTGGGAAGCAGACACGGAGACCAGAGGCGGAAGTCTCCGAGGACGGTTGTGTGAGTTCCCTGAGTGGCTGAAACGAAGGCCGGAAAAGAGGAGGCTTGAAACCACTGGCCTCTGTTGTCTCCCAGCCCTGGGGGCCAGAGGTCAGACAGCGAGATGCGGGCCGGCTTGGTTCCTCCGGGGCTGTGATCGGCCGCGGGTGGTGGCCGCAATCCGGGGTGTCCCTTGGCTTGTGGACACGTCACCCAGTGTCTGCCTCACCGACACGCGGCCCCCTTTTCCTGCGTCTCTCTCTCCTGGAAGGATGTTGTCGTTGGATTTAGGGCCCGCCCTGACCCAGGATGACCTTAGTTACATCGGCAAAGACCTTGCTCCAAACAAAGTCATATTCTGAGGTTCTGGATGGAGAAACGTTTTTGGGGAGGGGGCTGAAATTCCACCCCCTTCAGCAGTGGGATAAACAGGGGTGAGTCCTGGGTACAGAGGAACTCGAGTGGGGGTAGGTCACCTGGGCCCCGGGAGCGGGGAGGAAGGGGAGAGCCTGTGCTCACCCTGTCGCCTTAGGTTTGGGGGCTCAGCCCCCAGGTCTGCCTTGTTTCAGGGCTGGACTGTCCCTCACTTCTTCGAGGATGAAGGCGTGTCTGTTAGACACACAGAACCCCCGCCCCACATCCCCTTAATGGCAAATTCTCCGCTCCGGCCTCGTGACCCCACCGCTTGGGACGAGCCCGCGAGGGCAATGAATGGAGGTGAGGACACAGTGGGTCTCTGGCTCCCCATTTGCAGGAAGCCTTTTAACGGAGCCTAGGGAGTGCCAGAGGGATGGCCTGTGGGGCTCCGGGTCCCTGGACAGGTAGGTGCAACGGGCCCCGGAAGGACGCGTGCAGAAATGCCGATTACCGAAAGTGCCCGGTGAATGCCGACACGGACACCGGCTGGACACCGGCTGTGCAGATGGAGAGGCTCGGGGTGGGAGCCCACGGTGGAGGGTGGGACGCCCGCCTTCTTCCCCTCTGCTTTCACTGAGGCAGGAGCAGAGCTGCCCCTGGGGACGGAGGAGGCGTCCCAAGGAGCAGAACACAGGCACGTTTGTGGATCTGCCAACGTGGCCACCAAGCAAGGCCCCTCGCCCGCTCTCCCGGGGTGGGGGGGGCTTTTCCTTCTCTCCCGCCTCAAGGAGTGGGTCAAGGGGCCCCTCCTGCACACAGAACTTGTTTCACAGATTTCGAGCTGTTGATTTAAGTCCAGAGGGTGGGCCCCGCGTGGCTGGCACACAGCAGGCGCTCAGCAAACGCGTGTGGAATGAAGGCACACAGTTCAGGGGCCTTTTTCCCCCCATCAGTAAACTGCCTTTGAAGGACAAATGTGAAGTCTTAGGGATGTGTGGGCAGGGCTGCAGGGCTCCCTCGTGTGGCCGAGGAGTAAGGGGACACCAGCGGCTGGGGGTGGGTGGCAGTCAGGGCCCTGGGCTCCTGCGAAGAGGGCACCCTCCTCCCTGATGCCCTCAGGGGTAAGTCCAGCCAGGACCGCCCCTTGCCTGTGTCCTCGGCTGCCCTGGCAGGTCCTGAGGGGCCCAGGGGCAGGAGGCGTCCACACGGCCCGGCCAGGTCTATGGAGGCTTGAGAAGGGCCGGAGGTAAGTAGGGCCAGCAGTGCTGGGCCAGCGATCAGGGGTCCTGGGGGGACCCCTGCGTGACAGCGACACCCCTGTGCTTTGCCACACCACCTGCTCCCCCCGACGGCCGGGGGACACGTGCTCCCCAACACCTCCTCCGGGCTGGCAGGCTGAGTCGGCCCTCGTTTTCCGTTTGTCTTTGGTCTTTTTTTCGTATTAGAGAAAACTTGTCACATCTCTCACACGTTGTCACTGAAGCCTCATTACTCTGAAATGTCACTTCACTTCGGAACATCATTATGCACAAACATATGCCTCAAATGACAGGGATTGCAGAAAATTTGAAAAGATGTGAGTTTTTTCCACAAAGCTGCATTTTCGTGGGGACCGAGTCAACATTTTGACATCCAGGAGAGACGCGGATGCAGACGGGCGTCTTGGAGGTCTCCTCGGGGACGTCATCTGGGTATTTCGGGCCCAGCGAGCTCTTCCCGTGCCGACCGAAGGGGGCCGGTCACCCACGGGAGCAGGGCTGGAGGCGGCCAGGGGCACGTGCCCTGGGTTCCCGAGGATGCTGCCCCCTGGGCCTGAGGTCTGGCCACGCTCTGGCGGGGTGGCCCCCTCATACCGCGAGGGGTTCTCTGCAAAGAGAAATCGCAGCTCGATGTGCAGTCTGGGATGATTTGTTTTCTAGGCTGGGAGTTATATGCTCGTGTCAGGGGCGCCTCTGAGGGCGGGAGGAGGACCCAGAGCGGAGGTCTTTGGTCACATTGATTTCGGAAACAGCCACTATAGTTATTTGATCGCTGACTCATTCCACAGACAACTGTTGAGCACCTAGTGTATGCAGTGTGCTACAAGCTTGACTCGGAAATAAATAACGGGTGCCTGTGGTCTGTAGCCGCCCGTGGCTGCCCGTGGCATGAAGGCTATGTGTCCCAGAAGCACTGGGGACGCTGGAGAGGTCACATGACCGGAGCCCCAGGTGGCGATGTCCACACCCCACCTGCGGCCAGGAACTGGGGAGTCAGGTCACTCAGTACTGAGCAGGCAGCACAGAGGGTCCCCCGATCCCACGTCAGCACGGACCGGAGAAAGGGTGGCGTGGTGGGGAGATCACGGCACTCGGGACCACTCAGAGGGTCACGTTTCAACCCGCCGGTCCCCTGGTTCGAGCCACTGCTCTGTAGTTATCAGACGGGAATGAGGATCTGTTCTGAAAGGCTGCTGTTACCGGGGGTGAGCCCCAGGGCTCTGAGTAGGGGTTCCGCGGGCCGGGGGCAAGGGGAGCTTTGTGCTCCGCGGGGTCTGCCGGGGTCTCACTCTCCACTTGAGCGCCCAGTGCCTGAGAGCCCAGGACCGTGCTGTCTTGTCTACAGTTGACAACTTCCTGCCCAGCAGAGTGCCCTGGACGTGAGAAGCTGTACTGAACACTGTTGAATAAATAAACAGACATTAAAAGTCACAAAAATGAATGAGCATACGTGCAAAGAAATAGTGAGCGAGCCCGGAGAGGTGGGTGGGTGGGATTCTGGCAGGAAAGGCGTCAGAAGAACAGTGCTGCCGGGCCATGCGCTGGGGCCCCCCCGGGCCACCCTCTGAGGGAACCGAGAGCCTCGTCGGGGCCAGGCTCCCACGCCTGTCTGGGGACAAGGCCCAGTTCAGCAGCCCCATGCGGCCCAGCTTTGAAACGATCTTTTCCTTTGCTAATTTTCTGAGCCATTATTACAACATAAGCTGAATTACAAACTTGCACTCGTTGAGAGAGAGTTTCTTTTCACGTATAGAATTTATAGAGTCAATTAACCGCTATTTCACTTGTGATCTTAATCATCCCAACGAGCAGTGAAATGTAGGTCAGTGTCTGTACGTGTCTAAACCGTGAAGTCCGCCTCTCTGTCCCTGTCCCTGCAGCCAGCGCCATGGGCCCCGGCTTCCCTCCAGTTTGGGCAGAAGGAAGATAAATCAGGACACTCCTTTATATGCCCAATAGTTGCTATTAAGTGCTTTCTATACAGAGTTTATGTATTTCCATTTGGCTGCTTTAAAACTAATTTTTTTAAAAATTAAGGCTTGTTTGTAGGACATTCCAGATAAGAGCCATATGTTTTCTTTTCTTTCTTTATGTTTATTTATTTTTGAGAGAGAGGGAGCACGCACTAGAAGAGAAGGTGCAGAGAGAGGGGGAGACAGAGGATCCAAAGCAGGCTCCAGGCTCTGAGCTGCCAGCACAGAGCCCGATGCGGGACTTGAACCCACGAACTGTGAGATCATGACCTGAGCCGAAGTCGGACACTCAACCGACAGAGCCCCCCAGGCTCCCAAAGAGGAATCTGTTTTCTTACTTCGTGTCGCTGACTCTGTTTGACAGATGGTGAGGGATAAAGACAAAAACCCTTTGAAGACTTTGTTCATCAATTCAGAGCATGATCCCGGCTGGAGAGTCCGGGGAGGGGGGGACGGACAGTGTCATGTGTGTTCCACGACACGGGAGGGATGTGCTGGAGTCTGGGAGGCTGCACGCGTGCGGGAGTCGCAGGGAGGACGAGTGGAGCTCCTCCTGCCTCTACAGCCCGCCCGCTTTCTCATTTCAACCTTAGCATAAACTTTGAGGCAGTTTCTGCCTTTATCCACATTTTGCAACTGAGGAAACCAAAGCACAGATCCACTCAGAACCCGCCCACGCCACCTCTCTGTGCAGTGGTGCAGTGCAGATCAGGACCCGGACCCTGAAGATGGCTGTATCCTGCTTTGCGGGGTCACCAAACAACTTGACCAAATCCTTGAGATGTTACCATTCATGGCTTGTATTTGCTTTTTAGCCATCGCTCTTCCTGCCACACACAATGTAAGCATGGCTCGGTGCACGACAAAAACACAAGAGAGAGAAAGCTTTGCGGTGTCCAGTGAGACGGGGTCACAAAGATCACGCGTTCCAAGAGTAGCTTCCGTCAGGTGCACGGCAGTGTGGACGGGGCCGTAGCCTCCAACAGCAGCTCAGGGGCCCTCGGCGGCCAAACCACATGGCGGGCTGACCAGTACGCTCCCTTCTACTTGTTCCAAAGAAGTATGTTTTCCACTGAGTTAGACTAATTCGGTCACTGGAAGCTTCTTCCTTTCTGGGTTCTGGCCCCTTCGTACCATAACCCCAAAACTATCTTTATCTTAGGACCTGGCAGATGTGGCAGGGTAAGTGGACCTCCTCAGACACTGCCCCATGACCCCCCTGATGCTCACCTGCCCTCTGTCGAGGCAGCACACCTCAGGACAGTCTACCCTGAGCTTGGCGAAGCACTCCCACCCATGCCAAACTACCTCCAGATCATGGGTCACCTGTAATTCTAGACCCCTGGTGCTTAAGGGGGAACACTCAGAAAATAGCCAAATCCCATCTAAGACCACCTGACCAGGTCTGCTCTCACATTGCCAAAGGAAGGACTTGTTCCCTGCAAATGAGTCTGTGAGGAGGACTTTATTGGAACAGATGTTTCTATGTCATCTGACAAAAGCTGCCAGCAGCCTCCTGGCATAATTCTTCACAAACACAAGCATCCCTCTTACATGAAAGCATAGAAAAACAGCTTGTAACTTTGCTTTACTTTGTGAAAGTTCCTGGGTAAAGTGAGTACAGGATTAGCATCTGTAAACCCAGGTATCCAGTGGACAAGTTCTGAATTTCAAAGGTGCCTGGGGTTCCAGGCAGGGGATGTGAAAGTCTTGGGAATTGCCAACACTGATGGGAAGCCAAATTTGATGCCAAAGGCCTTGTTTAAATTACCATCCATGCATACATCAGAGCCAGACTGTATCACGATGCCATCTGGCAAAATGCAAAGACCATAGATTCTAATCCCAGTCCTCCTACTTAAAAGCCTTATCATAATCTCAGGCTTGTTACTTAACCTCCCTGAGGTCTAATTTCCTCATTTTTGAGAGGGTCACAATACTTGTACCGAAGATTGCATCTGCCTTATGAGACAAAGTAAGTGGCTTTAGTCACTCAATGCCACACTCCAAATAAAATCACGTTTGTGAAAGCATTCCATATGCCCTGAAACACGGCACAGCTTTCAGGCACTTCCGTCCTTCCTTGGACAGTTGTCTACCACCACGTATTAGGCAAATAACAAGTGACAGGCACCGTGCTGAAGGTCCAAAGATAGCGGTCCCTAGCGCGCATCTTCAATATAGGGGCAGGAAGGGCGATGCAGGTTACCAGTCGATTATGAGGCCAAACCATCCTAAAAGATGTGCGTGCTAAGGCCATGGGGTGGGGGTGGGGGGGGGCAGATGGTGGATTAAGGAATCCAGGCGGGCTTTTCCAGAGCTGAATCTAGAAACAACTTCAGAGGGCACCAGCCATAAAATAACCAGCAGCAGGCGAATCCATGCTTCCAGCTAAGCAAGAAAATGGCCTCAGAGAGAGGATCTTGTCTGAAAGGTTTTGTCCATCTAGAGGTGAGGTGCAGAGAGAATCAGAGCTCCTTACAGAGAAATGTTTTGTATTGGGCAGTTCGTCCCGCATTGTATGCATAACACACAAGCCCAGAAGTTATGTGTTTTTCACTCAGGGGCTGGCACAGGAAGTGTGGGTGGGATGGGGAGGGGAGGGCTGATCTACGCTGGCCTTGACGCTCTTGGATTTGCCCACGTGCTGGATTCTTAAGTGGCAGCTGAGCGGCTAAGAAGTCAAACACAGCGTTTGGAACTCTTAAGTGCCCAGGAGACAAAATCTACTCTTCAGGCCCTTTAAAGATAAAAGTCCTAGAATGTGATCCAAACTTTCATTTAGAATTTCTGGAGGGGCTACAGAGAGTCAGAAGAAGCCAAAACCAGGCCAGAATTTGCAAACACTGAAACCCAGCTTCGAATAAATGAGTTCGTAGCTTGGAACTAGCCCCAGCATAAAAGCCTGCCAGAAGAAACAGTAAATGCATTTTTGAGGGAAAGGAGTACCATCAAATCATCTGTATGAGTTTTACATATCATGGCCAACAGGCAACCAAAAGTGTGTCAGGCACAGAAGCCTGGAAAACAAAGCCAAGAAAACAAAGAAAAGAGACAAAACAAACGTTAGAAACAGATCCACAAATATCCATGTGGAGAAGCCATTTTATATAAACTCTACATTCACTAAGATGTAAGAACATGGATGAATGATGGGGAATTTTACAAGAGAACCTAAATCTATTAAAAACTGAATTAACTTGGGGCGCCTGGGTGGCTCAGTCGGTTGAGCATCTGACTTCGGCTCAGGTCATGATCCTGCGTTTCATGGGTTTGAGCCCCACGTCGGGAATCTGTGCTGACAGCTCGGAGCCTGGAGCCTGCTTCGGATTCTGTGTCTCCCTCTCTCTCTGCCCCTCCCCCACTCTGTCTCTCTGTCTCCTAAAAATAGGTGAACGTTAAAAAAAATTTTAATCAATTAACTTAAAATGACAAATTTATGGTGTGTAAATTATACCGCAGTTATAAAGGGGGGGGGGTGATGACACAAAGCAGTAGCCATGACATTATTTGTAGAGATCATAAAAATTCATCTAGATGATGAAAAAGCCATCAACTGCACCGATATTGTGTGAGTGGATATATGAGGTTCAGAGGGAATTTTCATTAATAGTGTACCATATGAGTTCAAAGAATCTGAAAGCAGTTCCGCTGGAAGTCCAGGCAATATGCTTCAGAGAACCATCTTACAATGCTCGTGTCCCCTGAGTTGGGACAGAGACAGTGATGTCGAAGGAAGCATGAAGAATTTCAGTAAGATTGTGTCATGAAATTGGAAATTGAAAATGTTTAAAACAGTGTCTCTAAGTTACCAGATGTGTTATGTGTGGTCATACATAGATCTAAATAACCAAAGTAACAAATATTACATGTAAAAAAAGAGGATGAATAAATGAGAAGATAGTTCAGTAGAAAATATCTCGTCTAGAGCATCAAGGAGACAAGGATGGGAAGTATTACAAGAGGGCCTGGGAGACATCTGAAGACATGATGAAAACGTCCAAGATGTACGTAGTTGAGGAATCAAAGGAAGAAGTAAAAAAAATGGAACTCACATCATATTTGTCTAACTCTTCCCCAAACCAACCCCCCCAAATCAAATGTGTGTGAATGCACACACACGTAAAGAGATGTATTTGAGTCAAACTTATTAAACCAAAAACAGTGAGAAAAATCTAAAAAATCAGCAGAGAAAATAAAATGAATCGCTTTCAAAGACCAATAATAAGAAAGAGGGCTTAACTGAAATATCGGAATCCCAAAGCCAAGGGCACATCATCCACACATGGCTGGAAGGAAAGAGCCATCAGCCCAGAATTCTGTATGCTGAAAGAATATTTTCCCAAGGTAAAGGTAAAACAAAGACATAATTAGACTATTACTGAATTATACACTAGTAGAACCTTACCTAGAGATTACCACAGAAGTTGTTTAGGTAGAAAAAAAAATGACTCCCAGGGTAGGCATAGAAATGCAGAAGTGGAATATATATAAATTGTATCTATAATTGCAGCCATAATTATATACTGTGATATTGTAAAACTTTTTATTTCTTACAATAATATAAAATAAAATATATAAAATAAAATAAAATAAAATAAAATAAAATAAAATAAAATAAAATTAAATTAAATTAAATTAAATTAAAATATAAGGCAACAATGCTATAGAAGTAAGGAAAGAGAGTAACGTATTGTACAGGTTTTCAGTTCAAGAAATGATAAAATGCTCTAGAAATTGGCCCAGAAGAATGTGGGTAACAAGCCACGGGGCAACTGATAATCACATAGTAACCCGAAACATACACAATGAGATAAGAGAAGGGGAAAAAGAACGATAAAAATTTTGGAATAAACCAAAAGAAATAAAAAAAAAGGGATAGAAACACAGATCAGATGTGATATGTAGAAATATTAAGGCAGAAAATTCCAATAAAAAATCAGTGTTTATGTCACATATGAATAGACTAAGTACACTAATTAATAGATAAAAATTCTCATACTAAAGTAAAACATATACTATATATTCTTACAAAAAATTAAAGATACGGAAAAGTTGATATTAAAAGGTGGATAAAGACATACCATGTAAATAATAGCTAATAACCACAATAATATGCTAATCACAATAATGACAAGGTGATGTAGCCATCAAGTATCAGATGCAGTAAACTTTGAGGCACACAGGATTGCTAGTTAAAAAAAAGAAAAAGAAACATTTTATAGCCACTAAAGGGTCACTCTTCTGGGGAGATAAAAATTCTAAAAATATTGTCACCTATGAACAAAGCCTCCAAGTACCCATGAGCATGACCACTACAGCAAAGACCATAAATTGACAAAGAAACCGTCATTATGGGAGATCCTTAAAATCTCACTTTGCAGCTAAAAGCAAAAACAGACAAAATGGTCAGTTGCTGAACCCAAGACTTAATATAATCAATAGATTTAATGGGACTGATATAGACAGAATATATGCATCCAACGAAAGTAGGTTTTGCATTTTTATGTACATATGGAGCATTTACTAAGATTCCCCATATGTTGAACCACAAAGCAAGTCTCAAGAAATGATTTTATGATTGAAATCAGGCCCACCACATTCTCTGACCACGACAGATCTGACTTAGAACAACACAAGAATGACAAGAAGGAAATAATTTCCAAATATCAAAAAAAAAGAAGCAACACATTTTTTAATAAATCATGGATCAAAAAAATTCACAAAAGAAAATTAGGAAATACGTTGTCATGTATGATTATATAACCGCAGTGAAAAGATACTACAGCTGTGCTTGAGGGGAGATTTAGGGACTTAATTTGGATATTCAAAAATGTTAAAGGGTCAAAACCAATCTAAATATCATTTTCAAGTAGTTAGGTTAAAGAAGAATAAATTAAATTTAAAATGATAGTTTTACAAAGTACAAAATAAAAAGAAAATCAGAAATTAAAGAAAATGAAACAAACTATTGCATCAAAAACACAATTGACTAAATCTGACTCAAGCGGAAATAGAAAAATCTGAAAAGTTCTGGATTTGTTACAGTGTTTGATAAACAAATGTATAATTAAAATTAATCCATACCAAAGAAATTCCTCCAAGCCTATATGCCTTCAGATTCTACTAAACATTTACAGAATAACAAATTATACGAGATTCTTATATACTTAGTGCTCTTCCGCAAAGAGAGGAAACATTTTTCAATTGTCTTGATGAGGTCAGAACCATTTGGGTAACGAACCCTCACATACACTTTACAGATAAAGGTTGTATGGGGACTGTCGTCACTGAATTACACCCCACTCCGCCACCAAAAATATCTACATCTTCTTAATCCCTGGATCTGTGCGTATGGTACCTCATATGGTAAAAGGGACTGTGCAGATGTGATTAAGTTAAGCCTCTGAGCTATGGAGGTTTTCCCAGATTGTCTGAGCAGGCTTAAGGTAGTCACGAGGGCCCTCACAAGAGGAAGACAGGAAGATCGGTCAGTAATAGGAGCTGTGATGACCCACACAAGAAGTTGGAGTGATGAAGGGAAGGGACTACAAATCAAAGAAGGCAGGTGGCCTCTAGAAGCTGAAAAGCCAAGGAGACGGATTCTGCTCTGAAGCATCCAGAAAGATGTCAGCTGCTAACAGCTTGAGTTTAGACTTCTGCCCTCCAGGGGCTCCTGGATGGCTCAGTCCGTTAAGTGTCCGACTTCAGCTCAGGTCACGATCTCATGGTTCATGGGTTCGAGCCCCGCATCGGGCTCTGTGCTGATGGCTCAGAGCCTGGAGCCGGCTTCGGATTCTGTGTCTCCCTCTCTCTCTGCCCCTCCCTTGCTCGTGGTCTGTGTGTCTGTCTCTCTCTCTCAAAAATAAATAAACGTTGGGGCGCCTTGGTGGTACAGTCGGTTAAGCGTCTGACTTCAGCTCAGGTCATGATCTAGTGGTTCGTGAGTTCGAGTCAAGCGTCGGGCTCCTTGCTGTCAGCACAGAGTCTGCTTCAGATCCTCTGTCCCCACCTCTTTCTGCCCTTCCCTTGCTCATGCTCTGTCTGTCTCTCTCTCTCTCTCAAAAATTAAAAAAAAAAATTTAACTAAGAAAAAAAAAAGACTTCTGCCCTCCAGTACTATAAGTTAATAAATTTGTGTTTTTTAATCATCACATTTGTGGAAATTTGTTACAGCAGCAACAGGAAACTCACACAGAGACCGATGTCTCTAATGCACATGGAGGCAAAATTCCCCAAAGTGAGTGTTAGGGACTCAAGTCCTTGACATGTGACAATAGGCGGGACATTGCAGTCCAGTTCCGTACACAGCAGGGATGCTGGGTATACAGAAATTCAGAGGCAACATTTGCACATCGGTCATTATAGGCCCCATAATAACCAAACAAGAGAAACTGGACAATCATCCCAATAGACAGATAAAAGGCATTTGATAAAATCCAACATTTAGTCATGGTTTAAAAAGTAATGATTTCAGCAGATATAGTATACAAGGGAACTTGCTTCATCTAATAAAAGCCATTAAAAAAAAAACCCAATGAGCGTCACAACGACCAAGCACTGGGGATATTTTACCTGGTGTTGAGAACAAGAGAAGCTGCTATCTCTTCTGTTGTAAACCATGGAAAGTTCTAGCCACTGCAACAAAGCAAGAAAAAGAAATCACAGTTGCAAGACCGAGTGAGATATGCTCAGATGATACGATGTTGTATGTAATGAATTCTAAGGTTTCTATGGACAAACCAGAAAAATTAATAAGTGAATTTAATAAGGCCAGTGGATCTAAGGCCCGTGTACAAAATAAAAACAGAATTTAAAAAGACGCCATCAACCATGACTTGATAACTCTAAACTCCTAAAAGATCTCTACACAGAAAACGACAAAATAGCCTATGTAGAAATTAAGCAAAAATAACGGATTGACATACATAATAGTTACATACTTTGCAAGTGGATCTCCTGGTTTCACGTAATCTTAAAATCTCGGCCAATATGTATTTGGGAACAGCGATTCAAAAAATCATTCTAAGCCGATTCTAAAACCTGTATGGAAATGGAACGGACCAAGAATAGCTAACAGTCTCAGAAGAGAAGGCAGAGGCAGGAATTAACGCGCCAGAAATCAAGATTTATTGGAAAACTCCAGTGATTAAGTGGGTGTTGGAATGCAAGGGCAGACAAGGAGACCAGAGGAAGAGTGGAGAGCCCAGAAACAGATGCCCACTTTTCAAACAAATAGTTTATCATGGCGGTGGTCCAGAGCGGTGGGGAGACATCTGTTCAATAAATGATGCTGCGTCCACTTGATTGGCATATGGAAAAAATATATCTCGTCTTCTTACCATCGCATAGAAAACTGATTTCCAGAACTGTTGTAAATCTGAACATGAAAAACGGGCAAGTTAGGAGACTATCTTAGGGATCATGAGATGGCAGGGGTGTCTCAGGCAGGACGTGACACGCAGCAACGGTGCCAAGGAGGCGTGATAGATTTCCACACTAAAATTAGGAACTTGTGTTGGTCAAGATACCAAAAGGAGCAAACGGGCAAACCCCTCAATGAGATATTCACAGTGTCTTTGACCAAGGACTCCAAAACCAACACGGAAAACACAGAAACACTCAACAGAAATACTGGCGACAGATCTGAACAGGCAGGTCACAGAAGAAGTCCTAAAGACCAGGACATACGTGACACGGCATCCACACTCATTAGGAATCCAGAAAAGGCCAATAAAGATCACAACACAGTACCATTTCGTAGCCCGTGAGAGAATGAAACTTCCAAGGCCAGACATCACCAAGTGTTGGCAAGGGTAGGGAAGAATCAGAACACAAGTATGGAGGCACAGGTGTCGGATCTCATGGCTTGTTAGGGAAGCTACGGACGGTATCCACTGTAGATAAACATGCCGAATGTGGGATCCTGCCATCACCCTCGATAACGCCTACAAGATACCCTACGGAGCCGCCTACACTCATGCATCAAAGGCACAGCCTCAGACAAAATGGTGCCACCCTGGAGACAGCCCCAACGTCCATTAATGGTCGAATGTTTAAATAAGTTGTGGAATGATTATACAGCGGAACACTCTGCGGTAATAATAATGAGTGAATGACTCGTCTCTAAAACCACATGGGGGAATCCCTCAAACATAACACGGACTGAAAAAAACAGACACAAAGGAAAATAGACCGTATGATTCAATTTCTATAGAATGCAAAACAGGCACCAGCTAACCTGGGGGGCAGCGGTCAGAAGGTGGCCGACTTTGTAAAGAGGAGAGTGTGGTCATGGCTGGACAGGGGCAGCGGACGTCTGGGGCCCTGGTGATGTGAGAGTCTGCATCGGGGTGGGGGGCTTCGTGGCTGTGTCTGCTTGGCAAAAATTTGTTGAACTCTGCGCATTGGATGCTTATGATCTGTGTTCTTTCCTCTGTGTGTGTGTGTGTGTGTGTGTGTGTGTGTGTGTGTGTGTGTTACATCATAATTAAATACTAGTTGTGAATTTAAAAAAAAGAAACATTGTAAGGCAGACACCTTGGAAGCATCCAGGCTGTCCCATCCAGCTGGCTCCTGGATCTCTTGGCTCTGGAATCAGGAGAGAGGGTCAAGTTAGGGAGAGAATGTTGGGGGTTTTCGGCATATCTGGGTAGCTGAGGCCATGGGTGAATAAGTGAAACGCGAACCGTGCCGAGAATAAACCCAGACAGAGACACCCAGTTCCGGACTCTGTGTTAGCATCAGCCATGGTTGTTCCCCAGAGACACAGAACAAGGAGGAGAGAGAGAGAGAGAGTGTGTGTGTGTGTTTGTGTGTGTGTGCGCGCATTATGAAGTTGAATAGAAATAAAATAAAAATAGATTTAATAGAAGTGGCCTAAAAAGAAATGAAAATGAGTCATTGCAAGAAAGTAGCTCGCAGGCTGCGGGGCCGGGAGGACCAAAACCCTGGGATGGCCGGGCAGGCCGGGCTCAGGCAGACACCGAGGCAGCTGTTTTGAGGTGTAACTTCTCCTTTCTCGAGGAAACCCCAGTTAAGCCGTTCAGCTGATAGGACGGCCCACAGACGTTACGAAGGGTAACCTGCTTCACTGAAAGTCAGCCGGTGGCCAGAGTTGGACACAACAGCTGCTCGGTGCCACGTACGTCAGCACCTGGGCGAGTAGCCCTGAACTAAAGGCTGGCCAGGCTGACAGCTACAACTATCGCGGACCTTCCGGTCATCAGCCGAAGGTCACCTTCCCAGAGAGACTTTCTCTGAACGGCCACCGTCTGTCCTCGCCTCCCGGGTCACTGTCTATTGGCACCCTGTTTATTTTCTTTAAGGCACTTAAGGCCACATAAAATCAGGTTTGTTGTGCAGACGTGGCCTCCCATTTACTATTGTATCTGTGCCGTGAGGACAGTGGGTGTGACTGCGGAAGGTCCCCACTAACCAGGCAAGCCCGTGACCCCAGTTTTACAGAGGACCCTGGGGCACGCTTCCTTCCGTCCAGCCCCGTGCATCTTGCAACACTGGACCTCGTCTGTGCCCAGTGCTCTGGGTGGGGTCTCGGACGTAAGGGAGACAGCAGCGCCTCTGTGCGTGACGGACTTCTCCAAGCCCTCCAGCTGACCTCAGGGGGCCACGTCCCCGTCCGTCAGGTTTCCTGACTCCACCTCCCTGTGCCATGAAGCGACCATGCAAATCACAGACCTGGAGGAAAAGCCCAGCCAACCGGGGCTCGTGGCTTTAGCACAAACTTGGAAATTAAATAAAAGGCATCCTCCACAGTGTGCTTGGCCAATCATGACTGCTTTAAAGAATTAGCTGTGAATCAGTCTCTGCTCTGAGTTTTTCTCCCCATCAGTCATTTTGTGAAATGAAATTAGGCAAACAAAGAAGGGAAGAGGTGCTGATCACAACTGTCTGACATCTGCCTCCAACACTGCATTAGGAAGCCCCAGGGAGGGGCAGGTGCTCAGGAGGCGCGGTGAGCAGAGGCGAGCGGCTTACATCGAGCACTTTAGCGCGGGCTCCCGAGGGCAGTGGGCGCTCTCCAGAGCCGGTGGGGCGGGTGGGGCTTCGTTCTGGGGAGGCAGCGCCTTGGTAGAGGCTCCAGCCTGAGGTCTCCCTGGAGGGAAGGGGACAGCACTATCCTCCGCAGGTGTGGCCGCCTGGGAGCACCCGCCCCCCTCCACACGCGCCTCAGAAATCGGCACCCCGGCACCCCGCCCACTGCCTCCCGCGCCCCCTTAGCTGACTAGCTGGCTACCAGCTGACTGTACGAACAGCACGAGACAGCTCAGTGCCACGAAGGGACCGGCTGCTGCTTTGGGAGGTCTGTGCCCCATGAGAGCAGACTGCTCTCGGCACCTGGGGGTCATGACTCACACCCCGAGGGCAGCTTGGAGCCCGGGGAAGAAGGACCCTGGATGGACTTCGGCACCAGGTAGAGTAGGTGACCTCGCTCTCCCTCCTGGGAGGGCCTCCCAGTGCTGTTTAGGGGAGCACCTGCCGGGAGGCGGGGCAGAGGGCGAGACTGCAGGTGCTGCTGGGGCAGGGTGGCTGCTGGCCGCACCCGGTGGGGTGTGACCGAGGGAGGGGCTTCCGGAGCCCAGGGAGGTCTGGGGACGCTCCGCCCACTGAAGGACGCTGAGCCGTCAGAGACACCCCCAGGGGCAATGGCGAAACACCCCCCCCCCGACCCCCGACCCCCGGCACATCTCCCGGAGCCACTGTGGTGGGAGGGAGGCTCCAGTTCAAGCTGAATGGACTCCACTGAGGCAGAGCTGTGCACTCAGAGGTGTTCCCTAAGGGGGCATGGGGGCGGCAGGGGTGGGGGTAAGCGGGAATTCCAGAAGGGCGGGGGGACCGCGGGGGGATTACTGATGGAGGTTTGAGGATGGGTGCCGGTGGGGACCAGGTACACCGTGCAGTCAGACAGCACAGTGTTTCAGTGAGCAAACCCTCCTCACTGGGCTGGGCTCTCCCATAGGGGTGCGGGCTGGGCTCTCCTGTAGGGGTGCAGCTGGGCTCTCCTGTAGGGGTACAGGCTGGGCTCTCTCGTTAGGGTGCAGGCTGGGCTCTCCTGTAGGGGTGCAGCTGGGCTGTCCTGTAGGGGTGCAGGCAGATACCAGCGGAGGCTGCAGTCTGGTCGGGGCATCTCTGTGGGTGAGTCCTCCACACCCTTGGTGGACTGGGGGGGTAGGTCACAGTGCTAGACCTCATTCCTGGGGCCTCAAGTGAGGCCTGGAGCAATGACAAGGCAGGTCTCAGGGGACGGAGCCCACAGGCATGACCGCTGATGGCGAGAGGGTCAACAGGGACCACTGCGGTCGCCCGGTCCTTGGGGACACAGGAGAGGAAGGCCACGCAGGAGAATTCCACCCCAAAGCACGGTGTCGAGCAACTTCTTCAAATGAACACGGCTCTGCTTACAGCCGTTGAGATGGGAGAATGGTGCACGTGGGCACGTGGGCATCCGCCCTGGGCCCGATCCGCAAGGGACACCTTACCGCCACCAGCTGGGGAGATGCACTGTCCCAGGGAACTCGCGGCATCACAGAGCCCAGAGACAAGGCTGATGTTTACCCTAGCCTGCGCTCCTGGCGAGCACTGAGGGTTAATCCAACTTTGATCAAGCCTTCCCTCTCTCTCCAATCTCTGTCTCTCTCTCTCTCGGCCGCTGAACAGCCTGGGCTGCCCTCCTGATAAAAATCCTCTGCCCTGTGCGTTCTGACCCTGGAACACTCCTAACCTGCTTTCCACCCCAGGCCCACTCCTCTTTGTAAAACTCTGGAGAGGCCTGCAGACCGTGTGGTCAGAGCGGTCTCCCCGTAGCGAAGGCGGCCCGCCCCTCATAAGAATTCCTCCCCCACCACACCGTCGGTACCCTTTGAATAAAGTATCTCCTTACAGAAGTCTGGCTTCCTTTTCTATTGGACATCAGTCACGTGTGGCTATTTAACACTTGAGATGTGGCTGGACGGGAACTAGGTTTTATTTTATTATAATTAATTGAAATCTAAATAGCCACACATGGCTAGAGGCTCCTGAGGGAAGAATGCAAATTTAGAGGGGAAACTGAGGCGGGGAGTGAGGTGGGGAGGGCGGAGCATCCTGACCCAGGCCTCCCAACTGAGCAGTGACCAGACGGCGACAGTGCAGGCCCGTCCTGGTGTCCTGGGAAGTCCCTGTGCCTCCGTTAGCTGGGCTGCCTCTAGGGGACAAGACCACCCACTTGGAGGGGAGCAGAGAACCGGATGGCACAAAGCCCTTTTCACACTTGAGCACCTCCCGCAGCCCCAGGATGCAGGGTCCCTCTCAGTGGCCGGTGAGGGCTCAGCCCATCACTCTCCTCCCAGGACCGGGGCTCAGGGAGGCTCCACTGCCCCCTCCATCCTGTGACTGAACCCCACCTCTCAGCTCTCTTCCTTTGTGCCACAGAGAAATGCAGATTTTTTTCCCCCTAAAGCTTTCGGAGATTGATTTGAGACCAGAACGATTTGTGCCTCACACACATCAGCACTGGCTCGTTCCTCTGCGGGCTCAGAAGACCCATCCTTTGTCTGGCTCTGCACCACCCGGGGAGGGGTGACGGGGGCGGGTAGCAGTATTTGCTGGGAGGCACTGGCCGTAAATTAACCTGGATTCTGGAGGCTCAGGGGGCCTGTGGGAGACGCTGACGGAAGGTTTTCCTGTCCCACTGCCCAGATGAGAAGTTTTCACTGCGGGGGACAGACATTGTCCTGGGGTCAGAGGCTCGGATTCCTGTTCTGGTTTCAGGTGACCTTCAGGGGGCCCTGTGCAAAGTCCTCAACATCTCTGAGTTCCGTTTTCTTCCTTGTGTGAGTGGCACACGATAGATCTCCTTCACCTGCCTTGAGGGCGCAGACAGGCTAAAAGAAGCCATCTGCTTTGAACGTCACGGAAGTCTTGGGTGCCTGTCCCCGAAGCAAAGCCGGGCGCTTCTCCTTCAGGAGGTCTGTGGAGAGGACAGGGCTGCTTCTGAGGAGGTTCGGGGAGCAGGACGACGGGGCTCAGAGAGCAGAATGGGGTTCCAGGAATCAGATGACGGCCTCAGGGAGCAGGGCAGGGCATGGCAGACAGCTGACCGAGAACACAGCCCCAGAGGCACCTGGGTGGCTCAGTGGGTTAAGCATCCGGCTTTGGCTCAGGTCACTATCTTGTGGCTTGTGGGTTCGAGCCCCACATCAGGCTCTGTGCTGGTAGCTCACAGCCTGGAGCCTGCTTTGGATTCTGTGTCTCCCTCTCTCTGCCCCTCCCTGCCAAAAATAAATACACATTAAAAAATTTTAAAAAAAGAGAGGCACCCGGTGGCTCAGTTGGTTGAGCGCCCGGCTTCGGCTCAGGTCATGATCTCTCGGTTCGTGGGTTCCAGCCCCGCGTCGGGCTCTGTGCTGACGGCTCGGAGCCTGGAGCCTGCTTCAGATTCTGTGTCTCCCTCTTTCTCTCTGCCCCTCTCCCACTCTCTCTCTCTCTCTCAAAAATATATAAATGTTAAGAAGAAGAAGAAGGAGAAGGAGAAGGAGAAGGAGAAGAAGAAGAAGAAGAAGAACGTGGCCCCCTAGTTAAGCCCCGGAGACCAGGGTGCACCCCAGAGTTCACCCCACCTTGAGGCCAAGGTCCTGGCATTTCGTAACCGGTGTGGGCCAGGCTTTGGCAGAGGTCTGTATGATGCTACAGAGGATGGAAAGGTGAGGCTACACCTGTTGTCCTATGTGGGGGGAAGTTGTCCAGAGGAAGGGCTTCTGGGAGTTGTCAGCAGCGGGCAGGTGGCCCCCAGCAGTGTGACTGTTACTTTCCATCATTTTGGCTGGTGTTGTTACCAGAGTTACAGCAAGCTTTTCACACATAAGAAGTGGCTCTTACTCAGCTCCTACAGTGGAGCCTATCACTTGGTTGGAAGCCAGCACGAATGATTGGTTGGATAATTGTATTCAAGGCTGGGATGCACACGTAGACTAGCGTGTATGGGCATTTTAAGCCTCCTTGCACCGATTCCCACAATAGCGATTACAGAGATCCTGTCACTCTTGCAAGGTTGAAGGGCTGGTGAAGACCCACCAGTGTGGTACATGGAGAAGAGCCCAGTAACGTCCAGTCACTTCCCCCAAAGCAATGGACCGAAGACGTTGATTGTTCTAATCAGTACAGCACATCATGCCTGTTAGGGTTCCCGGAATTAGCAAAATACGAGTGCAATATGTGTGCGATACTTATACTAGAAAATGATTTGCTGCTCTTCTGGATCTCAAATGTACCTGGGCATCCTGTATTCTACCTGGAAACCTGGCTCCTGGAGACACATACGAGACCGTCAGCAAATGTGCACCAACCTGGACCCCACACGTCGCCTTTCTCTACTATTTACTGATTTAAACCATCAACAGCAATGGTGGCTTTTATGAAACCAACACTGAGTGTGGAGATGAGCTTAGCAGAGACACAGATTGTGTTCTTCCTGGAACCACCCCATACGGGCCCCCTGTCCAACGTGAGACTCTCTACGTTTTCATGAATTCTCTCCCGGGTGAGAAGCCGTTTAAGAGCAGCAGAGGCTGGCGGCTCAACGGGACCCTGGCTTGACCTCAAAGGATGTTCCGGACGGTCGGGGGCCTCACCACTGCCACCTCCGTTCCTTCCTGCCCAGAGCCCTGGCCATGCCAGCGACAGACGGAAAGCCCGTGTGGCTGAGGTCTGTTGAAGATTCAGTTTCTGTCAACGTTCAGCGAGACCCTTTTCAAATGCGCTCTACCAGCGAGATCGCTGAGATGGCTTTTCATGAAAGCCCTTTTCCCAGTTTGGCTCCATCCGTTAAACAAACTTGCTCCGTCTGGCCACAAACTGAGAAAATGGACGCTGTATTATCTATTGTGCCTGGTCAGGATATATAGGATATTTGATCGAGGAAATGTCCACCTCCTCGGAAATTCAATTCCATTAAATGCAGCAAATATCCATTGAGTGCCTATAACTGCCTGTCATTTTGATGCGGAGCACCTCTTCAGGATTATTTTTCAAACAAGAGCATTCATTAGTCAGGATACAAGATTTCCAGCGGAAACTTTGGTCGAGGCACTGGACATTTTCTAAACCCCTATTTCCATGTCCGTCTTCCATCAGAGACAGTGTGGGGGACAGTGGTCTGGGTGACAGAGGCTGCCATCCCGTGACCGATGGTCTAGTGGGAGAGGTGACCATCGGATGAGACCTAAGGAGACCTCGGTAGGGCACTGCGTGGTGGGAGGAGAAGGCAGGAGAGGTTCATTCAAAGGGGGGCGTGGAGTCCAGCGTGAAGGTGGTCTGGAGCCCCTGGGTGACAGAGGTTTGCTTTGTATTGCCTCCCTGGCACGTGGTGCTGGGCTGAGCACAAGGTGGCTGGTGGGTATCCGTGTGCCAATTGGCCACAAGACCTGAATGATAGGTAGGGAGTCAAGAACAACAGAAGCAGAGAGGGTTCTATCTTAGCCATGACTACACGACTAAAATCTCACAGAGACGTAGGTTTGGGGAGTGCGGATAATAAAAGCAGCAGGTGTCAGTGAGGGGTGTGTGTGTGTGTGTGTGTGTGTGTGTGTGCTGGGGCTGTTGTCACTTGGCACCGCACACTGGAGACTTAACCAGCAGAAACGTGTTCTCTGCCCTGCCCGTTCCAGAAGCTGGAAGTGTGAGATCCAGGTGTCATCAGGGCTGATCCTTCCGAAGCTCAGAGCAGGGAGAGGTGTGTTCCCAGCCTCTGTCCTGGCTTCTGGTGCTTTTCTGGTAGCCACGGGCATTCCTTCACCACTACTATGTCTCTCCAATCCCTGCCTGCATTTTTACACACTGTCATCCCTGTGCCCGTGTCTCTCTGTCCAAATTTCCCCATTACCAGTCCTTTCAGATTGGGGCCCAACCTACTCCTGTGTGATTGCAACTAATCACACTTATGACACCCCTGTTTCCAATTAAATTGAGGAACTCGGAGGCAGGACTTGAACATGTGAAGCTGGAGGGACACAGTTCCACTGCGGAGGCTGTGTGTGCAGTGTTTGCTTCCCACTTCGTTATGGTTGGCTTTCCTTCTGTCCCTCCACAGGTAGCCACTGTCACAAAGAGGACCGTGGTTTACAGTGGGGGGTGAGGGATGCGGGAACAAGAAGTCGAGTGCTCACTCTGTGTCCTGCTCTCAGGGCTTCACGGCACCAATTCATTTATTAGCTGCACAACCCTGCAGGGTGGGTGTCCGCACTGTCCTGACTCTACAGCTGATGGAACTGGGGTGCAGGCAAGGGAGGTGGCTCACCCAGGATCCCAGAGAGTAAACATGTCTGGAGTCTCCCCTGATGGTGTGGGGGAGGGAGGAGCCCAGCTCAGCAGGTGGTTCACCAGTCAACTTGAGGGCATGGTCACCACACAGCCACAGACTGCAGGGTGGACCCTTGACCCGGGAGTCTCATGTGGGTCAGATCTCAGCAGTCTGTACAGTGAGACTGAGTGGGGGCTTCTCCTCTGCATTGTCCTTTTCAGGACCACAGGTCAAGGCGACAATAGCTGTGGGCATTCCAGCAGGTGGGGTGACGAGGACTTCAGTCCACACCAGGGAAAACTGGGGTGGAAGACGTCATGCCACAGGTTGCTGCTGGAGGAGAGAACATCCCCCAACCAATGAGGAATCATTATCTGCATCTCCCATGCCACCTGCAGCACCCACAGCACCTGTCCCTCCATCCGGGGGACGAGGTGAAGGGGCAAAGACACAAGGGACAAATCCAGGAAACAGTCTCAAAAAGAGATTTGAATTTTGATTCAGCATCAACTCTACAGAAACTGAGTTAACCAAGAGACACCTCATTACACTCAGAGAAATGGATGACTCCTGCCCGAGCTCCTCCCTTCCCCCTTGACCTCTGTCTGCTAGAAAAGGGGCACGAGAGCCAATGAGGCCAGATGAAGGGAATAAAGAGGCTCATGGCCTGTCCGGTCATGTGACTTGCAGAGAGCATGTTTGGACGCCCTTCCAGCAGATCTACTGTTGGGATTCAAACAGGGAGCAGGAGTGACCACAGATGAGACAGAAAGCACACAGAGTCTAATGGCCGGGAGACCTCACAGGCCTTCTATGCCAGGGTGCTCACACCTACCCTGTAGCAAACGGAGCTCTAGCCACATATGAGATAATGGTATCTTGAACCCTTACGTGAGTGAGTTGACGGTCAGTTGCAGAGGGCCATTGAAAGAAAAGAAGTGAGGGTAAGGTGGTCAGGTGTCCATGGGGGCAGGCTTTCGTGGCCGGTGTCTGGAAGGCTTGGAGGGGGCAATGTTGAGGCAAAGAGATTAGACCCTGGGGATGGAGATTGAGACCAAAAGGACCTTTCCCGGGGCTTTGTTATGTGTTCCAATGCGCAGACTGCTGTCAAGCCTCCCCCGGAATTCTCCATCACTGACAACAACACACACCAAAAGGCATTTCTCAGGTGACCTCAGCACGGCTTCCTTTCATCGCATAAAATAAATTTTTGATGATGCACTGACACTTAAAAAGAAGTGAGATTCTAAGCCAGAGAAGGTGGACTACGGCCTTTGTCTTTGGGAAGTTTATGGTAAGTAATTTCCTTTGGGTCACATTGGGTGTTTCCACACGATCCGTGAGCAAGGATGTGACTGTGCCCCGTCCATTAATCCAGAACTCCCACATCTGAGTTATCATTCAAAACTTGGGGGTAATAGTTGACATCATTGATCCAGCTGTCTGGGAAATTATATTATGACAGCGCTTTCTCTAATAATCCGTCAGAAAAAAAAAAATCATTTGGTTCATCTCGCAGTTAGTTCTTTCTCTCCGAAGCCCGACATCGCCTGTAACCCTGCCATTGATCAATATAAAGCTAGATTCGTAAGTGCATTTTTAATGACTTTTCGCCATGGTTGGGAACAATTGGCTGGAACAAACACGGGCTGTTCTTGCCTGCACTGGCCGTCGGTTTCCATCTCAGGCTCCTGGAGGCTTTCCTTCAGTTGCTTTGTATCCGGCAATTGTTGGAGTTCGTGGAGATGAGCTCCAATTGAGGTGTAGATAAATCGAAAGTTGAAAACACAAATCATTGAAGTTGTCTCGGAACTTAATTGCCTCTTTGCCTTCTGACATTTCCCCTTCTCCATCAGGCTACAGAGATATTACTCAGAGTTCCAGCCGACCCTGCATGTGTACAAATGAGTAATTGTAGAGATTCAAGGAGCGTGAGAAGAAAAGGCTATTGGGGCAAGAGAGCCAAGGGGAGCCCAGGCAGTCGGAGGCCTCCCTGGTGGCGCAGAGCATGCAGGGTGGGTCCCACGGGCACAGGGCACGGGCCACGACTGCTGATTCTGGTTCTGAGCTCTTCCTCCTGCACACATGGCCTTCTGCCCGTGGGACTGCCAGAACTATCCCCGTGTCCCTAGGAGTGAATTCTGTACCAAGAACAGTGGACGGGGGTTGAGAATAGCAAAGGTGTTTCATTTTTGTGTTGCCCCCCAAGACCTAAACAAGAGTGGAGCATCGTAGGCAGAGGGGGAGGAGGGTCTCACAGAGTACCAGTGAGGATGAGCTTCCCCAAGGTCATGTTAAGGAAGAGACAGAAACTTGTATGTAATGTTACACCTGCTCTGGTCACTGAGCGTCACCAAGACCCTGACTTCAAACGTGATGCGTCTGCTCTGTCCTGATGTGTGCTTAATGTGTGCTCTTCTGTGTCTGCATTCTTCTTTTCCACACCTGCTTTCCACATCCGGGTGGTTCAGTCACTCCTGCACCTGCGTGGCTTTCCACTGCACGGACTATACCACGACTCGTGTACCCGCTCTGCTGTGGGTGGACTTCGGGGCTGTTGGCACTTCAGGGACATTGTGAATGTCTTGCTTGCTATGCTACATTCTTGCTTGTGGCTGCATGCACTTTTTTCGGCGTATCCTCGTAGAAATGTGAGTGGTGGCTCGCCACGTGTATGTGTGTTTTTGGTGAATTGTCCTAAAGGGTTCAAATACGCTTGTGGCAATTTCTGCTCCCGCCAGTACCGTATGAAGGTTCGGTCTGTTCCACATCCCTGCGCACACCCAGTGCTGTCTGTCACACCCACAACAGTGGGTCCAAGCATTTCTTATTGTGACAAGTATTAACTTTTTCTCTAAACCGTAGACTATCCATGCATTGAGGAAAATTGTAAAAACAGAGAAAGTTAAAAAAAAGTCTAACGACCAAAATCTCTCTATTTTCCTCAACTTCATTGTCTATAGACACTTAATCTTCATTTAAAACCAGGAGTATTGAAATCATCTGGTATACAATTCTGTAGCCTTTTCTTTTTTTCACAGAACATCGTATGACGAGTGTATCCCCACCCATCAGAGAGTCACTGAGGTTGCGACTTTTGTAGCATGACACCGTTTCTTGGGAGGATTGTACCACAATTCACATACCCAGACCCTAACAATGCTTACAAAGATTTAAAAAAAAAAAAAAAAAGAAATCAAACATATACCAAGGAGCTTTGCTCCCAGGACAAAGTACAATATTCGAAGAAGCAAAACCAAATTCAGCAGCCAACAACTTAAGAGCACAATGTCTATGATCCAATAAAAAATTATGAGCCACGCAAATAAGCAAGAGATACGAGCCCAGACTTTAGAGAAGCAACATAAGCCAATGGAAACAGAACAAGAATAGAGCAGAAAACAGAATCAATAGTGTAAGCATAGTAAAAAAACAAAAACAAAAACAAAACTATCATAATTATGTTTCATGTACAGAAAAAAAACAGACGAGACTCTAGATAGACTTTTGAAACACCAGCTGTAAGCTGCATAAAGGATCGAAAACAACGGTGGGACCATTTCGTAACCCCGGGTGCCGACAGATTCTTAATGAAGACTTCAAGAAAGCACACATCCCCAGGTAAAAAGTGAGGGACTGAGAGTAGAACAAAATTAGGTTGTCTTTCAAGGCTGACACCAGGGACGAAGACTGTGGACCGATGCGATACTGAGAGAGGGTCTTTCTGACACTGAAATGGACAGTAGGGTAACATTTTGAATACAAGGTACTTCGGCAGGATACACACAAAAATCACAGACATCCTGGTAGAGTACAGTGGGTCGTTCCCAGATGGTGGCACCGAATGGGTAATAGGTAAAGAGATACTGAAATCCCCAGGAGGGCAGAATGGAGTCAGGAGATGATTCTAGACAAGAATGAGGGTGAGGGGGATGGGGCCACCTGTGGAGATGCAGACTCGGGGACAGACCCCCTGGCAATGCTCCAGGGAAGTGTGGTGCACGGATGTTGAGCAAGGCACCAATTCTCTTCCTCATCCCTGCTGTTCCCTCATTTCTGTTTGTCCCTTGGGAACTGCCCCTTCGTGAGGACAGAACTGTGGGTGCTCCCCAATGGCGGTAGCCGTGTGGCCGTGTGGGCCTGGAGACACAGACAATCAGTACCCGCTGACAACCGGGGTGGCAGGCGGCCAGTGGCACTGTGTGTGCTGGTTCGCTTCTCCCCACCTACCTCGAGGCCACCCTCCCCTGCAGGGGTGAGGACACTGAGGGCAGAGCAGTTCAGGAAATGCCCACACCCCACAGTGAGGAAAAGGGCTGGTCTGAATTGACACCAGGGTTTCCTCCAGAAGTTGTATTCTTTTGTTTTTATTTTTATTATAGAAATTGCAAATGTATGCAAAACTAGAACAATACAGTGACCCCGCTGGGGGGGGGGGATCCCCCAGGTCTCACGCCACCCTCACCCTTACACAGCGTCATAGGATTTTTAGAGCAAATTCCAAGGGGAATATCATTTCCTCTTTATTTATTTATGTTTTTTAGCATGAAATTTATTGTCAAATTGGTTTCCATACAACACCCAGTGCTCGTCCCCAAAGATGCCCTCTTCAATACCCATCACCCACCCTCCCCTCCCTCCCATCCCCCATCAACCCTCAGTTTGTTCTCAGCTTTTAAGAGTCTCTTATGCTTTGGCTCTCTTCCACTCTAACCTCTTTTTTTTTTCCCTTCCCCTCCCCCATGGGTTTTTGTTAAGTTTCTCAGGATCCACATAAGAGTGAAAACATATGGTATCTGTCTTTCTCTGTATGGCTTATCTCACTTAGCATAACACTCTCCAGTTCCATCCATGTTGCTACAAAAGGCCAGATTTCATTCTTTCTTATTGCCATGTAGTATTCCATTGTGTATATAAACCACAATTTCCTTATCCATTCATTAGTTGATGGACATTTAGGCTCTTTCCATAATTTGGCTATTGTTGAAAGTGCTGCTATAAACATTGGGGTACGAGTGCCCCTATGCATCAGCACTCCTGTGTCCCATGGGTAAATTCCTAGCAGTGTTATTGCTGGGTCATAGGGTAGGTCTATTTTTAAGTTTTTAAGGAACCTCCACACTGTTTCCCAGAGCGGCTGCACCAGTTTGCATTCCCACCAACAGTGCAAGAGGGTTCCCGTTTCTCCACATCCTCGCCAGCATCTATAGTCTCCTGATTTGTTCACTTGAGCCACTCTGACTGGCTTGAGGTGACATCTGAGTGTGGTTTTGATTTGTATTTCCCTGATGAGGAGTGACATTGAGCATCTTTTCATGTGTCTGTTGGCCATCTAGGTGTCTTCTTTAGAGAAGTGTCTATTCATGTTTTCTGCCCATTTCTTCACTGGATTGTTTGTTTTCGGGTGTGGAATTTGGTGAGCTCTTTATAGATTTTGGATACTAGCCCTTTGTCCCAATCAAAATTGCACCAGCATTCTTCTCAAAGCTAGAACAAGCAATCCTAAAATTTGTATGGAACCACAAAAGACCCCGAACAGCCAAAGTAATTTTGAAGAAGAAAACCAAAGCAGGAGGCATCACAATCCCAGACTTTAGCCTCTACTACAAAGCTGTAATCATCAAGACAGCATGGTATTGGCACAAAAACAGACACATAAACCAATGGAATAGAATAGAAACCCCAGAATTGGACCCACAAAATTATGGCCAATTAATCTTTGACAAAGCAGGAAAGAACATCCAATGGAAAAAAGACAGTCTCTTTGGCAAAAGGTGCTGGGAGAACTGGACAGCAGCATTCAAAGGATGAAACTAGACCACTTTCTTACACCATTCACAAAAATAAACGCAAAATGGATAAAGGACCTGAATGTGAGACAGGAAACCATCAAAACCCTACAGGAGAAAGCAGGAAAAAACCTCTCTGACCTCAGCTGCAGCAATTTCTCACTCGACACATCTCCAAAGGCAAGGGAATTAAAAGCAAAAATGAACTATTGGGACCTCATCAAGATAAAAAGCTTCTGCTCAGCAAAGGAAACAATCAACAAAACTAAAAGGCAACCGACAGAATGGGGAAAGATATTTGCAAATGACATATCATTTCCTCTTTAGATGTTATGGTTTGTAACTCAGAAATACAGGTTTTCCTTTTCTGAAAACATGGCAGTATGAGGAACCCACTCCGCAACCTTCCACAATCCATGTTTCCTGTCGTTACCTGTACCGTAGATGATCGCTGGCAACCTTGTGTATGTGTGCGTGCGTGCGTGCGTGTGTATCTGTATCTAGGGGCACATGCTGCCGTTCCATTCTCTGTCTAAGAAGGCTCTCGCAGTCTTATCCTGGGTTCTCGTCATATCTCTCTCTCCGTGGATGTGAGTCGTTGAAGAAATCTAGATGTTTGTCCTATGGTTTCCCGCAGTCTGACTTCCGCTAACGGCATCCCTGTGATGGCGTTAAGGATATTCAGCTGTCTCCTGTGTTTTCTGTAAATGGGTAGGTCTACAGGCTTGATCGGATTTAGGGTTTGCAAGAATATTTCACAGATGATGTTCTACATGTCTAGTGTGACTTACACAATGTCCATTGTCTCTCATTAGGTGAGGTCTGTCACTGCTGGTGATCACTGCCTGCACCCATTCCTCCAATAGGGTCTAAACTTGTGATATCAAATTTCACAATTTATTGTGTACTCATCCCCTGGAGTTGTTTTATGAAAAGACACTTCACCTCATCACCTATTTGCTTCCCTTGAGGCAAATTCAAACAAGCCAAGCCAAGCAAATGCCTGTGTTGTCCCAGTACATTCCAGTCTTCAGGTTGGATACGGCCACCCCCAGTATCCTCCAATGCTGATCGATGAGGTGTTTTTTCAGTATTATTACAAACTCACAAATTCCAATCTATTTAATGTCTGCCAATGCATGACAGTTAATATTTCTATTATCTCAAATTTATTTTTCTGAGTATGTCTCACGCAACCTTGGTCGACTTGGATGGCTTTTCTGCTGTAAGGTGCGAAGAGATGTTCTAAGCTTTCTTCAAATATTTTCTGCCCTAGACATGGAAATCAGCAAGTGGATGCTAGTTCCTTTCATGGGCAGTGGTATTATTTAGACAGAGGCAGTCATAACCACTGCATAGCCCATCCCATAATAGAAAATACCACTGTGTACATTTAAAAAGTAAAAGATTGGGGCACCTGGCTGGCTCAGGCGGAAGAGTGTGCGACTCTAGATCTTGGGGTTGTGACTTTGAGCCCCACGCTGGGTGTAGAAATTACAAACAAACAAACAAAACAAAACAAAAACAAAAAACCTTTTTAAAAAGTACAAAAAAATAATTCTGTACATTTTATAAGTATAATTAGGTGTCATAGTTAACCTAAAACATCAAGGTGAGTGTCTGTGAAAGGGAAAGGAGTAGGGGCAGAGAGAAATGGATTATTAAAAAGAAGAAAAGAAAGGGGCCCCCGGGGGGGGGGGGTCAGTCGGTCAAGCATCTGACTCTTGATTTCAGCTCAAGTCATGATCTCATGGTTTGAAGGATCGAGCCCCTTGTGGGGCTGTATCCTGACAGTTCGGAAACCTGCTTGGGATTCTCTCTTTCCCTCTCTCTCTCTCTGCCCCTGACCAACTCATGCTCTTCTCTCTCTCTCTCTCTCTCTGCCTCTCTTTCTCTCTCTCTAAATAAATAGACGTTTGCAAAAATTAAAAGAAAAGAAAGGGACACCTGGGTGACTCGGTTAAGCGTCTGACTCTTGATTTAGTTTCAGGTCACGATCCCCAGGCTCGTGGCTTCAAGCCCCATGTAGGGCTCTATCCTGACAGTGAGGAGCCTGCTTAGGATTCTCTGTCTCCTTCTCTCTGCCCCTCTGGCATTCATGCATATTCTCTCTCTCTCTCTCTCTCTCTCTCTCTCTCTCTCTCTCTCAAAATACCAAACAACAAAAAGCAAACATTTTTTTTTAAAAAAGAAAAGAAAAAGAAAAAGGAAGAAGGAAAGAAACAGGTTCATGTTTTATGGACTGAAATGTTAATTAATTTAACTTTTGTCATCTGAAGGTCCATAAGTTAATAAATGAAATTTTAAAAGGAAAGAAATATAGGCAGATCCTTACGGAAAGTAGATCAGTGGTTGGCAGGAGGAGATGGTAAGTGGCCGCTAATGGGTGTGGGGTTTCTTTATGGGATAATAAAAGTGCTCTGGAAGTAGATTGGGGTGATGCACATATACTTATAAATATACTAAAAACCACTGAATTGTACATTTTATAAGGGTAAATTTTATGGCTTGTAAATTATATCTCAATTTCATAAAAGGAAAGAAATACTCTGTTCTATTACCCTTCTAGATACACACCATAGAAAAGTTTACATGTGGAGTTGGGTGCTTGGTGGCGGTCAGGGATTTGTGAGCAGCCTGGGCGTCTGTCCCTGGAGCTGGATTAATACTGTGGGACGCATCACGTGAAACTCCACACAGCAGCCAGAACCTGTGATTCTGAGCTACAGAGCAACAAGGAAAAAACTTAAATACGTGGTGTTTTGTGCAAAATGCAAGAAACCAAATGAGATTTACAGCACACTATTTTACATAACTTTTTAATATGTGTTTATGTAGGCACACACTGCCTATGTTTCAAAGTTTCGCATCTGTCTAATTGCACAGTCACACACATCAGTGCATGTGCCAAGGCAAGAGGCAGGGGCACCAGGTGAGATGCAGCCGAGGAAGAGAAACCACTGAATGGAACGGAAAGTGGGGGTCCCGCCTGAACCCAGCGTGGTCAGGGGCTGGCTGTGAGCCATGCGCATGGGGACCCTCTCTGCATCTGAGGCCTGAAAGAAAAACAAAATGAGCAACAGTCTCAGCTCTATCCAAATGTGTTCTGAAGTCATGACAAAGCGCCTTCAAAATGTCCTCTCTCCTGCTGCCCTTGACATTCCTGTCCCAGTAGGCTGCTACCTCCAAAATCCCCTTCTTCCTCATCCTTACTTTCCAACTCCAAAACCCCATTGATTCATTTAGTTCTTGTCTTTCTTCTTTCTGGAGAGCAAGTTTTACCCCCGTGGCCCATCACCTGCTCTTGGTTCTGGTGCTCAAAGAAGTTCTACTCCCAAGTGTCTGGGAAGCAGGCAGCCAAGGCTGCCCTCCACTGTGGGGGCGGGGGCCCCAGAGGAGGGCACACGTGCAGCAGCTCTGCCTGGAGCAGATACCATCCTCTGTGCTCCGATCCCTGGCTCCTAGCGCCCCTCAGTGCTCCCAGGATCTGGTAACCCAGCCTCTGCTTTGCTGTTCCCCCAGCTCCAGCAGTGGGTTCTTGTTTTCTTAATTTGAGTTATTTATGGTTTTGCTATAGTGTCTTCTTCTTGTGCTTTCAGCCACTACTGCCCATGTAACCAATTCCTTGTATTAAACCCCTTCTGCTGAAAGCCCTGTGCCGGTTGTATTTCCCTGGTAGATCCTGGCTGGTTGGTACCAGAAGTAGTTCCACTCTGGGAAGCAGATCCTGAAAGCTGGGACTCTGTGATTGGTTTGGTCATCAGCATCGGGCTGTCGGATATGAGTAAATTCGTGGTACGCTATCAGTGTGAAGGGATCTCCTGCTGCTGCTGATGACACAGAACTTGGTGGGCCCAGGGCTTCCGGTACCGAGTGGCTGCTCCATGCCGCCATTGTCATGGTCAAGATGGCACAAGGATCCTGGGGTAAGAATCCTCTGTCGTCACCCTGGAGGGTTCTAGAAAAAAATGATGAACACGGGGCCATGTCTCAGTGCAAGTCGTGGAGAGAAGCTACAGGACTCTAGAGCAGCCCCCAAATAATTTATTTTTTTTCTTGTGGCTGCAGTAAGGAGCTTGTTGAAAATCGGATGCAAAATGCGATTTCGAGACTCCCATTGGGTGCATCTGGATGGACTGGGATCAGGCTGTGAATCCTGAGCCCCTGAGTCTCTCCGAGGGCTCCTTGCCAGCGAAGTTGCCGAGAAGTTCGCTCACCTGGGAGAGGGGCTGTCCTCCCCAAGCTCAACCTCTCTGCCTCTTCCCCCACGACTAGAGTCAGCTCTCTCTACCCTTGGGGGAGGGGTGGGAAGCAATTGTCACGTCTGAACTGAAGGAGCTACTTTACAGCATGAAAGAATCATGAGAACTTGCTAATTTTCACCAGCAGAAATGTGAGGAAAATGTGTGGAAATGAATTTGAAGGGTGTCAGACCAAAGAGGATGGGAGATAAATTGGGATCAGGCCACTCTTACCCATCGCTCTGTACTCACCAAAGATTCTGGGCTCAATGTGTTAGTTCCAGAGGCTGTAAGTTTCTAACAATTTTCTTGATTGATTGATTGACTGATTGATTGATTGATTGAAATTTGGACCACGGATGACGCACATTGACCAGAGATGCCAAACCTTCCCTGGAAGAATGCAGAAAAAGGAATACAAAAGCTGAGCTCGCTGGGGTGCTGGATGGCCGGTTTGTCATATATGTGCCACATTCCCCCTGGGTCCTCCCTGAGAGCCTAGAAGACGCTCCCCGAGAAATGCATTTGCTGGAAGACAGTGGCGTTCTTGAAAACTCTTGGTCAGCTTGGGATGCCAGCTGGGGGTACCACTGTGGACTGGGGATGATGGACTCCTGAGGACAGACCAGAAGGCAAACATCCAAGTGAGAGAGACACCGCCACCACAGCCAGAAGGGACAAATGCAGATAGCTTTTCCCACAGGCGTCTTCAGTGGTAACTGCTGATCTCCATGTCTCCAGGGTGCTCACCTGGAAAGCTCACCGAATGTCGCTCAACACGTGAGATGACTCTCCATCCTGGTGGGCGGACACTTGACTTTAGAGGCACCGTGGAGAGCCATGCTTTCTCTCTCTACTTCCACAGTGGACCCTATTCATAGACTCAGAGCTCCTGGGCTGAGGGGGAGGCCCAGTCCCCGGGCAGAGGGTCCTGAAACTGCTTCTCAGGTGTGCACTGTGGATACTCCTCCAGTCCCTCTCCAGAGACCCTGCAGCCATTGGCTGGACAGAGATGAGCTGTGTGTTCTCTGTGCCCTTGACCCTGCCTCTCAAGTGACATTCATTTCCTGGAAGCCCAGTGTGACTGCAGTCCCCCAGGGGTGGTGCTGAGGAGACGAAGGGCCTGGCTGGTCCAGGCAAGGTCCGCACAGTCTTTTCCCAGTTCTTTGGTGCCCAGGCAGAGTAGACGTTCATGGCAACCCGCAGGACCCTGCGCGGCTCCCTGGACCGGCTTGTGTGAGCCATTCTGGGGTAAGAAATAAGCGAAAGGCTGGGATTTCTCCTCGTGGTCCAAGGGTGAGGGGAGCGGTCAACAGGTCCTGCAGAATTGCCGAGAACAGTCTCGGTCACTCTCAGAGGCCCGTATGTGCAGGGCTGGGGCTCTGCATGGAAAGGGTTGATCGGTCCTGTGCACAAGGCGGAGGGGTCTGGGAGAAGGACACGTTATCTCAGAACTGAACCGAAGAGGAACCCAACCAACCTGAGCTTCTCTTCTGGACACCGAATCTTTGCTGACATAAACCAGCAGGTGCCGTGTCACCACCTCCAGCCTGGGATGCCTCCAGTCTGGTTCCCCAGTGTCCCCACCGCAGGCTCTAATGCAGGGAAGGGAATTGCCAACTGAAAACACAGTGATAAAATAATTTTCAGACTAGCCACGTTCGTTTCTACATCAAGACCCTGTTTTGTGTGTAAGATCCCTTCTACTGAGCAGGAAGGTCATGGACCTGATTTTCACTGGGGGATCATCCCTCCCCGGCTAACAATTAAAGGAGCGGGAGAGACAAAAAAAATAAATTGTGATTTAATCCCTTGAGGGAGTCGTGCCTCCAACGAATTGTTTACCCCAGCATTGATTGTGATTAAAATTAGTCGTCTCATTATTTTCTTCCGGCCTGTTTTTTTTTTTTTTTTTTCTCTGCAACTGGAAATAACACTGTATTCCCAGTAGTTAACAAAGTTTGTGGTGCATCATGGGTGCTCTATAACTATCGGTTGAAATAAGCAAAGGCTTAATTAATTTCATAGGAGAGACAGTAAATGCTCCAGAAGGGAAGGGTTGTCCCAGGTCACAGAGGTGGGACTAGCAGAATCGGAACTCAGACCTGCGTCTACACACTCCTCACTCAGTGCTTCTCCGGCAGATCAAACTGAATCGTCTTCTCAAAATCAAAAATGATACATAGGTTCTTTCTGGAAGCTTCTACACGGGACCCCTGCAGCCGCGCAGTGAAGGTGTGTGATCCCCGCTCCCTGACTGAGCTCACTGAGTCACAGAAGAGTCTGGCTTCTCCTTCGTTGCCGGGTAGTGGTCAGGGGCCAGGAAAGAAGCATGTGGCCCCATCCAGAATGTAAACTGCCCGGGAGGGAAGAAGTGTGATTTATTCACCGATGCAGGGTTCTCACTGCGAGGCCCCGAACCAGCAGCCTCGGCATCAGTAAGTGCTCAGTAAGCGCGTGATGGGTGATTGAAGGAACCTCGATTACTCCAGACCCTTCGCGGGGATATGGAAGCCTACATCTTCTGGCTGCCACTCAAGTTCACAGCTCCATTAGCGTTCCAAACCTAAAAAAATCAGAGAACAAACAATCCCCCCTTTTTAAAAGCCAGATATTATTTTTTTAAAGCAAAAGTGATTATATAGCTTTTTTAATAAAGTTAACCAATTTCCTTATCCTTGGCACGGCTTTCTTCCATCGGCAAAGGAAGGCAAGCAGGTTTCCCATAAACGGCACTTACTGGCTTGACAATATGATTTGATTTATAAAAATTCAATTTACACAGAACTTTCAAGAGAGACATTTGTTGTGGAAAGTGGGGTTTTTGACGTTTGGTCCTGAGATCGATAAGTCTGGGACAGTTGTGAGTTAAGGGCAAACGCCTGTGTCCCCTCCCCTCGGCGGTGGGGATAGGTGGGCGCTGTGCTCTGAGGCGGCCGGATGGCAGGCATAATTCCCCGCTACACACAGGCGGGTCAGCAGAAGGGCCATAAATCCACACGGTGCCAGGCAGCTTCAGGAAGTCTATAAAGTGTGTATTTACAGAATTGTGCCAAATTGTTACGGGGGTTTAAAAAAAAATCAATCCTCAGATCTATCTACCCTCATAGAGAGTCTGTCATACAGGAAATGGTCAATAAACGTTGTACGGAATATTGATAATGGTCATTATTAGCACTGCCATCTACCCCGGCGTCTTTCCAACTGGAATATGCAAAACAGATGGGGCCTATGTTAAAAGACGTGGCTCTACCCACTTTGGGGGGGGGGGTTGTAGCTGAGCCTGGTGCTTTAGGTATTTAATTTCAGATTTATCTCTCTGTTCTCCGACTAGACACTGTATAGATTTTCTGAAGTTCTGGGAGAATGCCTGAAGACACATAGTTGGTCCTTTCCTGCTCTGCACAATTGTGAAATAAAATGTTACCCAGAAAATACACGAGTAAGTGAAAACCTGTGTAATCACAAGGGTGAAATACTGACGCGTTTTCTGCGGAGAGCAGATGAGACCAGCAAATCATCCCTCTAAAGGAGTGAACGTGCAGAGGAGAGGCTGGGTCCCGGCCCCCCCCCCGCCCCCGGCCCCGGGGCCTGGGGCGGAGGAGAGGCGCTGGGTGGAGGGCTGCGTGAGAGGGAGGCTCCTCTGCCGGGGGGGGGGGGGGTCCCCCGAGGATGGCAGAGTGGATGGCAGGGAGGGCACGGCGCCGGGGGGCTCCCGTGGGGCCTGGGGCTGCAGCGTGGACACTGTCTTCACTGCCGGCTGCCCAGGAAATAGCCCTATGCACCTGCCAAGGGTCTGCATCGGTGCCTCACGCAGCCACCAGGGGCAGAGCTGGCTGCTGACCAGCGGGGAAGGGATGTTCCCGAGCAGGAAGGGGCCTGCCCCCAGGGTGTGGGTGTGGGCCGGGAAGGCCTGGCCCGGGGCTCTCCTGTTCCCTTGTACTTGCACGACAAAATCCCACAGGCTCAGCACCTCAGAACCCCACGTATTTAGCATCTCACGGCTCCTGGCCGGGACTCAGGCCGTGGCGTAGCTGGGTCTCAGTGGGGCTGTGGCCAAGTGTCAGTTGCAGCTGGCATCTCACCTGTCGCTCTGATGCCAAGCTCACGGAGCTGTTGGCCCCTGGAGGCCGTCCTGCCCAGGGCTCCGGTCTCTCACTGTCCGTCCAGAGGCTGCCCACAGTCCCGGCAGGGCAGAGCCTCACCCACACTCCAGGGGAACATTCCACCAGGAGGTGAGCATCGCGGGGGCCACGGGGGAGCCCGCCCCACCCAGCCAGCAGACCCGTAACACTCCGGCACCGACGGAAGGTCTGAGGCGGACCGTCCACGCCGAGTGAGGCACCAGAGGGGACGGCGAGGAGGGCAGAGCGTGGCCGCTGGGGAGCGCGGCCCCAGTGTCACCTCCAGGCAGAGTTTTGTCCTCGCTGGGGTCAGAAGGCATAGGACCACTGGGAAGCGTCTTGTATGGCGAGACGGGAACGACCCCCCTGCGTGCACTCACCGGCACACGTGTTCATTCAGCGGACACTCCCTGTGCGCCTGCCGCCTGCTCTGTGGCAGGTGCCTCAGGGGACCACGGGCTCCCTCACGAGCTGTCGTCCGCAGGCGGGGGACGGGAGGCAGGGAACAAGTGCGTTAACAAGGCAAATGTATAATTTAATGTCAGGCGGGAATTAGCTCTCTGAAAAAGGTATTCAGAAAAGCAGCGATGATTCTGGAAGCTGAAGAACCCTGAGAAACCAACTGACTACCAAAAATGTCCACCAAAAATAATGTGTCTGCAAGCGGAGGGAGAACACCGTGTGTTTACAAAGACCGTGTGTCGAGGGGCGCCTGGGTGGCTCAGGTGGTTGAGCAACCGACTTCGGCCCAGGGCATGATCTCACAGTCTGTGAGTTCGAGCCCCGCGTCAGGCTCTGTGCTGACAGCTCAGAGCTGGAGCCTGCTTCGGATTCTGTGTCTCCCTCCCTCTCTCTCTGACCCTCCCCTGCTCATGCTTTGTCTCTCTCTGTCTCTCAATAATAAATGAACGTTAAGAAAAAAAATTTTTTTAAAGAAAGACCGCGTGTTTAGAAAGACTCACGCGCACAGTGGTCTGCTTACGGGCTCTTATCGAGAAGGACTCGGAGAAGGGCAGGTGGGTGGGGGGTGGGGAGACACTGCATGGCTCGCTGGAAAAGGACGCGGGTGTCTAAGACAAACCCACGGTATCAGGACGGCAAATGGCACGACAGTGACGAGCCGACTCAGATGTCCTCAAGAGCCCGGTGGGGAGACGGATGCAGGTTTCAGAAGAATCCAGAATCCTGCCAGGTGCACCCTGGGCTGGGAGGCCCACAGAGAGCCTCCTCCCACCCCCTGACAGGTGGGAACGCCTCAGCTCTGCAGAGGAGCCCCTGGAAAAGCAGCCCCAGCATATCGGGTGACCGCCAAGCACGGACTGCGTTTCAGGCACCGGGACCGAGCTGCGAGCAGGACACACAGGGGCCCTCGGGCTGCTGCGACCAGGGGACAGGTCTGCAGGATAAATTCGGCCGCTGCTACGCGCTATGAAGACCATGCAAAGCCGTGTGTGGCTGAGCTTGGGGAGGGCAAGCCTCCCTTCGGCTAGGATGCTCTGGAAAGTTCTCGGGCCTAACCAGCAAGGAGGCAGTCCCATGATGTGGGGGAAGAGACTTCCCAGCAGAGAGAATTCAGGGGTCATGGCCTCCAGGATGGGTCGGTCCTGAGGTCTTTGGGGAGAGGTGAGGGGTCCCAAGTAACGGGAGCAGCAGGTCGGGAACCCCGAGGGAGGGAGGCCGAGGCTGAGCTCCCCGCCAGGCCCACGGTGGGGCCAGAACCCGGTGACGAGTGGGGGTTCCCTTCTGGCTGCTGGGAAAGAGCCATGGACGGTCTAACGGGAAATAAGCAACCCTCAGAGACAGAAATAGCGCTTCCTGGAGCTCGAGAACATCCGAATCTGCATATCAAAAGCACTCATTAGATATCAGGCACACTCCGTGCACCGTGGACATCAGGTAGGTGTGCGAACTTCGCCGGCGGTTGGATTTCAGCCTGAGAAATGACGGCCTCCAAGGAGGAAGGACAGAAAAAGCAGCCTCGCGGCACCGGAGAGCTCCTCCAGCGAGAGGGAGACAGGACCACTCAGGTGGCCCGGCCCGCGGCCCGCGTGCCAAAACCTCCCCCACCCCCCGCGACGAGGGACAGGAGAGAGGCGGTGTCCCCCGTATTCTGCACAAAGTGCACCCACCACAGGTGAGCGGGAGTCCCGGGCTCAGCCTCGAGGCCGCTGGGAGCCACCACCCGCTGAGAGCAGATGTGTCCCCCGGAGGCCACAGCCCTACAACGGGGTATTTACGGCCCTGCCAGAGCATCACCTGAGCCCAAACCACCGGCAGCTACAGACAAGGACGGTGGTCACGCCAGCAGCCACGGGCATCGGACTCAGGCCAAGATGTTGGGAGCCGCACTGAGACGTGGCCAAGGATGTCAGAGGGACGAATTCCCCCCGCGGAACCTACACCAACCTGGCCTTGTCCCCCCTCCACGGTCCAGAAGTGGAGGTGAGGACGCAGGGGACAGACCTTCCGGAACTCTCCGTGCTCGTGGCCCACGGTGACCACAGATTTATTTAGCAGGTGACCCACAAACTCTTCGCTTCCTTCTTTCGGCTTCGGTCAGTCTGGCCTGAGCCACCACTGTTGGAACACAGGGTCCCGGGGGCGGGGGCACCAGGGCCAGGCGCACTCTGTGTGTGGAGAAGAACCTTCTGGGCACAGACCCTCAGGAGGATGCTCGTTTCTGCCCCGGGGTCTCGAGGTCTTACTGTCCCTGAAATCCCAGGAAGGGGAGGCCTTGCCTCGATCTGACAATAACCCGGCTGCAGGAGCTGGCGAGGACGTGGCCGGGCCACGCGGAGGACACAGCAGCGCTCAGTGTTTGTGGTCACCAGGTTCTCCTTGTTCCTCCGCAGGGGAGGGGACAATCCCTGAACATGGTATGGATCTCACGGGTAATAAGCCGATTTGATTTTGTCCCCCTTTTCCCTCAGGGGTGAGTGGAAGGGGCCACCCACCCACCCGGGGACCTGGGGACCCGGGGACACTCCTCCACCCAGGGAAGCCCCCACAGGGGACGCTGCTCCTGCTCTGTAGCTGTGATGGCCAAGGACAGACCAGTGGGCTGGGCCACACCGCCTGCCCCATCTTCCGTGTCCGTGTCCGAGGAAGTCTCAGTATACATTGTAGCTCTCCCCCCGCCCCCCCCGCCGGGGCCTCCCTCCCTCCCTCCCTGCTTCCTTCCCTCCCTCCCTCCCTCCCTCCCTCCCTTCCTTCCCTCCCTCCCTCCCTCCCTTCCTTCCTCCCTGCCTCCCTCCCTTCCTTCCTTCCTTCCTTCCTTCCTCCCTCCCTCCCTTCCTTCTTTCCTTCCTTCCTACCTTCCTCCCTCCCTCCCTCCCTCCCTTCCTCCCTCCCTCCCTCCCTCCCTGCTTCCTTCCTTCCCTCCCTCCCCCCTCCCCCTTCCTCCCTCCCTTCCTCCCTTCCTTCCTCCTTCCCTTCCTTCCTCCTTCCCTTCCTTCCTCCTTCTCTTCCTTCCTTCCTTCCTTTTTTCCTTCCATCCTTCCTTCCTTCCTTCCATCCTTCCTTCCCTCCCTCCCTCCTCCCCCTTCCTCCCTCCCTTCCTCCCTTCCTTCCTCCTTCCCTTCCTTCCTTCCTTCCTTCCTTCCTTCCTTCCTTCTTTCCTTCCATTCCTCCTTCCCTCCCTCCCTTTTTTTCTTTCCTTCTTCCTTCCTTCTTTCTTTTTCTCAATCCCATAGAATAAAAGGAATAGCGTTGATTAGTTCCTCTTTCAATAATGAATCAGAAAAGATAAATATGAAAGGCCTCAAATTAATTCTAAGGAGCTTAATTATTTTTTTTTTCCCTGGGACGCATTCTTTCTGAAATGAGTTTTCCTATCTGCCCTGCATTATAGCAGCCCCCTGGCATGGCAAAAGTTTATTTTGGGCTTGGGGAATGAATTTGCAATTAAAAAACTTGCTGTCATAATCATGCACATTTGCATAATACGGGCTCTTCATTAGAGCACAGAGAATAAAAACAGTCTGATAATCAAATCAATTCATCTGCTATTTGTTTAGAGTTTGCAGGACCCGTAGAGTCCAGGCTGATGGACAGGACGCACAGGCGTGGCGTTGGGGTCACCAAGCCCGGAGTCGGGCTGTGGTCGGTGGACCCGTTCAGAGGCAGAAATCGTGCCTCCCTGACGATGCAGAGAAGTAGTCTGGTGACTGTCCCCAGGCCCACAGGTAGTCGTGCTGGCTCTGACATCCCCGGTGTCCCCATGGAAGGGGCATATGTTCTGGAACATAAAAGAGCTCTCCCAGAGTCCAAATTCCTAAGACAGAATTTCTGAGCAACCCGCTCCAGGACCATTGGGAGCAAAACTATTTGGAAATGCAGACATCCCCTCCTCCTTAAACTCACATGTGTGCCCCTGGCCACCCACGCACACACACACACTCCCTTCAGCTCATAATCGCTCCTGATTCGTCTCCATTACTGACAAATTAAAATTCAGGCCCGATGTGGGGCCGGATTCAGAGCCAAGTACACAAGTCCAAAACTATACGTTGATTTTCAGATAGAGAACTATATAGTTAGAAACAACTTGGAGTTGGGATATGATTGTTCCAAATCCAGTTTCCTATAAGAAGGCGATGTGTGGTCTAAGAGGGTAGAAAGGCTTCCCGGAGGGATCCCACCGTGAGAGGGGCATCGCTGGGCCCTGGGGCAAAGGGCATCCGCTCTGGAGGAAGCACCCGAGGGCTGAGCCCCGAGCTCCCATTCTGCCACGGGCATCCTTCTCAGAGGGAGGCCGTCTTGATGGTGTCGGGGCAGGTGGGTGGGCACAAAGGCCCCTGGGAGTGGATTCAATGACCCTACGAAGTATTTCTGAGCACTGGCTGGAGGTCAAGCCCCGTTCCCGCTGGTGACCTCCTCCCAACCTCCTCCTCTGCCCCCCTCTCCTGCTGCAGGTGCCTTTCAGCAGACCCCACCGTCCAGCTTGTAAGATCCCGCCCCTGCCCTTCGCACCCTGTGTCTGGCTGTGGGGCCACCGAATTACGACGTGGACGCTGCTCTCGGAAACGGCCTCCACGAGAGCTGGCGGCAGGGAGGTGGGGTGCCCAGGTGTCTGGCGACAGGATACACCTTGCGGTATTTCAGAACAAGCCCAGGACAGGTTGTACACGGACTTCCCGTGTCCTCGCCGAGATGAGCGTCTTGACTTCCGTGTCCTGTCGTGGACGCTCCCGCCGTCACTCACTCACTGATCAGACACGGGCAGAGTGTCTCCTACGTGCCAGGTGCTCTCCCAGATCCCGGCGGGACAGCTCTAAGTGGGAACTGCTGGTCAGGATTCATTCTCTGACGTTCCGTGTTGTGCATAAGCGCTGTACTGCAGAACCCTCAGCGTACGCTAAAGTCCATGTTTCACGTGCACAGCTTGGTGACCCGTGATGCTGCCTGTCTCGTCCCCGATACCAGCAATCTTTGCTCCCTCTTTTCCTCATCAGCCTGCCTGGGCATTTACCAATTTGACTGATGCTCTCAAAGGACTAGCTTTGGTTGCACTGACTTTCTGCATTCTTTTCCTATTTTCTGTTCCATTGAATTCTCTGTGACATTCCTTATTTCCTTTCTTCTGCCTACTTTGGTTTTACTTTGCTTTTTTTTCTTTCTAGTTTCTTAAGGTGGGAGCCGAGGTCATTGATTGGAGAACTTTCTTTTCTTCTAATGTGGGTGTTTAATGATATAAATGTTCCTCCAAGTCTTTTTTTAACTGTATTTATTTTGAGAGGGGGGAGGGGTAGAGAGAGAAAGAGGAATTGATAGAGAGAGAGAGAGAGAAGGGAAGAGAGAGAGATCCCCAGCAGGCTCTGCACTGTCAGCTCAGAGCCTGACATGGGACTTGAACTCACAAACCATGAGATCGTGACCTGAGCCAAAGTGGGACCCTTAACTGAATGAGCCTCCCTGGTGTCTCTCCAACTTCAAGTCTTGCTTCAGTGATAGCCCACGAGTTTTGACACTTCGTATTTTGTTTCCATACAATTAAATATATTAAATCTCTCCTTTGGTTTCTTATTTGAAACATGCATTATTTAAGGGTATGTTATTTAGCATACAAATATTCAGAGATTTTCCAGAGATCTTGCTCATTCTTTCTACGGATGGAGTTCTACTTTGGACAGAGAACAGACCAGGTATGACTTGAATCCTTTTACATTTATGGGAACTTGTCTTACAGCCGAAATACATTCTACCAGTTTGAAATTTTCCACGTACACTTGAAAAGAGGGAATTCTGACATCGTCTGGTGTAGTGCTCCATAAACGCCAATCAGATCAAGTTGGTTGATGGTATTGTTCACATCTTCAATGTCCTTGCAGATACTGTCTTCTTGTTTTATCAATTCCGAGAGAAACGATTTAAAATTTCTGACCCTTAGGGGCGCCTGGGTGGCTCAGTCAGTTAAGGGTCTGACTTCAGCTCAGGTCATGATCTCCCTGGGTTTGTGAGTTCGAGCCCCGTGTCGGGCTCTGTGCTGACAGCTGGGAGCCTGGAGCCTACTTCGGATCTGTGTCTCCCTCTCTCTCTGCCCCTCCCCCGCTCACACTCTGTCTCTCTCTGTCTCTCAAAAATAAATAAACATTAATTTTTTTTTTAATTTCTGACTCTTATTGCGGATTTATCTATTTCTCCTTTCATTTCTATCAGTTTATGCTTTATGATTTTTGAAGCCATGTTAGTAGACACATAAACATTTAGGGTTGTGTCCCCTTTGATGACTTGACATCTTTATCATTATGAAGTGATTATCATTATGAAGTGATTCATGTCATTATGAAGTCTCATCCCTTATTATCTTTGTTCTGAAATCTACTTTGTCTGATATTCACAGATATTCTCCAACTTTCTTCTGATGAGTGTCAATATGGTCTATCTTTAGTCATCCTTTTCCATTTTAGCCTGTTTGCATTTTTAAATGCAGAGCAGATTTCTTGTAGGCAGCACAAACTTGTATCTTGCTTTTTATTCTATGCCATCTCTGCCTTTTTAATTGAGGTGTTCAGATCACTTGCATTTGATGAGTTTATGGTGTTGTTGGGATTTAACTTACAACTTTGCTCTTTGTTTTCTATTTGTATTATTTGTTGATTCCTTTTTTTCTGTTTTACTACCTTCTTCTGGATTAATTGATTATTTTTTGTGACTCCATATATCTCTTTTGTGGGCTTCTTAACTTTAATTCACTGTTGTGTTATTTTAGTAGTTACTTTACGTTTATAGTATGATCTTTGTCTTGTCACGGTCTACTCTCGACAAGTCCCCTCGAGTAAAAGAACCTCACAGCATTATACTTGTATCTTGCTCCTTCCAGATTTTGCACCTTGTTGTCCTATATTTTACTTCTCCAAATGTTATAAAACTCATAACACAGTGTTGCTATTTTTGCTTCAAATAGTCAACTTCTTAAAAAGGAGATTTAAACAATGAGAGAAGCATGACTTTAATAGTTTCTTATGTGATTTCCATTTCTGGCATTTTTTTTTAATTCCTTTGTGTAGATACAGATTTCCATGTGTGTCACTTTCCACGTGTCTGAAGGACTTCCTTTAACATTTCTTATAGCATGGATTTCAGTTTTTCACGTGTAAGTTTTTGGGAAAGTATTTAAACTTGTTAAAAATAGACAGATTTTTTTCTTTCATTCAATGCTTTAAAGATGTTGCTTAACTGTCTACCGACTTGCATTGTTTCTGAGTTAAAGTCAACAGCCAGCCTTATCTTTGCCCTGGCTATGCACTGTGTCTCTTTAATCTGGCTACCGTGTTTTAAACTTTTATTTTGAAATAATTATAGATTCCCAAGAAGTTGTAAAAATACTTCAGAGAGGTCACAGATACACAGACTCCCCCAGTGGGTACATCCTACATAATTATGGTACAATCTCAAAACCAGGAAACTGGGATCAGTAAAACGTGTATAGTTTCCTGTCACTTTATCATCTGTTTGCATTATTGAGCCGCCAAGATACAGAACTGTTTCATAACCACGCTTGATTGTCACACACTCCCTCCTTTCTCGCGTGATCCCTAATCCCTCTGACAGTCACTAGTCTGCATTTTGTCATGTACATTTTTGCCACTTCTAGAATGTCATGTAAGTGGGATCATATAGTAATGTTACCTTTTGAGACCAGATTTTCTCATGCATCACAACGCCCTTGAGATGGGCATTCGCAGAAGATTTGCATGTTTCAGAGTTTGTTTGTTTGTTTGTTTGTTTGTTTTTAATTATTGAGTAGTGCTCCCTAGTATTCCTACACTTACTCACCATCTGTGTGTCCCCCTCGATGAAACGTCTTTTCATGTCTTTGCCCAGTTTCCAACTGAAAATTTTAATTCTGTATTTTGAAAGTTCTTTATAAATTCTGGGTACCAGTCTTTTGTCAGTTACGTGGTTTGCAAATATTTCCCTCCAATCTGTAGCTTGTATTTTCGTTCTCTTCACACGGCCTTTTGCAGACAGAAGTTTTTAATTTGGATGAAAAACCAGTTTAGCATTGTTTTCCTTTTGGAGCCATGTGTTTGGCATCATTTCTGAGAAGGCTTTACCATGCCCTAGATCTCAAATATTTTCTTCTATATAATATTTTTAAAGTCTTATGGTTCTGCATTTTACATTTCAATCTATGATCCATTTTGGTTGATTTCTCTGTAAGCTGTGAGGTTTAGGCTGAGGTGGCTTTTCCTTTTCCCCTTTTCTTTGCACGTTGCCCAGCGCTCTGACACCAGCTCACTTCTGTCACGTATCCATTGGTTATACTTGGATGGAGTTATTTCTACGTCCTCCCTTCTGCTTCTTTAATCTGTATATCTGTCATTCTGCCAATGCTGTGTAGTATTGATTACTGTAGCTAACAAATCTTGAAACCACATGCAGTGATTTGCCCCCTTTATTTTCCTTTCCCAAAATTGTTTTATTTTCTAATTCCTTTGTCTTTCCAGATACATTTTTGAATGAACTTGTGTATATCTACAAAAATAGTTTTCTGGGATTTTGACAGGAATTCGATTAGACTAATGCATCAAATTAGGGGAGAACTGACGTCTTTACAATGTTAAATCTTCAATCCATGCCTGTGGTATGTCTCTTTATTTAAATTTAGATCTTCATTTCTATAGATATCAACATACATGTCCTATGCATGTTTTGTTAGATTTGCACCTAAATACCTCATTTGTGAACAATTATAAATGGCATTGTGTTTGGTATTTTCTGTTCTCACATGTGCATCGTTAGTATACAGAAATGCAGTTGAGTTTTTGTCTTCCAAGATTTTATTCAAATTCAAGTTAGTTAACATATAGTGTAATAATGATTTCAGGAGTAGAATTTAGTGATCCCTCATTTACATATACCACCCAGTGCTCATCCCAACAAGTGCCCTCTTTAACTCGTATCACCCATTTAGCCCATTCCCCCACCTACCTCCCCTCCGGCAACCCTCAGTTTGTTCTCTATAGTTAAGAGTCTCTTATGGTTTTTCTCCCTCTCTGTTTCCTCCCCTTCCCCTATGTTCATCTGTTTTGTTTCTTAAATTCTGCATTTGAGTGAAATCATGTGGTTTTTGTCTTTCTCTGACTGACTTTTTTGCTTAGCATAATACACTCTAGTCCCATCCAGGTTGTTCCAAATGGCAAGATTTCCTTCTTTTTTATGACTGAGTAACACTCTAATATATATAATAATATATATTATTATATATGTGATATATATCACATATATATAATGTATCACATATATATCACATATATAATATGTCACATATATATAATATATCATATATATAATACATATATATGTGTGTGCATATATATATATATATATATATATATATATATATATCTCACATCTTCTTTACAAATTCAAAAGATACAAAAGTACTAATTCGAAGCGGCACAAACATCCCAATGTTTATAGCAGCACTATCAACAAAAGCCAAAATATGTAAGGAGCCCAGATGTCCATCAACTGATGAATGGATAAAGAAATGCAATTGATGGGGCGCCTGGGTGGCTCAGCTGGTTGAACGTCTGACTTCAGCTCAGGTCATGATCTCCCCACTCATGAGTTCGAGCCCCCATGTCAGGCTCTGTGCTGATAGCTCAGAGCCTGAAGCCTGTTTCAGCTTCTGTGTCTCCTTCTCTCTCTGCCCCTCCCACTCCCCTGCTCATGCTCTGTCTGTCTCTCTCAAAAATAAACATTAAAAAATTTAAAAAAAGAAATACAATTGATTTTTATATGTCGACCTGTATTCTGTGACATTGATAGACTCTGTCATTAGAAGTGGACTGTGTGTGTGTGTGTGTGTGTGTGCGTGTGTGTGTTCCTATGAAGTTTCTAGATAGACATCACGTTTCTGTAAATAGCAGTCATTATGTTTATTTCTTTCCAACTTGTATGGTCTTTATTTTCTTTTATTGCCATATTTTGCACTGGCTAGCACTTCCAGCCCTATGCTGAGTGGGAGAGACCAGGGAAAATGTCTTGGGCTTACTTCCAATCTTAGGAGAAAAGCATTCAGTCTTTCACCATTAAGCATGACCTTACCTGGAGGACATTCTGTAGATGTTCTTTATTGGGTTGAGGAAGTTCTCCTCTGCTCCTGATTTCCTGAGATTTAAAAAAAATGTTTTTTAATGTTTATTTATTTTTGAGAGAGAGAGGCAGAGTGCAAGCAGGGGAGGGACAGAGAGAGAGAGAGAGAGGGAGACACAGAATCCGAAGCAGGCTTCAGGCTCCGAGCTGTCAGCATAGAGCCCGACGCGGGGCTCGAACCCACGAAATGGGAGATCGTGACCTGAGCTGAAGTCTGATGCTCAACCGACTGAGCCACCCAGGTGCCCCTGAGATTTTTTTTTATCTTAAATGGATGTTGAACTTTGGCAAATGCATCAGTTGATACAATGGTGACTTTTTGTTTAGCCTATTAATGTGGCATATCATATTTATTGATGTTCAAATATTTTTGTTCAAATGTTTTTGCTCAAATGTGGTGTTCAAATAGTTTTGATCCCTGGCATAAACCTCGGATGACCATAGTACATAATACTTCTGTAATCACTGCATTTTGTTAAGAATTATTGACAGTGTTTTGTTAACAATTTTTGTATGTATATCCATATCAGAATATTAGTCTGTGATTTTTATTTTTTTATTAAAAAAATTTTTTAACTGTATCTGCCTTTGGCATCCATAATACTGGCCTCAGAAAATGAGCTGGGATGTGTTCCATCCACTTTAATTTTCTGGAAGGGATTGTCTACAACTGGTATGAATTCTTTGAATGGTTGGTAGAATTCTCCAATGAAAATGTCTTGTCCTAGAAGATATCATTTTTGGTCTATCTTACTGTGATTTGTTCAGCTTATGGATGCTGAAAATTTATGTGTTTTGACAAATCTGGGAAATGTCCAGCCCTTTCAAATTTGAATACTTCTAAGCATCATTATCTTTCTTCTCTCCTCCCAGGATTCTTGTGGCACAAATGCTAAATGCTTTGCTATGATCCTCATGCCCATGAAATGCTGTGGATTTTTTCATTTCATTTTTTTTAGTTTCTTTTGTGTGTTTTGTTTGTTTGTTTGTTTTTTGTTATTTTCTCTGTCATTGAAATTGTGCAATTTCCACTGTTCTGTGTTCAGCTCGTTGGGTGTTCCTTCTGTTTTCTTCATCCCACTGTTGGGCTTATGCTTATCTTTATTTTTCTTAATGTTTGTTTATTTTTGAGACAGAGAAAGACAGAGCATGAACGGGGGAGGGTCAGAGAAAGGGAGACACAGAATCCGAAGCAGGCTCCAGGCTCCAGGCTCCGAGCTGTCAGCACAGAGCCCGATGTGGGGCTCAAACTCATGGACTATGAGATCATGACCTGAGCCGAAGTCAGATGCCTAACCGACTGAGCCCCTCAGGCGCCCTTCCACTGTTGAGCTCATGGAGGATTTTTTATTTTACTTTCTTTTCAGTGCTAGAACTTCCAATTTTTTGTTTTAGAACTTTCAGCTCTGAACTTTTCTATTTCTTTGCTGAGCCTTGATATTTTTTTTTCATTTGTCTTAAATGAAATTGCTCATTGAAGCATTTCTGATGATGGCTTTTTAAATATCCTTTTTTTTTAGACAATTGTAACATCTGTGTCCTCTTAAGGTTGGCAGGTGTCGATTGTCTTTTCTCATTCAAGTTGAAATCTTAATGGTTCTTGGTATGACGAGTGATTTTCGATTGAAAACTGGACATTCTGGATATGATTGTATGAGAGCCTCAGTCTTACTGAATCTGTATTTGGTAGGCCTTCTCTGAAGCCTCCCTGGTGGGGGAAGGTGGGCCCCACCTCTCTACTGGGTGGAAATCCAGATCTCCAGCTGGCCTCCACTGACTCTTGGGGGACAGGAGCCCCTCGTCCTGAACGGATGGGGGTTCAGGCTCTCCCTTAGGCCTCGGCGGACACCACCTTGGCTGCAAAGGGGATGTGGTGCTTTCTTACTGCCCCACCTGGCCGGCTTTGACATGTGGGGCGGGAAGGGGGCTTCCTGTCCACTGTGTGGTGGTAAAAGTCCTGACCCCCCCCCCCAGGCCTTTTCTGATGCCACCCCACTGGGGAGGGGGAGAGGTTTCTCATTACTCTGTTGGGGGTGGGGTTCCCCACTGACACTGGGGGTGGAGAGGCAGGGTTTTCCTACTCAGCTCTTGGACGAGACCCTAGTGGGCTGGAGGAGCTGGAGCGTCTCACTACCACCTGCAGACAAAGGGAGTCTGGGGTCTCCCTGCATCTTCCATGGCACCGGTGGGTCTGGGTCACTGGGTTTCCTCTGGTGTTTAGCTGGAGTAGAGCCCTTCTTGCCTAAAGCTTTCTGTCTTGCTAGGCCACTCCTTCCTGGTTCTTTGGTTCAAGGGAGTGGGACTTTGTTGGGGCTTTTTAATCTGTGCTTGTTGGTACTTCTGGGTCGTGGCTTCTCCGGTAGCCAGTCTGGGCTAACGACGCAAAATGAATGAATAAATAAATACCAGCGACTCGTTAGTGTTCCCTTGTGTCAGTCCCAAGGTTCCTAGCCAGTCTGTCCTGTCAGCATTCAGAACTGTATTATGATGGTTTTATGTGTAGCAGGCAGGGATTGTAGGTGTTCTTAGTGGAAGGAATAGGGAAGAGTATGTCTCCTCTGTGTTTCTGGAAGGAAAGTCCCCGCTTGTCTAGCTACTGTTACAAAGTAGCTTAGTCCTTGCCTGGAAGCAACTGACTCTGATATTCTTTGACGTGATTGCCTCTGTGTTTATTGTACTCGGGGTTCTTTGAGCTTCATGGATCTGTAGGTTTATTGTTCTCATCGAACTTGAATTTCTTTCCAGGTGCTATTTCTTTAAATATTGCCTCTATCCTTCCTCTGTCCTACCCCTGCGCGCTCAGGGACTCAGACACACATAAATTAGGTCTCCTGAATCCACTCACGGCCTGCTGATACACTGCTTGGTGTTAGACCATTTCTGTAGCTGTTTCCTCAGGTTTGCTAAGCAGCTTTTCTGCTCTGCCTGATCTGCCGCTAATCCTTCATGGAATACGTTTCACATCAGACGCTGGAGTTTCCAATCTCATTTGGGATCGGTTTGATGTTCGATGTCTCTGTTGAACACGAGCCATCTTCCCTCCAGGCCCTCAGATGCACAGACTGGAATTCCGTTACTATCTTCATTTACTTGGTCACTAATGTTCTTGTCGTGGCCGGTTTTAGGTCTGTTTCTTCTCATTACCCAGTCAAGACTGTTCTCAGTGCCATACTGAATGCCCCGTAAGTGATGGGGTTTTCTGTTCTGGTGGGCAGAGCAGGAGCTCCATCCCCGCGTGCATGTCTGGGGCTGTTGTTGACAAAACTTCCACTTTCGCCCCTGGTGTTGGGCAGTTTCCTGGCAGGCAGGTGCGGATCAGGACTCGGTACTCGGTCTGGGGGAGGACATTCTAGTCCCCCGGGTGTCTCTCCGACACTGTGCCTGGCAGATTCTGGCTGCCTTGGCCTTCCTGGGAGGTCAGCCCCATCTGCTGGACCCCGGAGCCAGTGGGATTTGCTGCAATCTGGAAACCCCTCTGGGTGGGCAGCCGCTGGTCCTCCACGCTTGTTTTCCACTTCTCCAGAATCGGCGTCCATGCTGCCGGATGCCCAGTGTCCTGAAAACTGTGGTTTCGTGTTCCGACCAGCTTCCAGTTGCCTCACATGGGAAGGTTAATCGGGTCTCCATCACGTGCACATCAGAAATTTCTCATCCCCGTTGTGTTTACACCGACGCTCCAAGTCCTTCCCTGAGTGTGCCCCAACCCGAGCGATCCGGGGGTCTGGAGAAGCAGCATTCCTTCACTCACAGGCCCAGAGAAACGCACCCTAGAGACTCCGTTTGAAAAGGATACACCATGTGGTGGTGGCACAGGGTCTCATCAAGCTCGTCAAGGGACAGAGCGCTGGCTTGGCACTTGCCTATGCAGCTTTCAACTTTCTGCCTAATAATGGAGACAGGATCCTGTTGGGGTCACACAGAGAGTTTCACGATAGAAGATTCTGGGGGGAGGATTTTGTTACCCTAGGGGCAAGAACACTGGCATCTAAATAAATCTCTCTCTTTTTGGGGGTGTGGAGGAGATTGCTGACTCACTGGTTTTGCAGACTGTAATTAACATCCAACGTTATACTGGCGTCAGGTGTAAACCTAGTGACTCAGCTGCTCTGCCCGTCACTCCGTCCATCACTCAGGGCTCACCACCGTAAGTGCGCTCCCAATCCCCAAACAATTGTCCCCTGCTGGCTGACTGAGGCCTGGTGTCCCCTGTCCTCTGCAGCTCTGGCCCCTCCGAGCCACTTTCTACGCTGCTGGGAAAGCAGGCACCCTCTGATGCTCCTCGCTCTGAAAAATGTGGTGGCACCCGCTGTCCCCAGGCATGATTCTGGTCTTATTTTTGGCCTTTAACTCATTTGTCCATCTTCTTTCCCATTTTCATCTCCCAATGCTTTCCCCAAGCCCCGTGGGAGTTCTTTATTCTTGGCCTCGGGCACACACGGGCACCTTGTCCCCAACACTTCTTGCCAGTAGGACGGTCTCCCTGTCCTCTGATGCCACTGTGTGCCCTGCAGGTACCGTGGCACGGATTCCAATGCCCTGCCAGCCCGCTTACACCTGGGAACCACCGACCACACCACCACAGGGAGGTAAGCACGGACCTGTGTCTACCTCTAGGTGATGGGCACACTGGTGGGTGAGCCAGGGTGCAATGGCCAGTGGGGGGGGGGGGGGCTCCAGGTGAGTTGGGAGGTCACCCCCCTGAACTGTCCCCAGCATGCCTCACCTGCTGCTGATGGATGGCCAGCAGCCTTATAGGTGGGTCAACCTTTCCTCTGGGAGGGGGAGCCTTGAGCCTCAGACCACAACCAGGGGTCCACTGGTCAACCCAGAGCCATTTTAGAGTAGGCTTATTGGGGAGAAGAAGGTAGTAGACTGTGCACTGTGTGAGCAAATTAATGGGGAGGGGCCCCCCCAGAACAGAGATGGCCAAATGAGCGCCTGGGCACATCCAGATAGAAGAGGGAAGTGTTCCGTGGTTAATGTTTGCCCAGAGTTGACCAGAGGCCAGCGTCCTCGTCATGCCTGACCACAATCTTCAGCATTACTGAAGCGGTTTTGACAACTGTAATAATTTCATCCGGAAGTTCACTCCACCGCTTATGAACCACTTTCTTAGACATCATTTCCTTCTTTTTCATCCTCTGGGAGATACCCAGCCCTCGTTTCCTTTTAATAGTAAATTTGATTTATTATATACATGCTATGCGTACTTCACAAAAGGTGCGTAAGAGCGCACTATGTTTCCAAACGCGCCCTTTCTAAAATTTCTTTTCTTGATTGGCGTCCCCCGGTTCTCCCCTCCCCTCCCCCCTGCAACTCCGGCAAATCCATACTGTCCACTTCAAACACACACACACACACACACACACCTGTGCACGCACACCCCTCGTGTCTGCCGCGCGTCCGAGCACACAGCGCACGTGCATATAAGTGCGTCTATGCACACACACACCCATACCTAAATGTGCAGGCTTTCTATCGTGTCATTGCTTTGCAACAATAAACTGTATCACCCACACCTTTGAGCGTCTTGCTTTGGGAGCTCAGCAATGCCTCGTCAGCATCACCCGGCAGAGCTCAAATTTACTCTCCTGAATGACTGTCGCCCCATGTGAATTTCCACACAGCTACTTACTTTCAAGTTTATGTTTCAATCCATCAACGTTTGTCCAATATGAACTTGTAGAAGCTGCACAGTCTTTTTTATTAAAAAAAAAAGTCCCATTTAGGTTTTGTGGGGTTGTTTTTTTTTTTTCCTAAGGATAAAACTTCAAAGAGCCCTGGTGTAAAAAATACAAAATTCATAAAGTTCATGATGAGCCCAGGAATCAAGCAGAGTTTGCAAAGTAACCGCTCGATGAATGGGGAAGAAGTTCCAGATCTCTTTGAAATGCAAGTTTTAAAAATCCAGACCATAGGGCGTCTGGTAAAATTAGTGCGGTGGCTACTGTTTCTATTTTTTCTTCCTCTTCTCTCTCCCTTTCTGGACTCCAAACCGCTTTAAGAAGCTGTGAATTATACTTGCCCTTAATGATATCTATTTAGCTTCTGCTACGTCCGTAACCCCTGCTGTAGGCTCGGGTGCAGGAGACATGCTCGAGCCTGCTCCCAGATGCATCGTCTTTGTGCTTCTGAGCCAAGTGGGGACTCGGGACACATTCCCCAGCTGAGCTCGGAAGGATTTCGACTGAGAAACGGAGGCCAGGAGGCTCAGGGGGTTAATCAGTGAACGGGGGCCCCTGGGGAGTCGGCCTTAAAGGAACCGATGCAAATACCTGCCCTCAAGAGGCACGCTCTCTCCTGAGACCCTGCACACTCCCCAGCACACGCGTGGGCTGCTGTTATCTGGCAGGAATCTTCACTGGGCTGGGGACGGCATTCATGGTGCTGCCTGGGCAGACACACGCTGTGCTTAGACGGGGAAAGAGTCCACTGCTGCCGTTGAAAGAGGATGGGGTCTCGTGCTGGGCCGAGGGCCCTGGAGCATTTCCCGGCGTGCTGAGAATAAGGCCCCGGCTAACCTTGAACTGGCGCAGAAGGCTCAGAACGTGATTCGCACACCCACGTGGTTCCCATTCTCTCTGCTCAGTCGCTTGGGCTTCTCTCTGTTGCTGGAAACCGCCAGCACCCTCCTGTCCCCTGCTCCTTGCAGTGCGTGTCTGAGTGTCTACCTTTCGTGGCCACATGATAGAATCCCTGGGGACCATCAGCCCCTCTGCAGGGAATTCTTTCCCTCAGGAGCCACCAGACATCAGCACAGCCTCTGACGGACACCAGGCCTGCTTTTCAAGGGCGATTGTGTAGGAGCAGTGTGGCAGGGCTGGGGGCGGCGGACGGAGGTTGGGGGGCGTGCACCCAATGCCGTCAACACCAGTGCCTCCCCACCCAGCCCCGGCCAGTTAACCGGTCAGTAATCGCCTGACCTTGCCCCTCTGTGCCCGGCTACCACCCCCAACTCTCCGCCCCCTCCCCTACACCCATCTCCCATGTGGCCTCCTGGCTCTGGACCAGCACAACAGGCCTCCAAGTGCTGCCTGCCTCCGACGCAGGCCTCCCTGCCACCTGCCATGTCCGGTTAACAGGAGAGACTTTTATTCCCACCCCAGCCCGCCAGCAAGATCTACTAAAACACCAGCATCCTATTCTACGGTACCATAGACTAGGAGCTGTGTCTCCGAACACGCAGGGTCCCCTCCGGGCCCGGCTGCTGGGAGACTGGGCTGGGAGATTCCCCGCCAAGCTCCAAAGACCCGTGTGGGGCACACACAGTGCTCAGGCAGTGACGGTCTCTGTGCTCAGCATCTCTAACTCCCTGACCTCAAGGAGCTCAGGTTCCAGGAGGGGGTGAGTCTAGGGTACAAAGGGCTCTGATAGGAGGCAGAAGGCCATTGCCACGCAGAGGGACAGTCGAGGTGCCGGGGAGTATGCAAATGCAGAGAGCTGAGGTCGGCTATTAAGCCTGGTCCAAGAGCCTGTGCACGCGGTGATCAGGTTCCCGAGTGGAACGAGTTGGAGCAGGTCGGCCTGTCCCGGGGTCCAGACTTTCAGAGATGCTGCCCGGGGCGCTCTTGCACATGCAGTGTGGCCACTGAGTTCCTCAGGTGGCCGTTCTGCACGGCCCTGGGAACCCATATTTCTCAGAGCACTCGGTCTGTTCACACCAGTGGCCCGTGGGGCTGATGTTCATAGATCCGCCGAGGGGTCCGGACTCGCCTGTGGGAGAGGGCCTGGGGGTGGAAGACGACGCCCCATTACACGCCCAGCTCTGAACTCACCTGCCATGCAGCTTTCCACGGCTCAGTGCCTGTGTCCTGGGTGCGGGTGGGTCACCGGTACCCAGGGACACCCCTGCTCTAGGACCGTCTCAGGGTCCCAGCGAGAGCCCCATGAGCAGAGGACTTGCAAGGTGCCTGGAGGGGCGACCACCCATGAGAAGCGTCCATTCCCCTGCCCGTCCCTTGTGACCTCCCGCACGGGCACTCCACCTGCTGCGGGCTGGGCCCAGGACGCCCCAGGTCAGATATCAGGGTGTTCCCTGCCAGGAACCAAGATGTCCCACGTGAGATGCCAGGATGCGTCTGGAAAGACTCCCTGCTGTAGAGACTGGCTATACTGCCCTGGTCCCCGCACAGACAGGACCCGCTCTTCTCTGACCTTGACATTGCCTCCACCAAGGCGGGGAGAGCATCCGCAGGGGTCCACGGCCTGCGGTCTGACTCCTGGGGCTCCGTGGGGGTGGCTTCTTCATGCGTCAGTGTCCCCGCACCCGAGCAGCACACGATAGGACACTGGACAGTGGGTGACGATCCCTACCTGAATCAGTGTTTCTAGATCTCAGCGTCTGCCCCTCGATTTTACTCGCTCTGATGTGTGGGCGTTTTGCTGTATCTGCACAGTGATTGCTTTCCTTTGTAGGTGGCTTATGTGGTTTCACCAGCAGATTTGAATTCTGGTGGACCTTTAGAGAGCCGTGCGGGAGAACACCGCATTAGATGTTGTCACGTGAAACCGCGCGTGTCCCGGCCGGGTGTGGCCGCCCCAACCTTCCCTCCCCAGGGAAAGCCTGGGGCAGGGACGCTGGGCCTGTCCAGGCTCCCTGTGCTGTGGGCAGCAGGGGTCTCAGCTCCGAGACCCCAGCAGAGGCGGGGAAGGCAGGGGTGAGTCAGGGCAGGCCTGGAGGGAGGAAGGAGATCCTGGGTCCCTGGGGAAGAGGCAAGAGTGATGGCGATCATCATAGTCCTGGGACAGCAGTCCCAGTCATGCTGGGTGTTGTGGGAAGCATACAGTGACCCTTGGTGCCTGGTCACTGGGAGTGAGCCACATGCTGGCCGTGTATCATGCCCTCCACGTGTCCACGTGTAACCCTCTTACCAGCCCCACGGAGCAGGAAGCATCGCTATCCCTGTTTCATAGCCACAGACACTGAGGCTCACGGCATTGCCCAAGCTCACGCCCTCACCCCTGCTGTCCTGCCTCCAGCTGGGGAGGGGAGCGTCTGAGTGGGGGTACAGTGGAGTGGGGGTGGGGGGCACACAGACCCTGAGGGAAGACAGGCCCAAACCAGGCGGGGGCAATTCAGAGAAGGCTTTGCAGGGCAGGCTAGGGATTCAGGGATTAATTCAAGCCGGTGATGGGACACCAGTGAATAGTTCTTAGCCTAGTGGAACAGAATCCCAGCCTCTGATGGGTGATTGCTAGAGGGTTTGGAGCCCGTTAAGCATGTGCTCGGGGAGGAGAGCCCCTGCTCGGGGAGGAGAGCCCCTTGCTCGGGGAGGAGAGCCCCTGCTCGGGGAGGAGAGCCCGCTGCTCGGGGAGGAGAAAACCAGGCAGATTTCCAACCTCAGTGAGCTTCCCCCTGGAGGGGTGTCTCGTGCCCTGCCTGGAACAGCATGGTTAGAACACAGCTCCTGAGCCAGGTGGGTGGCGCCCATCTGGCTGCACCACTCTGAACGCCATTGCCCTGTTCCTGGGGGTCATGCAGCATCCGCCTGGGGGAACAGGTGCACGGGGGCGCCTTGCACTCGGGATGTAGTGACGGGCTCCAGGCCACTGGTGAGGACAGCCTGCAGCCCGACACCATCGCCGCCTCCGTACGGGAGTGGGTGGACCCTGGGCCTCACATCCATTTCCAATGTTTCCAGCAAAATCTGGGGCACAAACTCTGTGCAGGCAGGAGCAGGCAGGCAGCACCCCGGGGCGGCGTGGGCTGCATTTCCTGTGCCCGTGGCCGGCTCTGTGCTCACCATCTGCACAGCTCCATGCCGCTCTGGGCTCCTGCCGCTGGCTCGGATCCCCCCTCAGCCCGCACACACCATGCTCGCTCACAGCACTCCTCCACGACTCGTCCTGCTCCCGCCCACGGCCGTGAAACCGGGGCTGGGGACCTGAGGAGGGTCAGCCAGCCGTGAGCAGGGCTCCACCCCCGCAGCCTCCAGCCCAGGCCCCACCGAGAGAGCCTCACGCAGGAAGGTCAAGGGCAATGCGCACGCGGGCCCTTGACCTCCTGGAGCACACACCACGGGCGCCTTTCTGGACCAGCCCTACGTGCAGGAGCCGACAGCCAGGCTCGGGGGGCCGTGCCCGGAGCCTAATCTGGAATCCCCAGGCGGCCGGGGCCCAGACGGGGCTTTGTGCTGGGCGACTCGAGCGGAAGTCGCGCTCAGCCGGGCGCGATCCTGTGAGGGAGCGAGAAGTTGATGAAGAGCGGCTCTGTCCTGCTCTCCCTGTCCGCCTTTGGGGCGCGGCGTTTACGCGTAGAAATCCGGGCCTTCTCAGCAGGGCAGCGCAGAGAAACCGGGTCGTGTCTCCCTGAGAAGCCGTGCACAAATCATCGCGTCCAGGCACGGGCCCTGATTGGGCTCCCTGAGACTGAACCTCACGTCCTTAACCCTTCCTCGGCCCGGTCCCTGTGGTTTCAGAGGCTCTTTGAGGATCAGAGAAACAAAGAGCTGCTGAAAGAACAAAGAAACTCCCGGGAAGGAATTGCACTCACTGTCGTCAGCTGCGGGAGGCACGGGGTCGGGGAACAGCTGCGGAGGCGCCACAGCGGAGGGTGCGTGAGGTCGCCGACACCCGTGGCCGAGCTAGGTGGCCGCGTCCTTCAAAGGCACAGAGCTGCCTCCTGCCCCGTCGTCCCCGTGCGTGTCTTGGCCTCGGCCTCTGGGCTCGGGCCCCCGGTCGGAGCGAGGGTCTGGGTGTCAGCCGGCCATCCACTCCCCACCCGGCGGCGTCTTCTGTGGGTGGGGGCTGAGCCCAGAGGGGTGCACCCTCGCGTCGCCTAGGACGCCCGTCAGAACGTGGGATGGCAGCAGTGGCTTCCTTTTGAGCCTTGATCGTGTCCCAGCTGCTGTGTCTGTGGTCGCCCCGTGCTGGGGATCAAAACGCCCCAAACCTTAGCGCCTTAGGCACACCATTTCTTGCGCTCACAGGCTATGTGAGTTCTGGACGGTGCCCGCCCGGGGCCTTCCGGGTGGCTGCGGTCGGATGTTGGCCGGGCTGTGGCCCTCTGAAGGGCTGACGGAGACAGAGGGACCCACGTGGGGACAACTTTGTCCCAACTGCTGTCTGCAGCCTCAGTTCCTCTCCGCAGGGAACTTTCCACGGGGTAGCCTGAGGGTCTCCGTGTAGATGGGCTAGACCCCTCCGGGCTGGCAATTTGAGGGATACAGGTAGGAGCTGAAATGACCTTCGTGGCCTGGTCATTTTCTGCGACTTCTGTGGGTCCAACACCCTGATTCAGTAGGATTCTGACTGCAGTCCAGGTTGGGGGGTTTTACCTCACCCCACCAAGCCACCGGGGGTGTCCTTCGATTGCACTCGGTGTGACGCCATCCACCAGAAGATGGAGTCTGGCCCCAAGGGCTGAGGACCCCATCCTACGAGACCGGCCGCACCCCCCTAGCCCAGACCCCAGGCACAAGTCCGGGCCGTCACCTGTGCTTCTGAGCCACGGTTACAAGTCAGGGGTTCCCACGACCCCTCCTCGGGTTCTAGCGTGGCTCACAGAGCTCAGAGGAACGTTCTTCTGGCCACATCAGGGCTTGCAGGCAAGGCTGCACTCAGCAGCGGCCACAGGAGGAGCCACAGGAAGAGAAGCCACAGGAGGTGCCACAGGAGGAGGTGTGACGTCTTCCTGCCTTGGGCCCAGTGGCATCACTGGCCCTTGGGGACTGACCTTCCCCTCCAGTCCCTCTCCTCTCAGGTCCAGGGAAGGGGGCGGGAGGGCAGAGAGGGAAAATTCCAGTCCTCTGACCCCCAAGTGGGTTCTTCTGGTGACCAGCCCCCATCCTCAGGTGTGGGCTCCCCCCCCCCCAAGTCACCTGATTCACATGACAGAAGACACCTTTGCCGTTCTCAGCTCTCAGGAAATTCCCGGGGAGCTCCCGGTGCCAGAACTGCTCTGCAGACCAGCACACGTTTCTTGTCACAGCTCACAGTATGACGACCACATGGCCACGGGAGGCATGATCTTCAGGGGTCCCCTTGGGGGTATTGCTCTCACGGGCAGCCCTGGAACTTTCCAGCACCCCCTAACAGGTGCTGGCTTGCAGCCACATGTCTGTCTCCTCCCCTTCCGGACCTGGCCAGGGAGTGGGGGAGGCTTGTAGGAATGACAATATGGGGCATTCTGGGAAAGCGTACCATACAGGTCACTATTATAACTCAGCCTGGGGACACCGTGGAGGAAATGACCTTGTCACACAAGTTCCCTTAGTAATGGCCTCAAAGAGGGATTTCTCCCATGCCGTGGCGCAGACACGCTCTTACCGGCTCGTTCCTTCAGACACTCAATCACACGACGATTTTCCTCCGGTCTGGCTGCAGGGTGGCTCCCGGCCAAGCCTACATCCAGGTTAGCAGCTGTGGGAGAGTGAGGACGTGGCCGCGTGGGAGCTGACCTCGGACCCGGCTTCGTCCTCCCTCTGTCCTTCCGTGCTCCATTCCCAACAGCACCAGGCTGTGCAGCATCCTCTGGAGCCGTGGGGAGGGCGGCCGAGGTCAGAGCAGGCACCGCGGCCACGGCAGCCAACCACCCCCGTGACCTCGGGGCCCTCGTTTACCTGCCGGGCAGGGTCCGCTGTTCCAGGCTGGGAGCTGGGGTGCTGGGAGATGAAGTGAGATTGCACGTAAAGTGTGCGGCACGGGGCCTGGCACACGTTCGGCCTCGGTAAACGTGAGCTGCTGGTGTCAGCTGGGGGACAGACCCTTCCTCGAAGCCCCGGCCCCCGTGCATCCAGTCCGCGCCCCTCGGCGCATAGATGAGCCCTCGACCCTGTGCGTGTCGTCACCCCCTCTGACACCACGTTCACACCCGCGATGGCGGCTTGAGCTCAGCGTGCGGCCCTGCGCCTTTGCGGGGGAGGGGGGGGATCCTTTGAGCCCATGGGATGCAACTCCCTGCCGGCCGCTGAAGCCCCACCTCCTGCAGGGAGCCCGTCCCTCTCCACCCTGCCCTCTCCCCATCAAGGGGCAGAAGACAGGAGTCAGAGAAAGCCCCACAGAGACAGATGCCCTTAAGGGAGCCCCCGGGCAGCAGTCGATGCTGTGCAGGAACCCAGCTGGGGCCGTGCTCCGGGGATGCCGTGCGGCACCTTCAGCCTCGTGTTCGGGGACGCCTCCTGACTCGGGCACTCTGGGCCGAGATGTGCATGAAGGGAAAACCCGCGTGGGGAGCGTCCGAGGGACGAGGGCCTGGAGGGCAGACAGCTGCATCGGGTCCCGCACCTGACACGGACAGGAGGACAGAGACGGACACGGGATTCAGGCGGTCCGCCACTCGGAAACTGAGCCATCCCACCCCCAGGAGACGGCCTGGTCTCCGGACGCTTCTCCACCGCCTCCTCCGTGGGGCGCCGCACCCCAGTCTGCTCCTGGGGCCTGGGGGCCTGCACAGGGGAGTCGGGTTCCCTCTGCGATGCCGTCCACGTGAAGCGTGAGGGCTCACATCCCCCCGCGACCCGACCGTGCGAGCTCCGTGCGCCCCTACACAGCACCAGCCGGTCATTTTCTCCGTGAGCGTTTCCTTGCATGAAGGTTCTAGAATCTATTTATCCACTCTCCTCTCGAGGGATCTGCCGGGCTACCCAGTTCCTCTTGTATCAGACTAATGGGAACCGCGGTGACTGATCTAGTATGGGGTCCCCGGTCACGTGTCCAAAGGTTGTGGGATTACAGCATCTCCAATTTGCCAGCTCTTGACAAGTTTACTCCCACACAGTGGTGCAGTCACACAGCTGCCAGGAGTCGGTGCGTCCCATTGCTTCAAATCTTCCCCGACCCGCGGGGGCGTATAAACTTTTAGTTTTCCGGATGGGTTCTGCCTTAGGCCCCCGGAGCAGCACGGCCCGGGCAGCTTGTAGATAACAGAGATTTCTTTCTCGTTGCCCTGGAGGCCGGGAGTCCAGGAGCAGGGCGGCAGCCTGGTCGGGTTCATGGTGAGACCCCCTTCCATTTGCAGGTTGCCACCTCCAGGCTGTCCTCGTGTGGCGGGAGGGGCCGGGGGGCCTGTCAGGACAAGAACCCCACCGTGAGGGCAGCGCTCTCATGACCTCAGGACCTCCCAGGGGCCCCAGGTCCGGACACCGTCACACTGAACACTGGGGTTCCAGCAGGAGATTCTGGGGGGCACCCAGGTAACTCACAGGTGATGCTCAGCCTTTCCCTGATTGCTAGAGACTTGGATCCTTTTTTCGTGCGTTTATGCAAAATCCTGGGCTCCTTTACCATGAAATGCTTTTCCGTATCTTTTGCCCGATTTTCTACTGCGGTTCTTTGTTCTCGATCGGCGGGGGTTCTCTGTGCAGCCGAGATTCTTTCTGATCTTTCGTCAGTCACCCACGCGGCCATACTTGCTTCCAGACTGTGGCCCGTGGTGGCTTAACTTTGTTTTTATGGCATCTTTTTAAAGAGAAGGTTTTGATGCTTACTTCCATGGAATTCATTCGTATTTTCCTTCACGAACTGTGCGGTTCAAGACACATGTAAAAATGCGTTATTCGGGGCACTTGGGTGGCTCAGGAGGCTGAGCGTCTGACCTCAGCTCAGGTCGTGATCTCACGGTTCATGAGTACGAGCCCCACGTCGGGCTCTGCGCTGACAGCTAGGAGCGTGGAACCTGCTTCGGATTCTCTGTCCCTCCCCCGATCACTGTCTCTCTCTCTCTCTCTCTCTCTCAAAAAAAAAAAAATTAATTAATTAATTAAACATTTAAAACATGTGTTATTCACCATAAAAATCATAATGACGTTTTCCTACACTTGGTTCTGGTATCTAGACTTCCTCTGTGGTTTGCCAGAAGCACGTGGTCTGTGGTAGTACTCAGGCGGTCTTTGTAGCAAATTGTTCTATGAGATGCGGCAAAACATCTCGGACGACATGAGCGCTTTGCTCCCCCACAGAAGGTGGGAATCAGCTGGAAACAGCTGGCGAGGGACCCTGGAAGGGCTCTCGAGGGGCTCCCTGCCTCTCCGTGGGTGGTCTGGGGAAGGGACGTGGGCTCCACGTGGAGCCCGCCTCTGAGCACCAGCACCTGGCTGCACCTGTGTCTCACCTGGGTGCCGCCACCAGGATTTAGGTTTTTTTCCTATTTAGGTTTCCCATTTAGGTTTCCCATTTAGGTTTTTTTTGTGTGTGTGTCTTTGGCTTAATGTATTCCTGGTGTCTTGTAGGTTTTATTGGTTTTGTAGTTGCCATTTCTGTTGCTGTTTTCAGCCCACAAAAACGCGTTGATGTTCTTCATGGCTCTCACGCCTTATAACCGCGAGTTCATTCTCATAACTTGTCTGTGGATTCCTTTGGTTATCTATGTATCTCACAACATTGTCTGTGAATAATGAGAATTTGGTTCCTTCCTCTTTTCATTCCTGTAACATTGGCTTCCCCTTGTGTTACGACCTCCTTTCCAGCACTTCCTCCTTGACCCGTCAGCTGGAGCCCCACCTGCAGACTGATATCAGCCAGCGTCTCAGGGGTCGTCCATGCAGATTTCTGGATTTTTCTCAGGTAGTGACCCCCTCCTCACCCTGGCCTGCCCTCCGTGTTCCAGGTACCTTGGCCCCAGTGGGGCCATCTCCTCATTGCTTCTGGCTTCGGGGTGGGATCCCCTGCCCGGCACCAGGGTCTAGAAATTTCCTCCAGGCAGAAATCCTGGGTGAGCACGGAGTTCTCCTGATTTGTTTCCCTTTCTCAGTTGCCCGGCAGTCCCGCGCCCCCCTGTTGTCTGAAAATGGTTGATGTATAATTTTTTCAGTTTTCTTGTTGTAAATGGTGGGACCACAAGTTCTACAGCAATCGGTCCTTTGGAAAAGCTCTAGACCATTTATAGTTGGTGTGATTAGAAGCGTGGCCGGACGGCAGTCCCGAATGAGGCTCCTGACTCGTACTGACCCCGTGGGCTCTCTGTGCCTGCTTCCCTCTCCACTGATCATGCAAGTTTCCAGTCCATCCGTCCTCCTCTATTGGCTGTTGGCTAAATGCCTGCATTTTTCGTGTTTCTCTAGGGATTACAACAGGAATTCTTAATCTCTCAGAGGCTGCCTTGTATTACAGTGTGAACTCCAGTGTAAAAACTTTAGTACACACGCTGGAAATAGTAAGAACCGTAAACGCGTCTGTTCACCCCCTCCCACTCTTGTCTCACGGCCGTAGGTTCTCCTGCACACGATACCACACTCCTATCACCTCACTTCAGATGGTCAACAACCCATCTTTTACATTTGCCCGTAGATTTCCTGGATTCTTCTCTCCTTCTTGTTGACTTGGGCTCCCGTCTGGCAAAGCTTCCCTTCAGGTTGGTATTTCTGTGGTTTTTCTGGCACCGTGGACCGCGGTGTCGCCGTCCTCGTCTTGGGTTTCCACCTTATGCCCTCACGGGACACAGGGTTTCCTTCTAAAGATGGAGTGCGTGCCTCCTGCTGGGTTGTGCTGCCCCTGGTGACCAGTCAGTGACTGTCCCCAGATGTGCTTGCTCTGTGGGACTTGGCAGCCTCCCCTCCCCACCCCCCACCCCCGGTCTTGGCCACTGTTATTGTTTGTCTCTGGGTCTGAAGTTTGCAGTGACTGGTCTCTGATTGTATCGATACCCTGCTCTTCCTTGAACTCCGAGTACCTGTGGAGTGGTTTTCCTTTTTATCAAATTGGGGAAAAACAGTCCAGCAAGAATTTATTCCAATATTTTACGGTCTCCTCCTTTCCTACTCCGGCATCAGGTAGATTGGGTAGGTGTCCCTATGCCACACGTCACTGACGCTTTGCTCCATTTTTTCTTCAGTATTTTTCCTCTCTGCTTCGTGTGGGATAATTTATACTGGCCTATCTTCAACTTCACTGATAGTTTCTTCCTCAGTCTCCGTCTGAGTTAAGCCTCTGTAATTTTTTTAAAAAATGTTCAGGGGTCCCTGGGTGGCTCAGTCGGTTAAGTGTCCAACTTCGGCTCAGATCATGATCTCACAGTCTGTGAGTTCGAGCCCCACGTTGGGCTCTGTGCTGACAGCTCGGAGCCTGGTGCCTACTTCGGATTCTGTGTCTCCCTCTGTCGCTCTGCTTGTGCTCTGTCTCTCTCTCTCTCTCAAAAATAATTTTTTTAATAAATAAGAAAAAAATAAAAATTTTTCAGATTTGTATTTTTCAGTCTAGAATTTTATTTCATCCTTTTTAGAATTTCTGTTATTGTTCTGAAATACTCAATCCCCTTATGCACTGCATCTATCTCTTATCTATCTATCTATCATCACTTTATCTATCATCTATTATCTATCTACTATATCTATCTATCTATCGTCTATCTATACTTCCCTTGCCAGGCCACATTGACATTCCAGACTGAACTGCCATGTCCTCATTCCTTGAAAGTCTTTGATTTATGGGACCCTCTCCACACTCAGAGCAGGCATACAGGTATGAAACCTGCTGGGCTCCCTGTGGACCCGTGTACGACTTACCTCTCTCTGGAAATCACTCACGAAGATTTTACCCACCGCTCTCCATTCTTCTCATTAGGAAATGTAGTAATTGTCTGTGCAGGCTTTTCCTGCTATTACCTGGGAGGTAAGGTCTTTCAGGAGGTCGTAGATGCTGACCAAATGCAGAAATTCCTGTCGTGCCTGTTTGACTCCTGATTTAGTCCCTGTCACGGCTGTGACATAGACAAGCCTCCTTTTTCTTTTTGAGTCTGTATGATACGTTACACATTGGGGGAGATATTACATTTAAAAATGTATCAAAATAAAGTTGTTGGTTTTTAAAACTGTTCTGTTACTATTGGTTTTTCCTCTACTGGATCTTTACTTTTCTCTTCTTTTAAGTGTCTGCTTCTTAAAATTGACCTTTCTTCATTTCTAGAATATGTGTTCAGGGCTTAACTCTCCCTCTGGGCATGACCTCAGGTCCATCCTGCAAGATTTGGCAGGTTGTATCTTAATAGCCAAAATATTCTCTAATTCCTACTTCGAGGTTTGTTTTTTTTTTGACTTGAGATTATTTAGATGCACATTATTCAAATTCTTATAATGTAGGGCTTTTCTAGTTTTTGCAGTTTTTTTTTTTTAATTTAATAGACAAATTCCTTTGTGTTCAGATAACTTGCTTGGATTTTAATCTTTGGACATTTGAGAAGGGGGCAACCACGTCCCAGCATGTGAAAAAGAGGCAGACTATATTGTTGAACGCAGTGTTACTGTTTGTTTTCTATTCGGTCTGGAATGCTATCATGATATTTTTTTTTTTTTTTTTTTTTACTTTTTGGCATATGCATGGGTTTAAATGTGTCCCTCATAAATATTATTCCCCTAGACATTTGTAATAGGATTTCAACCTCTCTGTCTTAAACCTGTGAGTTTAGCCCGTTTGCATTTATTCTATTGAAAATGTTGGATTCATTTCCCCCGTATTTTGTGCTTTTTTTTTGATCCTGACACTCTCAGTTGCTACTTTGACAATTTCGTCCAATACGAGTTTTTTGAAATCCATTACGTCCTCCACCGTGTTTGAAATTAAAGGCTTTCACTCATGTATACCTGTGACCAAGTCTGAAATTTTTTTAATTCCGCTACCCTCATGTTAAATAACACAGAAACTTTACAGCAGCTTAATTCCAGCTAACTCCCTTCCCAAGTATTGTGTTAATTTTCTTGTGCTTTAATCCTACCACATGTTTTTTGTTTTTTGTTTTTTAATATAATTTATTGTCAAGTTGGCTAACATACAGTGTATACAGTGTGCTTTTGGCTTCAAGAGTAGATTCCCATGATTCATTGCTTACATACAACACCCAGTGCTCATCCCAACAGGTGCCCTCCTCAATGCCCATCACCCATTTCCCTCTGGCCCCCCCGTTCCCCTCCAATCAGCCCTCAATTTGTTCTCTGTATTTAAGGGTCTCTTATGGTTTGACTCCCTGTCAGTTTGTAACTATGTTTTTCCCTTCCCCTCTCCCATGGACTTCTGTTAAGTTTCTCAATGAGTGACATATGAGTGACAACATATGACATCTGTCTTTCTCTGACAGACTTAATAATTAGTCATTGAAATTTTTGTTTACGTGACCAATATTTGTTTGGCAGTCATCCACATATACATCAATTTATGTCCCAATCGCTTCTCTCTGCATCAATTTCTCATATTTTTGTGTTAAAAACTATCTGCCACCCGTCCTATTTTCTATTTTTTTTGGAAATCCAGTGACACTACATTTAATCTTGCCATTTCAACTTCTGTTATTTGATTTACTCTTTTGTATATTCCAGAGTTTTCTCTTTAGGTGTTCCATATGAAATTTCTTTGAGTATCTTTCCATAATTCTCTCTTATCTGTGTCAAACCGGATATTTAATACATCTTAATGAGTTTTAATTCTGTAACTATATTTACTGTTTCTAAAATTTCTCTTTTTTTGTTTGTTTTTCTAAATCTCTCCAGTGTTTTGTTTTGTTTTTGTTTTTGCTTTTGTTTTAATATTATCCTGTCCCTTGGGATGCCTGGGTGGCTCAGTCATTTGAACACCAGACTATTGATTTTGGCTCAGGTCATGATCTCACGGTTTGTGGGTTTGAGCCTGCTTGGGGTTCTCTCCCTGCCCCTCCCTGGCTCTCTCTCTATGTCTCAAAATAAACAAGCAAACTTAAAAAAAAATCTTCCAAAAAATAATATTATCCTATTCCTTTCTGGTGTTTTAAATTACATCCTTTAAATTTTAGCATATCTTACACGTGCACATTTATAATTTGTTTCTGACAATTTTATTATTTTATAGTTTCAGTGGCTGAAGCCCACACTTGTGTGGGCTCTTCTCCACGGTGGTGGCCGGCACTTTCCAAAGTGCTCTGGGATTGCAGATTGTGACCTCATGTTTGGTAAAGCTTATCTGGTATAGATCACATGGACAAATTGAGAGAAAGAGGGTTTTCATGGAGAAAATTTAGGTTGTTTCTATAAGTTCTCATAGGTACTTCCAACAAAGATCTACCTTTTATTGTTTCACTTAGAGTTTCCTAAACCAGCTAATAAATGTGACTACAGGTTACTACTAGATGTATAATATCTATATTGTTATATAGATATTATAAATGATAGTTTGATTTTTTTTTCCCAAGTCCTGCTTAGATTGGTCACATCTCCCTCTTTGGTGGCAGGTGGATTTAAAAAAAATTTTTTTTTAATATTTATTTTTGAAGGAGAGAGAGAGAGAGAGCACTCAAGGGGGAGGGTCAGAAAGAGAGGGAGACACAGAATCTGAAGCAGGCTCCAGGCTCTAAGCTGTCAGCACAAAGCCTGATGCAGGACTTGAACTCACAAACTGTGAGATTGTGACCTGAGCAGAAGTCAGACGCTTAACCGACTGAGCCACCCAGGCACCCAGTTATTTCTAGTAGGTTTCTACTAAGTGTGCAATTCTTTGGGTTTCTAGGATTTATTCAGGAGTCACTTTTACATCCCCCCACCCCCTTGAATGGACCCCGAGACTGTCTTTTTGGCTTAAAACAAAGTATTTTAGTCTGTAAGTTAGAAAATGTCCCCAGAGAAACACTGGTGTAAGCTTACGTGTTAGCAAACCTTGCTGTTCCCCAGGGATCTCCCTTTATTTCACGCAAACTCGGCTATGCGTCTAAAGGATTTCAGTTGTGTTTTATCCCGTGTACTATGATTGTTACATAAGGAGATAAATATTCGTATTGTCTGGTCTATTCATCTGAGAATCACTGAAAACTGTAAGTGGATGAAGTAAAGTACTTAGCCCTTTTTTTCTAAGCGACAAAGCTGACACGGTTAAGAGGCTAGCCCTAATTCTCTCTGTAAGTAACTTAGGGAAGCCGGATTTACCTTGATGGTGAGTTTCCATCTCCTTCACGTCACTGTGGTTTTTAAAACAGATCTCAGGGACCCTCATCACTTATCACTGTGCCCCTCGTGGCAAGGCACTTAACAGCTCTTTGAGGACTTTGTTTTTTCGTGTGTGCACATTCGATTTTCTTCCTCGAGCGTTGTGAAAACGTGAAAACATGGGACTGAATCTTGACGAGTGGTGTCTGAGCCACGGTGCCTAGCCCAGCTCCAGGCACATTATAGTTGCTTGATAACTACTGATAGAGTTGGCATAATTCCAAGGACCTTCAAACTCTAAACTGCTGCTAGAAGAATCTAGATAATTTTCCCAAAGAGAAAAAGAACCATCAGAGAGCTGAAGACCAGCCAGGCCAGTTCAATCCCACAGGCGTCAGTAAAGGGAGGTTTTGAAGGTTGGGGTCAGTGGGGTGGCACCAAGGGGGCATAAAGACTCCCCATATCCCCTTGGGAAACACAGAGGAGAAACATCCCCAATGCTAACAGGTTGGCCGGTCTTTGTCAAAGCAGACACCCTGCTTTGTTCCGGGGCAGCCTCTGGGGGGCAAGGGTCAGTGGGGCTTGAGCTGAGGGAGGTTCCTTTGATGGACCCAGCTCTAAGCCCTCTCTTCCTTGCCCTCAATAGCAAGCGACAGGAATGGACAGACATGGGGGTACCCAGTAGTTGACAGGATCCCTAGGATGGGGAAGGGGTGAGGAGGGAGAGGTTTGTTGTGGGAAATGCTACGGCCGACAGGGATTTTTCTTCTAAGAGGAAAAGGGAAGAAGTGAGGAGCAGGTGATGTGCTTAATTCCCTTGACTTGTGTCATTTACCTATTACTATTTACATTTATTATTAACACACTGATGCATTTCCATTTTAAAAGGATTCTAGAAACGCACCGTGAAAAATTAAAATGTCTCCTTCAACTCGTGCCTTACCTCCTATTTGCACTCAAGTATCCAACCAGATACCATCAAAGTGCTCCATTTGGTGTGGGGGAGCACCCCACATCCCTCCCCTGTCCGTGTGTGTGTGTGTGTGTGTGTGTGTGTGTGCACGCACACACGCATGCGTGTGCACATCCTAATATCAATGGGATCACCTTGGGACGCCCGGGGGGCTCAGTCGGTTGAGCGTCCGACTTCGGCTTAGGTCATGATCTCGCTCTCTGTGAGTTCCAGCCCCGCGTCGGGCTCTGTGCTGACAGCTCAGAGCCTGGAGCCTGCTTTGGATTCTGTGTCTCCCTCTCTCTCTGCCCCTCCCCTCCCCTGCTCTCTCTCTCTCTCTCTCTTTCTCTCTCTCTCTCTCAAAAATAAATAAAAACATTTAAAAAATTGAAAAAAAAAGAATAAAACTTAATGGGATCACCTTATACCCTTTCAATGACTTTTTTCACTTAGCAATGTATCTTACGGATTTTGCAAGCCGGCCCTGTGTTCTACCACCAAAATTTTTAACTACTATTTATAGGAGTCCATTGATTGGGTTCGCAATGATTAACTTACCTGTTTCCCTCTTGATGGTGATTTAATTTGTTCTCGTGAGTTTGCTCTTACAGACAATGCTGCAAGAACTTCTCTGTACATGCACACACATGGGTCAAGCGGGCAGGCTGCTCCTTCCTTTACAAAGATTCCTAAAAGGTAAGTCTTGGATCAAAGAGTCTCTACGCATCATTTTTCCAATTGACTGATAAATTGCCCTTTTAAAAAGCTTTATCAACGCATCTTTCCGGCAAAATGCAAAGACAGCACATCCTCCCCCCAGACTTCCCGTTATGATTTTTATACTTCCTCCCTCATCGAAAACACCTTTAGTTTCTGTTTCAAAATCTTGTCATGTGTTTATTGGCCATTTTATGTCACGTTCAGTAAACCCACAGTTCAGATCCTTTGGCTATTTTCGACTGGGTTGTCTTTTTTGTGTCGGTTTGCGTGGGCCCTTTGCAGAATCTGAATATTCATCTTTTGCTTTTGCCACTGGAAATATTTTTGTCCTTCCGGCATCTGTCATTATCTTTGTGACTTTTGTCATTTATCGCAGGGAATTTGTCAACCTCTTTCCACGG